>NC_092806.1:88900260-89500260 GCF_040954645.1 Diabrotica undecimpunctata | reverse complement strand
GTTTCGGAGATTTATGTTTCTCTAATTGGAAGGGTTCTGCTTATCTCCTTTTAAAACGTGGGCATCGCTATGCGATACGATTCTGTTATGTTCAAGGATCTTTTGCAATAATTTGATTCCTTTTACCAATTCCACATCTCCATATTTGAAGAGTTCACTGGATATTTTATTTGCACCTGGTTATATTCTGTTTTTTAACTTGGTGCTTTACTAACTTCCTCAAAAACTGTTTTATCTTCATTTAATTGGACTTGTGTTAACAATTTTGCTTTTAATTAACCCTGTTTAAATCTGTAATTATAGATAAATAAGTCTGTTGTGTATTCTGCCTATGTATCAGTACTTATATGTGTATTGCAATCATCTCATTGATTTCTGTATATTAATTTCTTATCGTTCTCCATATTTTCTTCTTCGCCCCATGTCACTCTCCAGCTTTTGAGCATGTTTCCTAGTGCTCTTGGTTTATTTTATGTACTAATATCGTTGTTTTGTTCTTTTGTAGTCGTCATATCTTTAATGATTGAAATCTTAAATGTCTTCTCGTTTTTCTCTTTCGCCTCTGAACTACGGTTTTTTTTATAGGCTTTCTACTGGTTGTTTTCTTAGTGCTTCGCTAGCCGCAATATCAATAGCCTTTTATAAATTGGCCCAGAACTATTTATTCACATTATCCATATTTGCTGTTGCCGAATATATTCTTATTTTTTCTTTCAATCTGCCCAGAAACCATCAGTGTCTTCTAAGTCTAATGCCACAAATTGGTCGCATTACTCCTGTAGTGATCCTTTCCCAAGTTAAAATGCTCCTTTTCTAACTTGGCTGCACCGTACTGAAGACGACCAATAGTCAGAAATCCGTATATACGGTTACCTTCCATCGATATACCTTATATATAACATAATTTGACATTTTAAATAATTAGTAAATTTTTAAAATATACACTGTGAAGTTTTTATTTGAATAATTTTTAGTTTTTGAATTTTAATAATTTTTTTTTTGAATAATTCAAAATAAACTTTAAATTGTATATTTTAAAAATTTACTGACTAATTATTTGACATATTGATGTCAAATTATGTTATATTGTGTATAACATATATATATATATATATATATATATATATATATATATATATATATATATATATATATTGAAATGAATAGAATATAGGAGAAAGAAAAATAGGGTTTAAAAGGTTAATTTACAAGTTATATACTAGATAATATTAGATATTAAAAGTATTTGGTTATTTTAATAAGTTATATACTAGAGAATTTTATAAAAATTATTTATGTGAGGGCATTTTTAAGAAATTAGCATATAAAAAGTATATTTTTATAATTATAATGTACATATATTTGAGCCATGTGATTAGGCAACCAGATATACATACTCTCCAAGTGACATTTAAGGAATGGTTGCGAATATAAAGTGGGGTTATAATAATATGTTGTTTAAAATGTGTAGTTTATTAAATTAGAATGTTAAGTTACTGACTTAAGTGTATATTCTGATCTGAAAAGCCTAAATGTCAACAAAATTCTCAATAGAAAAGAAAGGAATTCTCTAGATCACCGGAGATGGCCTTGTTTGCGAAATGGACTGTTCCAGAACATCCATATAGAAGAAATAGAACAAAATCGAACATGATTTCTTGCTAGATGATTCTGGAACATGGAAAAAGATATAAATACCCGGTGATTTGGATTCAAGGCATCAGTTATGAGTTACATTTACTATGAGTCCAGTTTAGTATGAAAGTTAATTAGAGTTAGCATGAAATAGAAGTCAGATCAATTATAGTCAGACAGAAGGTCCAATTGTTCAATATAGTGAGTTAAATGAAGATTAAGAAACAGTATAAAGAAAATATTATTGTGTCATAGTGTCATAAAAATTTCAATTTTGAAGATAGTTTGTTTAAATTTTACATTGTCTATAGAATTTAATTAGTTTCATAAGAATATCAATTTAAAAATAGTTTATTTTAAATTTACATTGGCTAGGTTCGATATATACGTGTGTTTCATAGTAGATATAATAAAGATAATTTAAAAAAGTACTTACAAACTAATTCTTTGAGAACCGCGATAAAAACCCTATATATTATATTATTAAAAATACTCATTGCTCATCATTCACAAACAATACATCATAACAAATTGGCGCCCAACGTGGGGCTCTCTATTTAAAAGAATTAGTTTGGGAAGATAAGTGCTCTCATATAATTAAATTAATTTTCATTAGAAAGAAAAAATTATAGATTTTATTTTTAATTATATTTGAACAAGTAAAGTCTCAAAATGTCTCAAGGAAAGAAAGGTACAAGAAGCAAAAAGAATGAAGAAGATGTTGAAGTAGAAACACAACCTGTACAAGAGGAGATTTTAGTTCAAGTTCCACAAGATACTGCAGAAATGAATCCAGAAAGAGAGGAAATTATTGAATCTATTAATTTAATTTATATAAATGCTTTGGCCAAAAATAAAATGATTAAGATTATGATAGATACTGGTTCAGAAAGTACTTTAGTCTCGGAGAATTTTATTTTTAATACATTAAAACTATCAGATATAATAAAGATTCCAAAAATTAAAATTGTTGGTGCAAATAATAAGAAGTTGGGTGAAATTGATAAACTAGCCAATTTTAAAATTAATATTCTTAATAAAGAAATTAATATGCAAGGATTTATTGTCAAGGATTTATGTGTTGATATATTAATGGGAAATGATGAATTGGAAAAGAAGAAAGTAAAGATAGATTTTGAAGAAAAAATGGTAACTTTGGAAGGGCAAATAATTAAATTTATGCAGAAAGATGAGGTGGAAGAAGGAATAAGAGTTGATAGGATATTATTAAAAGGAAATAATGATATTTATGAAGAAGAAATATATTTTGATGATAGGGAAATGTCCCAAAAGAATCTAAAGAATAATTGTAGTGAATATTTAAGGAATGGAAATTTTAAGCAGATGGATGCCTACGAGGTGGAGTGCGTAAAATTGGAAGCAAGGAATAATGAGTACAAAATGAAGAATAATTTTATTTGTAAAGAAGAAGATATGATAAAAGTTTTAAATTGCCCTGAAGAATATAAATCAATAGTCGTTTCCATATTGCAGCAACACAAGGGACTTGTCAATAAAGAAAATAGAATTGCACAAAATTATATCCATAGTATAAAAGTTAAAGAAGAAAAACATTTTAAAACAAAATCATACCCAATACCATATAAATACAGAGAAGAAGTAAACAGAACGATTAATAATATGTTAGAAGATGGAATCATTGAGAAGGCAGATACACGTTTCATAAACCCAATAGTAGTAGTACGTAAAAGATCAGGTGAAATCAGGTTATGTTTGGATGCAAGGAATATTAACAAGATCACTGAAAAGCAATTTGAAGCACCAATGAGTATAGATGGAATACTAGGAAGAATTACAGGAATGTCATTTTTCACTAAAATCGATTTACAGCATAGCTTTTGGTTAATACCTCTAGAAAGAAAAAGTAGACAGTATACAGGATTTCAGATAGATGGAGTAGTATATCAATTCAAAGTAGTACCATTTGGACGTCAATCATCTTGTAGTGCTCTATGTAGATGTCTTCATGAGATTCTGGATCAATATGAACATTTTGTAATTCACTACATTGATGATATATTAATTTTTTCTAAAACTGCTGAAGATCATGAGAAACACCTAAAAATTATAATTAACAGATTAGACAAAGTTGGACTAAAAATAAATCAAGAAAAATGTACATTTTTTCAAAAAGAAGTAATAATCTAGGTTATAAACTTAATACTAAGGGAATAGAAATGGATCCAAAACGGACACAGGTCATTCAGGAATATAAAACACCACACAACTTAAGAACTTTAAGAGGATTTATTGGAATAATTAATTATTATAAAAGGATGATACCAGATCTAAGTATAAAAGAAATTCCATTACTTGAACTACTGAAAAAAGGTGTAAAATGGAGATGGGATCAGAGAAGAGAACTAGCATTCCAAGAAATCAAAAACCTTTTTCTGTCAAATTTAAAAATATATCACCCAGACTACACAAAGCCATTCATATTAAGAACAGATGCATCAATAGAGAGATTTTCAGGGGTATTATTACAAATACATGATGGGGTCGAATACCCAATACAATTCATTTCAAGAATTACAAAGCCACATGAAAAGGGTTACTCAGTCTCAGAATTAGAACTAGCAAGTATTATACACTGTGTCACAAAATTAAGATTTTATTTGTTGGGTAATGAATTTACAATAGAAACAGATCACCAAGCTTTAACATCTATATTAAATAACAAATATGGAAACAGTAGAATACATAGGTGGAGTCTAATATTGAGTGAATACTCCTTTGAAATCAAATACATTTCTGGAAAATCCAACATAGTGGCAGATGCTTTATCAAGGTTAGAAAATACATCACAAAAAGGGCAGCGAACAATAAAAATTGGATTAAATCAATTAGTAGAAAGCACTGGATTATATTCTAAAGAAGAAATTGTAAGAGATCAGATCAATTTGAGTGAAAAACAAAAAGTCCTTAAGAAAGATGGGGTTTATTATAAAATAATAAATGGCATAGAGGTATATGTAATAAGTAGAACTTTGGCAAGGAAAATATTGAAAAATTTACATAACGATTATATGCATATTGGTTCAAGAAAGCTATGGATGCTATTTAGGGACAATTATTTTGCAAAGAATGACATAAGTATAGCAAAAGAAATTACTACCCAATGCCAAATATGTCAAATAAACAAAGAAAAGAATTTCAAAAACCAGAACACATATAAATCTAATGTTGTATATGAAAAACTAAATACAGTTTCCATGGATTTTATTTAGTTCTCAGTCCAACAGGAAAAAAACATATACTAGTGATAGTTGATTTATATACAAAATTTATTAAACTATATCCCTGCTCAAGAACAAATGTTAAAACATTGAAATTATATATTAATCAATTTTTCGAAGAAATAGGACCATTTAGAAATTGCATAATATATAATGCTACATATTTTAACAACCAAAAATTTCGGGCATTTTGTGAGAAAAAGGGAATCAACATTCATTTTACAAGTATCAGACATCCTTAGGCAAATCCTGCAGAAAGATATATTAAAGAAGTTATAAAATATTTAAGAATAGTATGCCAGAATCAACATGAAACGTGGCAGCAACATGTACCACATGTAGAATATTTTTTAAATAATACACATAATTTAAATACAGAGGAAGTACCCGAATATTTAATGTTTGGCCATATAGGAAACAGAAAATGGATTAATGAATATAATCAGGATATGTTAGAACAAGTAATGCAGAAAGTGAATAACCGAATTAGGAGGAAAGCTGAAAAATATATCAGAAGACAAAATAAAAAAATAAAAAAACCAATCACATTTCAAAAAGGAGATAAAGTGTTAATTCGTTCACTTAGAAAAAGTAATGTTAAAGAAAACCGTTGTAAGAAATTACAACCAATGTTTGAAGGTCCATACAGAATTGAAAATCAGAATGGACTAAATAGTTATGTGTTAATAGATACAGATAATAGACCTAGAGGAATTTTTCATATCAATGACATATTTAAATATTATGAAGAGAATGAATAATGTTTTCTATACTTTTAACACTAATAATAACAACACTAATAGCTTACTGATAGATCCATTTCATAGATAGATGGTAGATTTCTTTGTTATGAATCAATTTAACATCATACTTAATGATTTTGTACATATGGAAATTATTTGTGCCCTAAAAATCATAATTTGGGGTTAGATACTAAATAGATTCTATAAATGATTTGCTAAAAATGTCTTTCTAATATAATAAAGTGTAAAACTTACCAATTCATATGGATGAAAGCCTGTTGAATGGAAATAATTCCTAGATTTTGTCTATAAATAAACATAACACAATAATAGATGATTAGATTATATTTTTATTTTCTGATATAGCCTCCATTGCTCTATTTGACATGACAGTTTGACATAGACAACAGGGATGTATTTAAACAATTTTTAAACAAAGAAATTAAATTATTTAATTTATTATATTTACTAAGGTATGTGGATAAGAAAATTAATATTTAAAAAAATAATAAGTAAATTATTTATTTTAAATTTAATTTTGGGGTATGGAAATGAATAGAATATAGGAGAAAGAAAAATAGGGTTTAAAAGGTTAATTTACAAGTTATATACTAGATAATATTAGATATTAAAAGTATTTGGTTATTTTAATAAGTTATATACTAGAGAATTTTATAAAAATTATTTATGTGAGGGCATTTTTAAGAAATTAGCATATAAAAAGTATTTTTTTATAATTATAATGTTGTACATATATTTAAGTGAGCCATGTGATTAGGCAACCAGATATACATACTCTCCAAGTGACATTTAAGGAATGGTTGCGAATATAAAGTGGGGTTATAATAATATGTTGTTTAAAATGTGTAGTTTATTAAATTAGAATGTTAAGTTACTGACTTAAGTGTATATTCTGATCTGAAAAGCCTAAATGTCAACAAAATTCTCAATAGAAAAGAAAGGAATTCTCTAGATCACCGGAGATGGCCTTGTTTGCGAAATGGACTGTTCCAGAACATCCATATAGAAGAAATAGAACAAAATCGAACATGATTTCTTGCTAGATGATTCTGGAACATGGAAAAAGATATAAATACCCGGTGATTTGGATTCAAGGCATCAGTTATGAGTTACATTTACTATGAGTCCAGTTTAGTATGAAAGTTAATTAGAGTTAGCATGAAATAGAAGTCAGATCAATTATAGTCAGACAGAAGGTCCAATTGTTCAATATAGTGAGTTAAATGAAGATTAAGAAACAGTATAAAGAAAATATTATTGAAGATTAAAAATTATGTAATGTATAAATGGTGATTGGATAATGCAAGAAGTATTAATTGAAAATTAAAATTATATAATATATTTGGTGATTGGATATTGGTATACTGAAAAGAAGAATAAATATAAATGCTGTTTGCTGGTTTGTTTGGTGGTTTATAAATGCTTAAGAAGAAATATATTTTAAATTGGTGGAAGCTGATAATTGGAAAAAATAATTTCACAAAAACAAGGATAACCGAAGCACGAAGACATTGAGTAGTGATTAGAATCTATATAGTGGAAAACAGTTCATTTAGGCATTCAGTGACAGAAAGGTACAAAGTTTTGTTAATATAATTTAGTTAGTGTCATAACAATTTCAATTTTGAAGATAGTTTGTTTAAATTTTACATTGTCTATAGAATTTAATTAGTTTCATAAGAATATCAATTTAAAAATAGTTTATTTTAAATTTACATTGGCTAGGTTCGATATATACGTGTGTTTCATAGTAGATATAATAAAGATAATTTAAAAAAGTACTTACAAACTAATTCTTTGAGAACCGCGATAAAAACCCTATATATTATATTATTAAAAATACTCATTGCTCATCATTCACAAACAACATCATAACATTATATATATATATATAAAGTACTTTTTACGAATAGAATGTCATAAAATTAATTATAATACATTTTAGTTGTCTTGAAAAAAACAATATACTAGTGTTTTAATCACTAGGTCTTTTGATTGCAACCTCACAAATCTTTGTTTTACTGTATTAACCGGTCACAAACAACTGCATGTATATATATATATATATATATATATATATATATATATATATATATATATATATATATATATATATATATATATATATATATATATATATATATATATATATATATATATATATATATTTTGTTATGGATCAGTCTATCGATCAGAAATAGAATAAAGAGTTTTTTTTATTATTTTAATATACCGCGGGCATATAAGTTAAAATACAACCCTGTACTTATTTGTAATCGTTAGAATAAGAAAAGACATTGTTTCCGTGACGGACTAGTTTTTCCTTGAAGGACTAAGTGAATAGTGAAAGGACAATGGAATTCGTGTAATTATATATTTAAGGAATAAACTTTGTAATTGTATTTTGCGGTGGACATTTTTCGAAAGTAAATAAGAATTAGATTTAGATATGAGATAACAAGAATTTGGAAGCTTATTTCGGTTGAAAAAGGCAAAATTGTTAATGGTTTCTGAAAAGTAATTTGAGTGAAATTAGTTTATTTGTTTTAAATATTATGTTGGAAATTTTCTGAATCGAAAATTAGTAGGAAAGATGAATGCTTATGATTGGTTAAAAAGGAATGATGGGGGATGAGAGAGTTTGAGAAGGTTGTCTGGGGATATTTAAAAGATTATGATGTTACCGGCAGACCAGAAGAGAAGACGTGTTTTTTCGTGTAGTCAATCGGAGTAGGAGTGTTTTTCGTTTGTTAGTGAAAAAGGTGGAAGCTGAGAGCAGATCAAAAACGAGAAGATTAATACCTCTTTTGAGTCTGCATAGTCCACGAGATCTAATTGAGAAAGAAAGGAGAGTTTGTGAATAAAGAGTACCGGTCAAAAGAGTCTTGGGCTTGTGTTTTCGGAGGAGTAGTTTGCTGGTAAGCGGTTTTGGAGCGATGCTGAGAACGGGAAAGATTTGATGGTAGCCGGACATAATCAATCAAGGAAGGAACTGTGGTTTGATCGAGAGGAGACATCATTGGTGTAAAAAAATTAAAGGTCAGTCAAATAATTTGAATGAAAGAAAACTTTAAGACATTCTAAAGATAAAATCAAATATAAGCATACGAACTAAGATTCCAAGTTTTAAAGAGTTATTTTTTTGTGAATAAATTATATTTTTTATATGGTAAATTTTTTAGTAGATATTATTATAAAGCAGATCAATAGATAGTTTGTTAATTAAAATTAAATTTAAAGTATAGGAGTTTGTTGGGAAAGATAATTGCCCACAAAAAGTTATTTATTAACATTCACCGTATTGCTTATTGAAATAAATAATAATTTGTGTGCATATTTATGTTGTTTTAATGTTAGTTCCGTTTCCTGTTTTATCCCGATTATGAGCAACTAGGAGATACTAAACCCACTAGAAGAGATATATAAAATAAACTGATTAAAGTAAAATTAAAAAGGCACCCTGAGAATTTTAATAGTAATTGAATTGTATGACTCTGCATAAATTAGTGAACTAATTAATTAAATAATTGGATTAATTAAATTAGTCTTAATCAATAATAAGACATCATAAAGCAGATCACAACAATATATATATATATATATATATATATATATATATATATATATATATATATATATATATATATATATATATATATATATATATATATATATATATATATAGATGACGTTGGAGTGGATATAATACATCAAATTTGTCAAAGAGTGTGGGAGACAGGTAAATGGCCTGAGGACTGGACACAATCACTATATATTCCCATACATAAAAAGGGAGCGAAAGATTTATGTAGCAACTATCGCACAATTGCTCTAATTGCGCATTGCAGTAAGATACTCTTACACAATTCTCGAGAGGATAAAGCCCTTTTTACTACCTAACATTGCGGAGGAACAAGCAGGTTTCGTCCCCGGACGTGGTACTAGAGAACAAATTTTAAACGTACGGCAGATTGTAGAAAAATCCAGAGAATTCAACATCACAACATATCTGTGCTTCATAGATTATAGTAAAGCTTTTGATTTGGTCAACTGGAGTAAAATGTGGCAGGTTTTGTCTGAAATGGGAGTCCCCAATCATCTGATACTGCTAATTAAAAGCCTGTACAATAACAATTATGCCAGAGTTAGAATAAATGGGGAACTAACCGATAGTTTCAGGGTCACAAAGGGCGTGAGACAAGGCTGCATACTAAGCCCAATTCGATTTAACATCTATGGTGAATGGATAATGCGGAAAGCTACTGAGGACTGGAACGGTGGCATCACCATTGGCGGGAAGAAGATTTGCAACTTGAGATATGCAGATGATACTACTATCCTCGCTAGTTCTGAAGCTGAATTGATTCACCTGCTACAACGGATAGAAGACGTAAGCTTAACGATGAGCCTTAAAATAAACAAGAGATAAAACGAGAATCATGATAATTGACAGAGCTAACAACAATCAAAATCATCTGGTCATGATAAACAATATCGCTGTTGTAGATAAATTTGTGTATCTGGGCTCATTAATAACCAACAAAGGAGGCTGTACTGAAGAAATAAAGCGGCGGTCAGCAATCGCAAAAAGCGCTATGGCAAAATTAATAAAAATTTGGAAAAGCCATGAAATAACTACCGATACAAAAATGAGACTAGTAAGAAGTCTAGTTTTTCCAGTTTTTACTTATGTATCGGAATGCTGGACCCTTACTGAGAGAGACAAAAAGAACATAGATGTATTTGAGATGTACTGCTGGAGACGAATGCTGAGAATACCATGGGTGGCCCGAAGAACAAATGAATCCATACTGGACCAGCTAAACATAAAGAAAAGACTAAGAACACAAATATCAGAACAAATAATAAGCTATTTTGTACATGTGCTTCGAAGAAATGGTCTTGAAAAACTTACCATCCAGGGAAAAGTAGAAGGCAAAAGAAATAGAGGTAGATCTCCCACAAGATACACGGACCATATTGTTGCTACCATTGGCGCTCCATTGTCAGAATGTGCTAGAATGGCAGACGATAGAAAAACGTGGAGGAACATTGGGAAATTTAGCTAATAGCTTCATGATATCACGATACCTGCATCAGGTTAACGACTAAGAGGAATATATATATATATATATATATATATATATATATATATATATATATATATATATATATATATATATATATATATATATATATATATATAAAAAATGTGCACTCGTAAGTGAAAGGGATATTTTCGGTCAATTTGGAGATTAAAAAAGAAAAGAGTTGTGCTACTTTATCTTTTTATTGAATACGTTTCGCCCACTGTTCAATGGGCATCGTCAGTTCATCTAAAAGAATGGTATTAGCGATACATCTAATATAAAAAACAATAAGTAAACGATCTTACCTTAAAAAGATCTGTAGCATTAAGATATTAGTATGGTGAAGACACATCAAAAATTAATTTACTAAATAAAACAGCAAAAAAACACAGAATGCCGGAAGATTCCCAATTTAAGTAATTTTATATTAATTAGTTTTATAATTTAACTTTTAAAAACATTGATGGATTCTAAAATCTATCAAAAAAAAATTTAATTGTCAATTTTGGAATGTTATATTAACAACGGCAAGGCTAGGGATCTTGACTGTCATGATCATATCATGCAAAATAAAGTATTTGAAAGTTCGAATGTCGGAACTGACAATCAGATGGTGAGATTGAAGGAAAAGTTTTTTAGATGCCAACATAAATGTTATGATATAATAAAAGAAGTTAAAGAAGAAACCAATAATTTAAAAGTAGAATACGAAAGAATCAATTTTGTAGTATTAGTGCATGGTAAATTTGGCTTAAGTTGCTGATATCAGTTCTCTTATTTAATGCATTAGGTTGTTTCAAAATATGACACATCTCCATAAACTGTCTCTTATTAAGGTTACGTTCTCTACAGAGAATTCTAACACCATCAAAATTCACAGTATGTTTGGTGTTGATTGCATGTTCTGCAAGGGCACAAGTATGTTTAGAAAGTTTAATGTCACTACGATGTGAAGTAAGGCGTCCTTTAAGGGAACGGCCAGTTTGACCAATATAACATGCATCACATTCAGAACAGGGTATGTGATAGACTACATTCACTTGTTCCAAAAAGGAAAGAGGTGTTTTAATTTTAGAAAACAAGTTCCTGACAGTCTTTGAATTATTGATAGCAATCTTAACCGGGATATTGTTCTGTTTGTACAATTTAATAAGCTTTTCAGTAACATATGGGAAATAGGGTAGTGAAGAGTAATGGGTGGTGGAAGTTGCAATGTTAGGAGAAAGTAGAGTATTGTTGTTCATAATATTATTAGAAATCATTCTAAGTTGATCGCCATTAGGTAAATCATCAATAGAAGACCCAAAACTTGTTGAAAAAAGGTATTTATTTATGAGAGATGTAGGGTAAGAATTGTCAGATAGTATACTTCTGAGTAACAAAAGAGAATCCCTTTTGTTATCAGGATGTGTTAACCTATGGACCCTACAGCTGAGTGCTTTTATAAGATTTATTTTGTATTTGAACGGATGGCAAGAATGATAGTTAAGGAACCTATTACTAGCCATAGGTTTCCTGTACCAACTTGTAGTTAGTGTATTGTCATTATTTCTAAAGACACGCATGTCTAAGAAAGGAATACTATTGTTAGAAGGATCCTCAAGTTCATAAGTAAACTGTAAGTGAGGATCAAAATCATTAAAAATCGATAAGGTAGACTCTACTTTCTCAAAGGGTAAGGCTAACAAAAGGTCATCAACATAACGTTTAACAAAAGGGATATGGAAATCTATAAGACCCAAACATTCAGATATCAAGTCATCAAGGACAAAGTTAACAAGGATGGGAGATATGGATGAACCCATTGGTGTACCAAAAATTTGTAAGTAATATTTATCATTGAAAACCAAAAAATTAGTGTCAAACACTAATTGCAAAAGCTCTACAAATACGTCCCAGGAAACGGGGGAGTTTGGTTGGATAGTGTTCCAATGATTTCTTAAAGAAGTGAGAACACTAGAAAAAGGAAGGTTAGTGAAAAGTGATACTACATCAAAGCTCACCAAAATGTAATTAAGTGGTAGTTTAAAATTGTTAATAAATGCACTAAATTGAAAAGAATCAAAAATATTATAAGAATTGTGATAATCATAGGATTTAGATAGAATATCAGTTAGAAATTTAGCAATGTGTATATTTGGTGAATTGATAGAAGAAACAATAGGTCTCATACTAAGAGTTGGTTTATGTATTTTGGGTAAACAGTAAAATCTTGGTGAATAACCATCATAGTTATGCAGAGATTTAGCTATGGTTTGGTTTATGACCTTAATATCCTTTAAATGCGTAATAAACTTGTTAATTCTATTAGTAAACTTAGAGCAAGGGTTGGAGGGAAGGAGTTGATAATAACGACTATCATCCAACAAGGACTGGCTAAGAGATATGTATTGATCTCTATCCATGAGAACTGTGGCATTACCCTTATCGCTAGTGAGGACCAAAAGGTTTGGGTGATTTTTTAAAAAAGATACTGTTTCCCTATATACACTATCAATGATCGATATGGAATGCTTAGGACGTTTGGTATAATTCAATAAAATGTTATTGGAATAAGACCTAAGGGATAAAAGGTCTGAGTCATCTGCATATGACAAAATATTCTCAACATCAGCAAGAATCCTATTAACGGAATAATCCTTGAAAGATGGTTGAAGGCCAAATTTTGGTCCCAAAGATAAAAGTTTAAGAATGTCTTGAGGAACATCAACATTGGAAAGATTTTTAATCCATTTAGGATTAAAAGGAATTTTGTGAAACTCCGGGGTATCTAAATTATCTAACTTCTTTTGAAGGCGTAAGATTGATTTCTGGTAATAGAAATTGAATTTTCTGTGTAAAGAAGTCTCAAAAGTGTCAAGTAAAGGGACAGGAAGAACCTGGTCTAAGAACTCAGTGATATTTTTAATTTGATTAGTAATGAATTTAATGTCTGAATGAACCTTCGAAATATGAAAATTAAGCAATCGTGCCCTCACCTGCCTGTTAAGTGATTGACTCAGGTGTTGAATAGTGGGACTAATGGTCCCCGTGGTAGAAGAAAGAATTGTAGAAGTACAATCAATGATAAATCTGGGAATCTTCCGTGTTCTCCTACATTCTAATAAGAAAGTTCTTCTTGCTTCCGCTGTAGCTAACTTTTCAACTAAATTTGTCCATCTCTTGAGTTTCTTCACTGTAGTTTCTCCATAGATGCGCTTAGTCTTAACATAGAATCCCTCTGTACGTGAAGACATCTTTAAGGAATATGACCGTTTAATTTAATATAAAAAATCATAAATATATATATATATATATAAATATATATATATATATATATATATATATATATATATATATATATATATATATATATATATATATATATATATATATATATATATATATTTATGATGTATTGTTTGTGAATGATGAGCAATGAGTGTTTTTTTTAATAATATAGGGTTTTTATCGCGGTTCTCAAAGAATTAGTTTTAAGCACTTTTTAAATTATCTTTACTATATCTATTATGAAACACACATATATATCTAACATAACCAATGTAAAATTTAAAATAAACTATCTTTAAATTAAAATTCTTATTAAACTAATTAAATTCTATAGACAATGTAAAATTTAAACAAACTATCTTCAAAATTGAAATTGTTATGACACTAACTAAATTATATTAACAAAATTTTGTACCTTTCTTTCACTGAATGCCTAAATGAACTGTTTTCCACTATATAGATTTTAATCACCACTCAATATCTTCGTTCTCAGCTTCGTTTATCCTTGTTTTTGTGAAATTACTTTTTCCAATTATCAGCTTCCACCAATTTAAAATATTTTTCTTCACCAACATTTATAAACCACCAAGCAAACCAGCAAACAGCATTTATATTTATTCTTCTTTTCAATATACCAATATCCAATCACCAAATATATTATATATTTATATTTATTCTTCTTTTCAATGTACCAATATCCAATCACCATATAATTATCATAAGTTGATTTATACTAATCTCCAATCATAATATAATTTTTAATTTCTTCCAATATCCAACCAATATTCTTCTAATATACTTTCCAATATTATCAAATTTTAATACTAAATCACCGAATATTACATACTTTATACTTTCTTCCTAATTCTGACTAAACTGTAACTGATCTGACTTCTTCTTACTAACTGAATGGCTTATTTCATGCTAATTCTAACAACTTTCATACTAAACTGGCCATCTTGAATCCAAATCACCGAGTATTTATACCTTTTCAATCTTCCAGAACCATCTGGTAAGAAATCCTGTTCGATTTGTTCTATTCCCTACCTATATGAATGTTCTGGAAAAAGTATATGTTCGATCCACAGACATAATCATATTCGAGAAAGTTCTTCCGTAAACAAAGGTTAAATTCTGTATTCTAGAGAATTCCTTTCTTTTTATCGAGAATTTTGTTGACATTTAGGCTTTTCAGATCAGAATATACACTTAAATCAGTAACTTAACACTCTAATTTAATAAACTACACATTTTAAACAACATATTATTATAACCCCACTTATATTCGTAATTATTATTTAAACGTCACTTTAAAGAGTATTTTTGGTTGCCTAGTCACATGGCTCACTTAAATATATCTACAACATTATAATTACTAAAATAAAACTTTTTTTTACACTTATTACATGCTAATTTCTTAAAAATGCCCTCACAAATAATTTTTATAAAATTTTCTAGTATATAACTTATTAAAATAACCAATTACTTTTAATATCTAATATTATGTAGTATATAACATAAATTAATTTTTTAAACACCAATCATCTCAATATATATATATATATATATATATATATATATATATATATATATATATATATATATATATATATATATATATATATATACAGGGTGAGTCATGAGGAACTTTACATACTTCTACCATATGTAGAGTCCCTCAGGGAGCATATCATGTGGCCACTAAAAAATGTCAACTCCTCTTTTGGCTCATTTGATTTTTTTAATTTTTGCATGATACACACATAGTACACTACTATCAAGCATTCGACTGGTATTAGCTAAACTAAAAAATTCCAGGACTGGCTTTGGAAAAATTAATTTAGGGATTCGTATTAAATATTACACCCTGTATAAACTTTTTTTAAAATGCAATAAGTGATTTTCAAACTACATAAATAGCCAATGAAAACGACATATGCGACAATGTTGTCGCACTTTTATTAAATTTTTAGTGAACGATCAAATTTTACCAAAAATAGAACAACCATAATGAAGTATCAAATTATAAGGTATTAATTTAAACAAATGTTATAAATTTCAAACATTTTAATTAAAATGAGTTCCTACAACATAATCTAATACGTAGAAAATTAACATCTTTACTGTCACTTTGTATTATCTCTATGATAGAATCAATTGTTTTTCAATTTTAAATTTTTACTCATAGATCGTATTGGGGCATTATTTTCGATAAATAATAAATTAAATTGATTAAAAAGTCAAACCTCTTGTATGTGTTAGTTTTTGTTGATTGTAAATGATTAAAATTTTATGTCAAATAATAATACATTGCATCAACTGTACTAAATAAAAATAAATCTAAAAAAGTTTAAAATGAAGGTTGGCGTTGACCGTTTGACGTTTCTTGATATTTTATACCCATTGTCATTATTGTCATTATCAATTGTTATTTATGTGTACAAGAATACATATTTCTTCTGTCATATCTACGTTAAGTACATTGTGTTAGTTTTGGTAGAGCTTTTGTTACTTTCGTTCAAAATGCCACATCAGTTTTCGACCACAGAATATGCAGACATAATATTTGTTTATGGATTCTGTAATGGGAATGGTAGGGCTGCTAGTAGAGAATATCGCAGGAGATTTCCTAATCGTCGAACTCCCAGTCATCCAACATTTGGGTCAGTTTTTAATTATTTGCGATAAAATGGCACTTTTCCTAGTGGAACAACAGAGCGACATGTAGATGAAGCGCAGGAAGATGACATTATGGACGCCGTTACTATGAACCCTACAATAAGCACTAGACAAGTAAGTCGAGAACTCAATGTTACTCAATCAAAAGTAAGTAGAGTCTTACAAAAAAATAATCTATACCCATATCACATTCAAATGGTTCAGCGACTACATGCTGGAGATGAGATCGATAGGTTGGAATTTTGTAGATGGATTAACAATAATCGACCAACGCTATACAGGACACTATTTACAGATGAAGCCCAATTTACCAGAGACGGGATAAATAATTCACGAAATTCACATGTGTGGGCAGAACGTTGCTATCCGAGGGATGTATTTTCAGCATAATGGGGCACCCCCACACTTTTAACTGGCAGTGAGACAACATCTCAATAATGTTTATGGCAACAGGCGGATAGGACGTGCAGGTCCTATTTCGTGGCCTTCAAAATCCCCTGATTTCAATCCCGTTGATTACCATATTTGGAGACAATTGAAGCAACTAGTTTACGCAGTGAATATTAATAACCGACAACAATTAATTGATAGAATTATACATTGTTGTAATACTATTAGAAACGATCCCCAGAGTATCCGTAATTCAATACGTCAATTAACAATTCGGCAACAAAAATGTGTACAGGCTGCAGGGTTCCATTTCGAAAATATATTTTGAATTATTTTTATTTTGTTACCATTATTGTATCTTTTCCAGTTCTAATTTATGGGTTTATCATAACTATGTACATATTTTTAGTTTTTTTTTTAATTGTTCTTCGTTATTGTTAGTAGTTACTGTTTTTTGTTGTGCAGTGACTCAGTTTATCATTTCAATTAAAATGTTTGAAATTTATAACATTTGTTTAAATTAATTACCTTATAATTTGATACTTCATTATGGTTGTTCTATTTTTGGTAAGATTTGATCGTTCACTAAAAATTTAATAAAAGTGCGACAACATTGTCGCATATGTCGTTTTCATTGGCTATTTATGTAGTTTGAAAATCACTTATTGCATTTAAAAAAAATATATACACAGGGTGTAATATTTAATACGAATCCCTAAATTAATTTTTCCAATGGCAGTCCTGGAATTTTTTAGTTTAGCTAATACCAGTCGAATGTTTGATAGTAGTGTACTGTATCATGCAAAAATTAAAAAAATCAAATGAGCCGTATAAACACTACAGTAAAATGAAATAAATGGCCAATTACACAAATCACCCTGTTAATTAATAAATGAGAGGAGTTGACATTGTTTAGTGGCCACATGATATGCTCCCTGAGGGACTCTACATATGGTAAAAGTATGTAAAGTTCCTCATGACTCACCCTGTATATATATATAAATACGTTCAAATTATCGGGTAAAGTGGTCTGTAATAAAAATCTTTCTTTTTTCTAAATTACTCAATATTTTGCCATTTATTTAAAAGCTTCCTCATGAGTAAACTAAAAACAATTTGAACATTACATAAAATGGCGTACAAATACATTTTAAAACACTCACAGAATTTAAAAGATTTCGCAAATAAAAACTGACATTGAAGTATTTGAAATATTGAATGTCAAGATTAAATTGTATTAAGCACGTTCGTTACAGCTATACGATAAAAAATTAAAATTATTTCAAATGTAAAAATAAAAATAACAATAAAAGAAAAGTTGGAAGAATAATATTTATTTGATGAATTATTAAGGTTAGTTGTTATTAAGATGAATGTTGGCTATTTTTAATATTTATAAATTTTGTTCAATATGTTACAATATATGTTACTTAACTGTCCAGTGTCCGTTTTATAATTTAAAGTGTTTTTATTTTTGTTAATGTAATACATTTCAAGAAATAATCTACTTTTGTAGTTATCAGTCTGTGCCAAAATGTGAGCTTTGTTATAGTCTAGCATATGACCAGTGTTTTCATAGTGCTCAACTATCACATCAATACCACACTAAACATTTTTAATTCATTTAATAAACATCTTCAGTTTATAATTGAAACTGAGACAGATTTTAGTATACCATTTTTAGACACAAGAGTAATAAGAACAAATGACAATATTTTGACATTGGATTGGTACCAAAAGCCGACATCATCAGGCAGGTATATAATTTACTATTCAAACCATACCATCCGTCAAAAATATAATACCGTACTAGGTATGAAAAACAGGATAATGTCCATTGTTGATGGACAAAAAAATCTGAACATAATACACAAAATTTTTTCGTAACAACAGATATCCTAAACAAATTTTAAAAAAACTGATTTACAGCACTAATTTCTATGACGGTCCCGTCCATGATTCTAATAACAAATCAATCAAATATAAAAAACTTCCCTTTATTAATGGTCTAACTCATTCTGTCATATCCATATTCAAAAATGTTCCTAATATTAGTATAGCTAAATATAATACCATGAACAGCAAACAACTATTTTCAAAAATCAAAGATCCAGTACCAACCTTATATAAAAGTAACTTCGTTTATGAAATACCGTGTTTAGGATGTCAAAATAGCTATATTGGTCAAACATCACAATGGCTAAAACAACGCATCACACAACATAAAAGTGATTGCCGCTTGAGAAAAAATACTTGCGTAGTGGTTGAGCACTATGAAAACACTGGTCATATGCTAGACTATAACAAAGCTCACATTTTGGCACAGACTGATAACTACAAAAGTAGATTATTTCTTGAAATGTATTACATTAACAAAAATAAAAACACTTTAAATTATAAAACGGACACTGGACAGTTAAGTAACATATATTGTAACATATTGAACAAAATTTATAAATATTAAAAATAGCCAACATTCATCTTAATAACAACTCCTCACAACAGAGATGTGATCACAACAATATATGTATATATATTGTTGTGATCTGCTTTATGATGTTTTATTATTAATTAACACTAATTTAATTAATCCAATTATTTAATTAATTAATTCACTAATTTATGCAGAGTCATACAAATCACTTACTATTAAAAATTCTCAGGGTGCCTTCTTAATTTTACTTTAATCAGTTTACTTTATATATCTCTTCTAGTGGGTTCAGTATCTCCTAGTTGCTCATAATCGGGATAGAACAGGAAACGGTACTAACATTAAAACAACATAAATGTGCACACAAATTATTATTTATTTTCAATAAGCAATACGATGAATATTAATAAGTAACTTTTGTGGGCAATTATCTTTCCCAACAAACTCCTATACTCTAAATTTAATTTTAATTACAAACTATCTATTGATCTGTTTTATAATAATATCTACTAAAAAATTGACCATATAAAATATAATTTATTCACAAAAAAATAACTCTTTGAAACTTGGAATCTTAGTTCATATGCTTATATTTGATTTTATCTTTAGAATATCTTAGTTTTCTTTCATTCAAATTATTTGACTGACCTCTATTTTTTTTCACCAATGATGTCTCCTCTCGATCAAACCACAGTTCCTTCCTTGATTGATTATGTCCGGCTACCATCAAATCTTTCCCGTTCTCAGCATCGATCCAAACCGCATACCAGCAAACTACTCCTCCGAAAACCAAGCCCAAGCCTCTTTTGACCGGTACTCTTTATTCACAAATTCTCCTTTCTTTCTCAATTATGTCTCGTGGACTATGCAGACTCAAAAGAGGTATTAATCTTCTCGATTTTGATCTGCTCTCAGCTTCCACCTTTTTCACTAACAAACGAAAACACTAGTACTCAGATTGACTACACGAAAACACGTCTTCTCTTCTGGTCTGCCGGTAACATAATAAAAACTTTTCAATCTCCCCAGACAACTTTCTCAACTCTCTCATTCCCCATCATTCCTTTTTAACCAATCATAAGCATTCATCTTTCCCACTTATTTTCGATTTAGAAAATTTCCAACATAATATTTAAAACAAATAAACTACTTTCACTCAAATTACTTTTCAGAAACCATTAACAATTTTGCCTTTTTCACAAGAAATAAGTTTCCAAATTCTTGTTATCTCATATCTAAATCTAATTCTTATTTACTTTCGAAAAATGCCCACCGCAAAATACAATTAATAGTTTATTCTTAAATCTATAAAATTATACGGGTTCCATTGTCCTTTCACTATTCACTCAGTCTTTCAAGGAAAAACTGTTCCGTCACGGAACAATGTCTTCTCTTATTCTAACTATTACAAATAAGTACAGGGTTGTATTTTAACTTATATGCCCTCGGTATATTAAAATAATAAAAAAACTCTTTATTCTATTTCTGATTGATAAACTGATCCATAACAATATATATATATATATATATATATATATATATATATATATATATATATATATACACTCGCGATCATAAAATTCGGGTCACCTTGAAAATTTCAAGTTTCTTGAATATTTTTGCATCTGCTGCAGTAATAATCTTTTTTTTAAGCTAATGTATTTTTTATTTGTCATCAATGTTTGTTTTGAAAGAAAAAAAAACGGTTTTTTTATTATTTTTATTGAAAAAGCAGAAAACAAACCAAATTGTTGAAACAGGCATACGAAAGAAAAAATGAAAAATACAGAACGTGGTAAAACATCAGTGGAATTTCAATGACTAATATCGTGTATTGTCTCCCCTTGCTCTAATAACCTCTTGCAGACGACGCGGCATATTCTCAATTTTTCTCCGATTTACATGTTGAGGTATGTTATTCCACTCTCTCACAAACAGATCCTTAAGCTCCTGTGCATTGTTAGGAGGAGGTGTATGGGTTTGGATACGTTTTTTCAAATCGTACCAGAGATGTTTGATGGGATTCAGGTCCGGACACCTAGCTTGCCAGGGTAACCTCGTAATTCTAACCTCGTCCAAGTATTGCATACTGATCCTGGCAACGTGCGGTTGTGCGTTGTCCTGCGTCTTCTCCAACGGCGTCTTCTCCAAATCCTGCCATGGTGGGCATAACATGTTCTTCCAGAATCTCCGTAATGTACCTTCGTGCAGTTAAGGACCCATTTTCGATGAAGGGTAATTCTGTGCGGAAGTCGGAAGATACACCTCCCCAAGCCATGACCGAGCCTCCATCAAATGGCATTCTTGGAGCAATGCAAGCTTGTGAAAATCGTTCACCGGTTCTCCTCCAAACTCTTATACGTCAATTGGATTCAGTTAGGCAGAAACGGGATTCATCTGAGAATAACACTTTACTCCAATCATTAATTCCTCAATGCGCGTATTGTCGAGCAAAAGCTAGTCGTGCAACTCGATGCGCCCGGCCAAGTGGCGGTCCTGTAGCCATTACTCGAGAAGATAGTCCAGAAGAACGAAGTCTTCTCCTGACTGTTGCAACGCTAACATTGCAATTTCGTACTTCCTGTAGACAATTTCGATGCATAACCGCAGTTGAGGTCCGGTTTCGTAAAGCCTGAAACACAATAAAACGGTCAGCTCGTGCCGTGGTCGTTCTTTTTCGTCCAGAGCCAGGTCGTCTGGTTAGCAAACTCATCTCCCGAAAGCGTTGAAGCACTCGTTGAACCGTAGAAAGGCTTATGCCAACAGTTCTTGCGACTTGCCTTTGAGTGTGACCGTCTTCCACAAACGCAACAATGCGTGCCGTTTTAACAACAGTCAAGGCATTTTTGGCAAAAAATAAACAATAATAAACACCAATAATGGCACTAATAAACCCTAATGGCGGCAATAATAAACGTTTGTTTGTTGCGTTTGAACAGAAAGTCGAAGCACAAATGAGACATTTAAAATTTAAAACAAGCGGCAGTTACAGATACCGTTCATTTTGGGAAGTGTACAGTTTTTCCGCGCAATCGGCATTATTGGAATTCTTTGTTACAAAGGAAACCGCTAAGCTGACAACAATTCTCAGAAACATGCATTAGTTTGTATTTGTGTTATTATTATTTACGATAAAGCTCGTTAAAAATGATATAAAAATCGTATAAAAATATATATATATATATATATATATATATATATATATATATATATATGCTCGGATAAATTTCCGCGGTCAAATGAATGAAAATTACTTAGTTCTCGGAAAGAACCGCGTTGAGAATTTATTACTCGACGTTTCGGCACCCATTTTGGAAACATTATCAAGAGTGATACGGTTCGGTTCGAGTTCGGGGTCTCAATCTGCCTACTCCCCTCACTCGAGACGTACCAGTATCGTGTTCTATATTGCAAGAACTGTCTCTCGGCACTGAGATCTCAATCTGCCTACTCCTCAGTGTCGAGTGACACCCGGTCTTACCCTGTGTGGTTGCTTTTATACTCGCTGTATGCGCGGGAACGGTATGCGCTGACGTGGTCTGAACTGACGTGGCCTGAGCGGGTGGGCGGGAGGTCGCTGAAGCAGGGGTCGCCATGTTGCCGGCAATCGTTTCGCGTCATCGCGCGTGTTCAAGCTGTTAGGCCGTTTTTCGATTTCGATAGCTTCACGAATGATTCTCGATTTTAAGGAGCGGATGGGGGCGATGGTTTTTGCTTTTTCGAAATCTATTTTGTGGCCTGTTTGAATATGATGTTGGGCTAGGGCTTAAGTAGTATCGGAATGTATGACAGATATAGAATGTTCGTAAATACGGTTATGGATTCGTCGGTTTGTCTGTCCGATGTATTTACGTGGGCAACTGGAACAGGGTATCTCGTAGACACCATGGTCTTCATTAGGGATTTGGTATTTTACGGATCTGACGAGATTGGACAACTTGGAGTGAGTAGTGAAGATGGTTTTGATATTTAGAGGAAGAAGAGTTCTACTGATCTTATCAGTGACACCTTTAATAAAAGGTAGAAAGATTTTGGGTTGATCCGGTGGCAAGGTTTCTTTTTTGGATGGAATGGGGTTTAGATGTTTTTGAATGCTCTTATTGATTTGGGTTTTGTGGTAGCCGTTTTGTAAGAGTGTTTGTTTGCCTTATTGAATTAATTTCGGATGACCTATGATTGTTGTCGCTAAGTCTTATGGAACGAGAAATGAGAGTGTTGACAACTGAATTGAGTTGGGCGGGGTGATGATGTGACTGGGCATTAAGATATCTGTTTGTATGAGTGGGTTTCTGGTACACGGAATAGGAAAAACTGTGAGGTAAGTTTTTCTGAATAAGAACATCAAGGAATGGCAAAGACGCTTCAGACTCAACTTCCATCGTGAATTGAATACTAGGATGTATTCCATTCAGGTGGGAGAGGAAGAGATCTAACGCGTCTTTACCATGAGGCCAAATGACAAAAGTGTCATCAACATACCGTAACCAGCAGGTGAGTTTGAGATTTGATGAGGACAGGGCTGCTGTTTCGAAATGTTCCATGAAAATATAAGCTATTACGGGAGAGAGGGGAGATCCCATTGGGGCACCTTTGATTTGACGATAAAAATGATTTTGGAATGAAAAGTATGTATTAGACATGCAGTGTTTTACAAGAGATAGTGTGTCTTGGGGGATTTGATGTTTAGAGTCCAAGATGGAAATGGTTTCATCGATGGGAATGTTGGTGAACAAAGAAACAATGTCGAAACTAACTAGTATATCTGAGGGTGAAATAGAAATATTTTTCAGAAGATCAATAAAATGAAAAGAGTTTTTGACAAAAGACGAAGCTTTTTCGGCTAATGTTTGTAAGGATAAAGCGAGATGTTTTGCCAATTTCTGAGTGGGGCAGTTGTATGCACTGACAATGGGTCTTAGGGGAACATTGGGCTTATGGATTTTTGGAAGGCCGTATATCTTTGGAATTCGGGATGATTTTTCTCTGGGTATAAGAGATTTTTTTAATGTCTGAAGGTAGAGTAGACTTATTTATGATGGATTTGGTCGTTTTTTCCAGATAGGTGGTTGGATCGTTTGGGACGCGTTTGTATTCTGTGGAATTGAGAAGTTCGAACATTTTGTCGAAATAATTAGAAGAGTTAAGAATGACGGTGGCATTACCTTTGTCGGCCGGAAGAATGACAATGTCAGGGTTGTTATAAAGTTCTTTGAGGGTGCGTCTTTCTGAAAGACTGATATTTGACGGTGGGGGTTTGGAAGTACGGAGAATTCTGGCGACATCTTGTCTGGCGACTTCGGCTTGGTCGGAAGGAAGATGAGAAATAGCTTCTTCAGTTTGACAAATGATTTTCTCAGTTGGGATTGAAAGAGGTGTGACAGAAAAATTGAAGCCTTTTGATAGAGCTTTGGTAGCTGAATCGGATATGTGGATATCTGAGAAATTGCGGACAACAGTAGAAGGTTGTTGATTCGAAATGGGCTTTGGATTTTGTTCAGAGATAAGTTGGTCCAGTTTACGTTTCTGGGTTTGGGTTTTGTTGTCAGAAATGTGTTGGGCTTTTTGGTGAGAAAGACGATCGAAAGTGTCCCATAATAATGGATAAATATTAAAAGAGTGGATGTCTTTGTAAATATTAAGAAGTTGGGAATTTGTTGTATCTATGTTGCGTCGGGTGGAATGAATTGAATTTCGAAGAAGCGAAAAACCAGTTGCTCTAAGAATTTTGGAAATTGATGAAGATTTAGTATGATGTTTAACTTGAAGAAATTTTGGTCAGACCTTCAAGTTGGTACAGGAAACCAATGGCCTCTAATAGGTTTCTCAACTACCACTCTTGTCAGACTAAATAGACTAACACATCAGGTTAATCAAAGGGAATCCCTTCAATTACTTAAGAAAATTCTGATTGAGAATTCCTATCCATCCTCCCTTATTAATAAATACCTTTTCGTGCAAAGTTATGGTTCTTCTTTAAATGACATACCCAATGGTGACCAACTTAGAATAATATCAAATAATTCAATTAACAACACTGTTCTGCCTAATACTTTACTTGGGACTCCAACTACCCATTACTCATTGTTACCTTATTTTCCTCAAGTTACTGAGAAACTCGTTAAACTGTACAAACATAATAACGTACCGGTTAAAATTGCAATTAAGAATGCTAAGACTGTCAGGAATTTGTTTTCTAAAACTAAAACACCTCTGCCCCTTCTAGAACAAGTTAATGTAATATATCATATACCTTGTGCTGAGTGTGACTCATGTTACATCGTTCAGACAGGGAGATCACTGAGAGGGCGTCTTACGACACACCGCAGTGATATTAACTTATCTAAGCATACTTGTGCTCTTGCCCAGCATGCTATTAACTCTAAGCACGAAGTGAACTTTAATGAAGTTAAAATTCTTGGCACTGAACGCAATCTCGTTAAAAGACAGTTTTTAGAAATGTGTTCAATATTAAAACACCCAAATACCCTTAATAAGAGAACCGACATTAGTAACTTGAGCCAAATTTATCATGCATTAATTTTGCAGAATTAGGCGTAATATGTTGTTTACTTTAAATTGTCCCTTAACGTGTTTTTATCACATTCTCATATATAATAAATTCAAATAAAAATAAAATAAATTATTCTTTCCTTATTAACTTAGATTCATCAACTTATATTTTAATAACTTTGGTCAATATCACTTTTACATACTTAAAGTAATTGTTCCTTTTGATTAACTTGTTTGGTAAAATTTTAAACTGAAATTGATTCATAGAATCTTTTTCATTCACAGTTCCAAAATGCTATGAACCTTGGACTGTGGAAGTTGAATTAATCTTCACCTGTTGGCTGGCTAACCAGTGACATCATAAATATTATAATATATTATATTTTGGATTGACTTCGCATGCTTTGTTCTTTGTTAACAAATCAATCACTGGGGGGAAAATGGTGATCTTAACCACCTTTTCTTTTCATTTTTTGGCTTTTTAACGACAAGTTGTCAACCAAATTTATCACATTCTATGAATGTACCGCTCTATGGTATTAGAGGTTGGTATTTTGCCTTGCTGTTCTGTCGTTTTGACCTCAAGGCCATATCTATTCACGTTGTTTGCGTGGGTGTTTAACCTGTAAATTCATTTACCTGCGAGATTCAGTAAGCTTATAGTTCTTTACACATCAAAAAAAACCTTAATGTTTTTTACTTAAGATTTTATAATAACTTTTTTATATACATGTATGATTGTCACATGTTCTTTTGCTGTGCTAATTTTGTTAATTTGTGAACTATACCTAGTTTCAATTAATTGTTTTATACAACTTTAACTCTAAATGTCCAGTTTCGTAAGCTTTTTCATATTTTTAACATCATTGACTGCTACATGTCTTTGTAAGGTAACACACATTTTTTAACTTCTCTATGGATGTTTGGTTTCATATTGTTCTTTTTCGATGAACTGATGATGCTTTCTGAGCAGAAAGCGAAACGTCTTCAATAAATAGATGAAGTAGCCACCTTCTTTGTCTTTTATTTCTCCACTTTGACCGAAAAACCCACCACTCTTCGAGTGTACCTTAGTTTATTTTGGATTGACGGTCGTACTCCTTTTCTCGATATAACTATATATATATATATATATATATATATATATATATATATATATATATATATATATATATATATATATATATATATATATATATATATATATATATATATATATGTATATATGGGTTGAGTATGCACTTTTATGCCCCCTTGTTACCTTGCCGTTTTTTATCTTTTTTTTTGGTGAGTAGATTCGATTTTTCGGTGGTGGCGATCAGGCTAAAAACCCGTCAGATAATTTGTTATTAACAATTTAATTGTTTAAATGAATTTATCTCCTAAACTATTATATGTATTTAATTTTTATCAAATTAAGAAAATCTTCTTTTGAGAAAATCAACAAAATGGCGTTTGATAAACTTTGATCCGATGGTTAGAACCGAAATTATAACAAATTTCGTAAAAAACAATTGGCAGTTAATGGGGCGTTTTCCAAGTTTTCCACTTAGCTTTCATGCGTGCGATTAAATTTTAAAACCACTTATTTTAAAGGTAATTGTTTTAGCTTTGAACAAAACTTTGCAAAATTATTTCATCTTCATTAATAAACAAATTAAACAATTAAACTTTACAAATTTAACTAAAAGTTGCTAATTCATTTGGTTGTAAGAGAATTAAACCAAATTAAGCTATAAACTTTGAAAATCAGGCTAATAGAAGTTATAGAACTAATTAAAACGAACATTTTTTAGTTAGGTAAATGTTTCTGTGTTAATTTTTGACCAAGATATGAAACTCTTAATAATGCACTCTGATACGCACGGCCAGCTCGCAGCGAGTAAAAACACTAATACATACATAAAATCCATGTAGATTTAGAGACGCGTATTAATTTATCATTAAAAATAAAAAAGTTATCAGTTTATAGTAAAAGTTTTTGTCAAAAAGTGGTTAATTAATTAAGAGTTTAAAAAAAATCCACAAGGAAAATAATTCCTGTAGCTGGCTGTATACCACGTATAACAAAAGAGGTTATTCTTTGTATGTGGGTATATTTTATTTTATAAAAACCCTTAAAAGGGCAACATTACAAGCACGAACGTTTTCGGAACAACTGTTCCATCATCAGGTTAAAATGCAGGTTAACATGCCTGAGCCACCAAAATATTTGGGTAAAAACCCTTTAAATTGAAAAATGTTACCGAAGAATGTACATGATGTTTATAATATTATATGATGTTTAATATTTTAATTAGATTTTACTTCAGGTAACATACACCCATGCTTAAGTGAGTTCCAGTGTCCGGAGAGTACACCTCTTCAAACGGACTACGGTTGGCAACTGTAGTCCGTTTGAAGAGGTGTACTCTCCGGACACTGGAACTCACTTAAGCATGGGTGTATGTTACCTGAAGTAAAATCTAATTAAAATATTAAACATCATATAATATTATAAACATCATGTACATTCTTCGGTAACATTTTTCAATTTAAAGGGTTTTTACCCAAATATTTTGGTGGCTCAGGCATGTTAACCTGCATTTTAACCTGATGATGGAACAGTTGTTCCGAAAACGTTCGTGCTTGTAATGTTGCCCTTTTAAGGGTTTTTATAAAATAAAATATACCCACATACAAAGAATAACCTCTTTTCTTTTAATTAAGAGTTTGTTTAAGAGTTTATAAATAACATTGAGTCGTAAACGGTGGCAGTTTGGTTAATGGAAGTTATAGAACAATTCAAAACGAAAATTTTAAGCTTTGGTAAATGTTTAATCTATTCCATGAATATATGTTAATTTTTTGACAAAGTAGGGGAAATGTGCCTATGATGGACCACTTAAGGAAAAAGCTCCATAATAATTTTAATTATTTACCTAGCAGGCTTTAAATATGACCACATAACGTCTTGTTATTTGTATAATATGCAAATGTTTCAAATTTTGATAAGAATTAAGATGACAAAAGTTATCCATAGTTTACTAAAATCCTGTTAAGGGTCCATCATGGGCATATATGCGCTCATGATGGACCCTTTGATACGCCCATGATGGACTCGTTGCATTTTGTATAAAATAAGTAAATACCAAATTATTTTATTAAACCAAAAGATATTCTAAACGATAAATAATATTACAAATAGGTATTTTTAAGAAAAAAGTTACATGCACAATTCACACACAAATTGAAAATTGAAAACCTATTGAACACCTATTGAAAATTGATTGACGCGCTTCTCTTTTCGCTGCGAGCTGATCGTGCGTCTCACAGCGCGT
Source organism: Diabrotica undecimpunctata (assembly GCF_040954645.1). Classification (NCBI taxonomy): domain Eukaryota; kingdom Metazoa; phylum Arthropoda; class Insecta; order Coleoptera; family Chrysomelidae; genus Diabrotica; species Diabrotica undecimpunctata. The sequence goes on along the minus strand of NC_092806.1, from coordinate 89,470,911 downwards.
TATTAAAAGTTCCGTTTCTTGGTCAAAAATTAACATAAAAACATCGGATCAAAGTTTACCAAACGTCGTTTAGTTCATTTTTTTTTAATGAACAATTTTCATTTCGGTAAAATTAAATATCTCTAATAGGAGATACCATAATAATTGAACAATTAAATTGTTAATTACAAAGTGTGACCGTTTTTTAGCCTGGTATCCTCGAAAAATCGAATTTAGGGACAAACAAAAAAAACGTCAAGGTACCGGGGTGACAAAATTGAATACTCAACCTCTCTAGCTCCAAGTTAAAATCTCCTATCCTAACTTGGCTGCACCGTACTGATGACCAAATAGTCAGAAATACGTATTTACGGTTGGCTTTCATCTTATATACATATTTTATTATTTTTTTCCTTGTTGCAATCTATGCCAATACTTTCTGCCTGTATATGTATCCATCTATATATACACGAAACGATTAAATTATCATAAAAAATAGTTTTTCATAGAGTGAGAGTAGGCGCGCAACTACTGGAGGGTTAAGTAAAACAAACTGTCTGCGGTCATCGGTGTTGATACTGGTTAACGGAAATAAATTTTAGCGGCGTTCGGATGGATACGACGAAGGAAGATCTTTAGTCAATACCCAAAAACCGGGGAGCGGTCCATCGATACTCCATAGTAGTTATGGGAAAGGACGGTGGGATCTGATCACTACTCAGAGACCGGGGTAGAAGTTCTTGCCAGATCAATACTCTAGGTCGAACTTAAATCTCGTTCATCATGGCATTTTATACTCTCGGCCAGTGTTCCATCTTCAGAGCGCATCGATGGTAGTGATTAGTTGTTGGTGGGTGTGGGCGCATAGAGCGCTGTTGGCAATCGATGACGGCCTTCGCCGGCGTTGCGGTGACGCCTTCTGCTCTTTAGAAAAAATGTAGCATACATTTTTTTATGACATGAAAATCGCCATGGCTGTGGCTTCGGGTCCTGTGGGTGTGTTTATCTGGTCCGGCGCGCGGCTCTTTCTTGATGGAGGTCTTCCATAAGATCCTGATCTGTAATATTAACTGACTTAATGTTTCACATTCAATTAACTCGAGGCAGAGTACCGGTTCTCTGAGTATATTGTTTTTATTCCAATAAGTGGGTTGCTGGTATGGCTTAATGGCAGACTGATGCTGAGATTGCCATCTTTGACCTCTAGATATGCCAATATTTTTGTCATTTGTTGCAGCTTTGAAATAGCTATCTAATACATAGAAATATTTAAATTTTTCCTCTAAAATACCCAAATGTAAAATCAATTAATAGACTTTTACACATTCCCACCGAAATTCGTGTTGACTATACCTCAAAATATGCCATTAATATTGTATTAGGTGACATGAATGCAGGAATAGGACAAGAGCGTGTTTTCAACAGAAGCACTAAACATGACAGTCGCTAACACCCATTTTGATCACAAGAACATACACAAGGTAACCTGGACCTCTCCTGATGGATGAACAACATTGATCAGATGAGTGTTGTGAGTCAGATTGATCACATCTTAATAGATTCAAGGCATAGAAAAGACATAATAAACCGCAGAAGTTATAGAGGCGCAAATATAGACTCAGATCAATGCCTAGTGATCTCAACATTGAGGCCTAGAATTTCAAACACCAGAAAAGAAAATAAAATGGACTGAGAGATGCAAAAATTGCAGAACGGTACTCGGAAAACATCACCAACAGGCTGAGGAATCAAAATATTTAAATGAAGAAGAACAGACAGATATAAGACTCCTAGTGGACTAGAATAAAGGAAGACATTAAAGCAGCAGCGAAAGATGAAATAGGAATAGAAATTTGTACCCGTAAAAATCATTGGTTTGACGATGAATGCAAGAATGCACAAAAAAGAAAAAAAATGAAGCCTACAGAAAGATGCTTACCCGACGAACTAGAACAACTGTAGATAATTACCAGACAAAGAGAAGAGAAGAAAAGAGGATACACAAACGAAACCAAATTAATAAGAAACTTAAATATATAGAAAACCTCAACAGTGAGAAAGTATTCAAAGCATTCTATAAGAAAGTTAACATCAACAGAAAATAATTCAAAACAACCACAAAACAATGCAGAAGTCAGAATGGCGACCTATTAATAACAAGGAAAGATGCATTGAATAGATGGGTGAATACTTTAACCAAGCACTTAATATCGACGAAGAAGAAGAAAACCTGGAAGCCGAAAGAGATAAGGTAAGGGGAACAGACGAGAGGGAAGAGGAACCACCAACGATTCTTGAAGTTAAAGATGCAGTTAAAAAACTAGCCAGAAACAAATCATCCGAAATAGATAATCTCCCAGCTGAACTATATAAAAAAGGTGGCTATGATACCATAATCGCATGACAGCAGCTTATAAAAGAAATATGGACACAGAAATCCCTCTCCAATTATTGAAATATTGGAATACTTTGCACCATACACAAAAAAGGAGATATTTTTGAATGCTCTAACCACGGAGGAATTACGCTTCTAAATGCAACGTATAAAATATTTTCCACAGTACTATATCACAGATAGTATGAAAATACCAGACTGGTTTCAGAGGTGGTAAATCGACAATTCATCAGATTGTAACCCTGAAACAAATTTTGAAAAAAACACTGGAATATGGCATTGATACTCATCACATATTTATAGACTACAAAGCAGCCTACGACTCTATGAATAGAAGAGAAATGTTCAAAGCAATGAAAGAGCTAGGAATTCCAAATCAGTTGGTAAATTTAACAAAACTAACTCTTGAAAAAGTGGAATGTAGAGTACGAATTTAGGGGAAACTGTCTCAACATTTTAAAACAAATAATGAGCTGCGACAGGGAGACCCTATTTCCTATATACTGTTCAATCTGGCTCTGAAAAAAGTAATACGTATGTCACAAATCACAACCACTTGTTCAATATATATTAAATCAGTGCAAATCCTGGCCTATGCTGATGATATCAATATTGTTGGGAGAACGGAAAACGCTGTACGAGAGATTTATGTAGCATTAAAAGAATCAGCTAGAAAATGGGTTTAATAATAAACACCAACAAAACGAATTATATGAAAATAAGCACGCAACCATAAATTCTACGACCACTTGTTATAGAAAACGACGTCATCGAAGCAGTGAACGAATTTGTATACCTGAAAATATGAACACTGAAACTAATATTACCGCAGAGATAAACAGCAGAATTTGCACAGCCAATAGATGCCATTTTGGGGTCAATCTCCTCCTTAAATCCACAATTATTTTGAGAAATACTCGTTGATTCATAGGTTCTTTGATAACATGGATGAAGACATGAGAAATATGGGAATAAGTGCTTGGCGGAGAATTGCGATCGATAGGGATTACTGGAGATACATTCGTGAGGAGGCTAGGACTCACGCAGGGTTGTAAAGCCAGAATGATGATGATACCTCAGCATATATACAGCACTGGGTAGCGGGAGCAACTCAGCGAAACACACCTTATGTCGAGCCAATAACATTGTATACTTTGACAAAACTAAAAATGACTTTGAAAATAGTACAATCGACACGCCCACTTGATGCGCAGCAAAATTATTGGAAATTATCTTAGTAGAAGAAGTAAACTCTACCCGTACACTACGTTTAAAAATCACGTAGACAACTCCCGGCGTTCATCCATATCTTTTTCTCCGATTACTTCCTCTGTCTGCTGCCTGCGCAAAATTTCAGAAGTCATTCCTAGTCTTAACGAGTAATATTATGGTAGATTGGTTAAAAAGACCACCAGAATGGAGTATTTAAATTACAAGTATTATTACAAAATGAATTTTGCTTTGAGTAGTCCAGTACCTCGAGTACTGGTTGGTCACCTTGATGGCTTTTGTTAATCGTCAAAATTGCCCCATTTGACGTTGTGGAAACCCACATGTAAATTTTAAAAAACGTGTATCCACAACATGACTCTGTTTAGTGCGGTTTTGAAAATGTGGCTGGTCGAGCAATAACTGTTACTGGTGCTGGATATCTCAACATGATAAAAGAGTTCTTTGTGTCTAAATTGGATGATATTGATGTGGATGACATGTGGTTTCAATATGACGGTGCTACATACCATACATTCTGTGAAACAATTCGGTTACTGCATGAGACTCGTTCGATACCGCTTCGATTTCTTGGTCGTGTAATCTTTCGTTTCGATGATCAGAATTGCCCCCTAGATCGTGTGATTTAACACCATTGGATTTATTTTTATGGGATTATTTGAAGTCGAAAGTCTATACTAACAAGTCTACAACAACCCGTGCATTGAAGGACTGATGTGCTATTTCATACATAACCATCTCCTATTTACTTTATGATTAAATGACAAAATTACAATCTAAAGAAAAATAATGGTTTCTATTCAATTCAAATTCTTACGTAAATCTTGCATAAAATCATTTTTTTTAATTAAATCATTGTAATAAGCCATATTTTAAATTTTAGGATAATGGACCAAGATGAGGTGATTAAGCAGTTGTTATCAAAAACGGGATGGACTTGCGACGACTTGATACAGCGTTTGAATACATTTAAAAATGCAACCGTTATTTCCGAAAACCAAGTTTTATCACCACAGTCCTGCAATGCTACCGAAATAGCAAGCACGTTTTCTACTATGTTAAAACACGATAAGGATCATATCGGTACTGAAGATGTTTCTGAATTACATAGTTTTACTAAAGAAATACAATCATTAAATCCGGGTGATAACATTGAATTTTTAAATAATAAGGATGCAGGCGACGAAGAAGCTCAGGTAAATATTGTAAATAGCAATATCACACATCAAGGCAATATTGGTCAGGATTATGTATCTGATGTATGTTTTTTAAAGGTTGCAGATAGTCCAAAACTTACTATTGCAACAATTGAAGTTAACAAAGGATGTCAAGTTGTAGCAAAAAATAGGGAAACTAATTCAATAAAGCGACATGAAGACAACAAGACAATCAAAAACTTGGGTACTCTATATTTACCCAACACATCAAGTTTAGAAACAAATTATATTTCCAAAAGAAACGATTATACTGCAGATTTTAAATCTTCTGTAAATCCTAGAAGCACTATAACTTACACAAAGAAAATTTTAGACAAAAATAAAAAAATTGTAATCAAATCTACTAAAACAGGTACAAATTCAAATAACGCAGACGTTAAGTATGCACATGGTGCATCTAATAACTCATCTAACTTATTTAGCGTTGCTACAAAAGCCAATATGCATAATATTTCTTCTTCTATGTCTACAACAGATAATAATTTTTTATATGACGATGTGTCTACAAAAAATGATAAAAGACAATTTAAAAAAGCTGATTCAGCGGTACTCAAGTATCATCCTAAAAAAAAAAGTTTCTGTAAAATTACCGAAGCAAGTTATGTTAATAATAACTCTCCTACCTTGAAATGTTATAAAAATAACAAAAGTCCTCTCAATGGCTCTGTTCCTTTAAAATATAAAGATTTGGTTAGTTCAGAAATGACGAAGAATGTACGTAAGAATATTGATTTACCTGAAAAAGAAAGGAAACAGGAATTGCCTACGGTTAAACTTACTAATTTAGGCAGTAATGATAATAGCAAAAGTATGGTTGACGGTAATAACTACACTACCAAGCTCGAAACCGCTAGTGAACCTTTAAAAGTTAAATCTAAAACAGATAAGGCGTCAAATATTGATATGAAAGTTAATGAAATGAAAAATTCCAAAACACTAAAAAGAGACATTTCAAATGTTACAGAAAGATTATTGACGAACTACCAGTGTGAAAATATAAAAAAAGATGTAATGCTAGAAGACGCCAATAAACTATACATCCAAACTAATGAAGTAGATTTCATAATTTCTGGTGTTCAAGGAGGAGTTGAACTAGAAGCTACAAAAATTGCAAGTTATTCTAACGAATTTGTATCTAATTGCGACAAAAAAATGAGTGTGAATATTTGTGATGAATCGAAAGGAAACGACAACACTATACAAGAAGATAAAAAAAAATCGGTTTGTGATCAAATCATGGAAATGGTTAAAAAACAAAAAAATACGATAAATTACAATACATTAAATGTAATAAAAAATGAACCTGATACAAACACATGTTTAAATTTGAAAGAAAACAGTAGATTATCGATGGAAATCTCTCAATCATCATTTAGTATTGAAAACTATAACATTGCTGAAAATTCTGGGTTTGGTTGTATTAAACTGAATAATCATTTGGCAGCTAATTCTAAATTTAATACCAATCATGAAGTACCTAAATTAATTGCCCAAGAAAAGAATGCAAAAAAAATAGTTGAAAAGACATATTTCGCTAAAAAAAAACCAGAATTACATAAATATATAGACACACCATCAATAAAATTTACAACAATGGTTAAACCAAAAACTGTAGCTGAAAAAAGAAGATTATTAGAACTAGCTAAGAGAAACGAACTTCAAATTACAGAAAAGACGAAACCTAAATGGAAACAACCTACTAGTTTCAAATATGTAAATGTTAAAAAAGAACTCTTAGATCCACCCAAGAACAGTCAACTTAAAATTACAGAAACGCCGAAAGCTAAACGTAAACAATTTCACAATAAAAAAGATGGAACAGATAAAAAGGAACTGAAACATGTGAGTCTTAAAACATATGCTCGACGTGCCAGCTACGTATTATACACAAATCGTAAAATTTGGGTAAATACTGTGACACCTAATAAATGTGTTGCTAACATTAATTGTATAAAAAGAGATGCAAAATCACCTACTCACCGAAAAAAGTTGTCTCTATTAAATCAAAGATATAAAAGAAGCAAACGACTTTTATATCGACCTGGACCTTTATGCAAAAAAGAACTGTTACAAATAACTGGTTCGAACTTGTGGAACACCCAACTGTTAAAACTGCCAAAAATATCCCTAGAAGTTTTTCCACAACAAGGAAAACGATTCTGTGATACGGTATTACACAGATTGAATACTATTGTAGGTGGAGAAATGGATAGTACAAAGATTGAATTTGCGTTATCAGCACTCAAATCAAAGGCTGATAATGAATCGAACAATCTCCAATCTATTAAATTTTCATTAACTTACCAGAATAACGTTGAAAATATTTTAGTAAGAAAGAAGAAGTTTATTTCACAAATTGAACCGATAAATAAAAGAAATTCTTCCAGTTTAAGCGTTGATCATGAATCCGTAGCTTCTGTAATTGAAGATTTAATAAAGTACGTTGAAATAAAAGAGATTGCTTCCTCACTAATTAAAGAAGACGAAATCAAAGTAAAAGATGAGATTGCAACAGAGGCGCAGTTGGAATTGCCAATAGAGAATAATTTATGTAATAAAAGACGAAAACGTACTAAAGTTGAACGCGAATTATTAAGACTTAATCACAAAGTCGTCAATGTAGAACTAACAAATGACAAAGAGGACGTTTATATAGTTTGTAATAAACCATACTGCAAATTAGGGTGTATATGTAATAGTTTAAAATACGACTTTTTGAGTGATCATTGCCAAAAACTTGCTTGCATGTTTAATTGCACATGTTCCAAACATAAGTCATTCAGGTACGATGAACTTAATTTACATTCTGGAACAAATTTACTCTCAAAAGACGCTGTTACTAGAATCGAAGACGAGGCTAAAAAACATTTAGCCAAAGTTGAAAGAGAATTTACACAAACTGTTATTCATACCAATGATAAAACGATTCTGATTGGTGTTGGAGATCGCGCTAAAAGTAGGAGAGCTGCAAAAGTACCAGCAAAATTTTTGGATTTTGTTGCTTCAGAAGAAAAACCAGAAAATGTTTCACAAACATGTTATGTTAGCTTAGAAAAATTGGATCTTTCTGAGGTAATTCAACTTTGTTTAACTCATTATATGTATAGTTGTCAATGTGAGGGTTTAGTCATACCGGAACTAAAAAAAGAAAGTAAATTAATTACTTCTATAAACACGCAGCTCTTATCTGAAAATGATAAAAAAGAAAAAAAATATAAGAGACATGAAGATGAAATAGATCACAGACATCGTATTGATTTTGATTTAAATGAAAATGGTAGTTTAAATGGAACAGAAGAGGACGATAATTGGATTCCGGATAAAAACCTACATTTTAAATCAGAAATTAAAGAACCTAGTCGAATTCTTCAAAGAGGAAGTGCAAGGTGTAGACCAATAGAAGCAAAATATAAAAGACTTGAGAAATATAATAAAACTATACATAAGAATGATTTTAAATTTAAAGTAACTAAGTTAGAGGAAGATAAACTACAGGCATTTATAGATAAAAACTTGCCTTTGTCCGATAGTCAATTATTAAAACATTCTATTATTACGGACAAGTATATGTCTTTTAATTTGGCATTTAAACAAAAACCAACCCATGAATTTCACGAAGATAGCTCCAATAGTGTCAAAACATTGGACGAGGGAGAATGTTTTCAAAAACCTAATGAGCGAACGATGCAGGGTCAAGAAAATATTAATATAACTCCTGTCTTCGATGGAGAAATTATTATAGACAATAGTAATATAGAACTTCTAAAGAAAATGGGTTCTAAAGATTATGCTCGTTTGATTCCTTGGAAAAGCTTAATCGAGGGTTTTAGAAACTCATCTATAAATATTTGGTGCACAATGAATCAACCTATAAAATTACTAATTAATAAATCTGGAAAAACTTGCCCCAAAAACTTCGTAAACATTTTATCTGTTTCCGAGAATAGCCCAATAATTACATGGATTAAAAGAAATAAATTACCTAGGCACTATCAAGAAGATTCATTATTGTTTCTTCTAAACGAAACTAAAGGCAATTATGAAATTTGTGGTATCTGTACAAAAAATATAACAAGCTCATCAAATGAGATTTCTTCCGACCAAAATGACGTTGGTGAAGAATATCAAAAACCAGAAACACTGTATCACAAAGATATTCAGGGTACTATAAAGTCATTTTTACTGAGCAAAAGACAATATAATATCCAACATTTGCTACCTAGCGAATCTACTGATAGTATCCAACCGATGAAGGTAGCTCTCCCAGAAATATTTACCTTTTGTAAATGGCAGACAATATTTTTAAATTCTGATTTTACGTTTTTATTTTTTAATAAGATACCATATTCTATTAGATATACTGATTTAATATTAATTGCAGATTATGCAAAAGATAATAAATGTACAGTCTATGTTAGAAATGATGAACTGCGAAAGGAATACAATCATAAACAGTTTGGTATTTACTTTGTTGAAACTTTTTGTGATCGTATATTTATCGGACCATATTTTAATTATGATGTTGATAACGATGTCGAAACCCTAAGGTACGTAAATAAATCTCTCATTTCATCGGAATCTTTTAACTTAATGAGTGGAAAAGAAAATTCTAAGAGCTGTTATTGGTTAAAGGAAGCACCCAAGAACAAAATGTTAGAACTGAATCAGTCATCTGAAATGCGTTATCAAGAAGTAGAACCTGTAATCTCTAAAAAAACTAACAAATCTTCTACGGATGCAGAAAATACGATTGACTTGACTTCAGATGATGATGAATCTAAAACTAAATCTGATATATCCCAAAATTCTAGCAAGGTTTTTAATGATTACTCCTTAGTAAAAATTATCGAGGCTTCTCCAAAAAATCCCGAAGATTACAATAGATATATTGTAACGAATATACCTCATTTTGGTTATCTAGGAGCATTTAAAAATGTTAATGGAGAAATTGATGTTTCCTGGCCATTTGAGAACAAGCTATTGAGATTTGGTAATGAAAATTCTGCGACTTCGTTCTTACAAAAGTAAGTGCATTTTTAACTTTTAGTTTTTTACACAGTTAATCTCAATGAAATCGGTTAATCTATTCATGATATACTAATATTACTATAGTATAATATACTGTTATTATTCATATTCAAAATTTCTGAATTTCCTGAGTATTCGATCGTCGCGACGGCCATCCCAACCAACTGTTTTCAAGAACAATTCGTTCCCGTTATATAAGTCAGCAGGAGGGGGTCTAGTATTAGTATTGGCAATTCTACTTATCAGAATTGTTTTCTAAGCGATCATCATTAATGTAATTAGTAATTGTGATATTTTTAATTAAGTGAGTTTTGAGTTTAAATAAAATTAACTGAACCACGTCTTGCTTCAGGTTAAACTCTAAAAAAAAAATCAGCCTAAAAATTAAAAAGACGCAATTAAGAGTTAAATCAGAAGTGATTTGCTCTCCTGTCATCGGAATAGTTAAGCCTTTTACACTTTGACGGCGAGACCTACTGACCAGTGTACAGAAGCCATCGGACAAAATAATGGATGGGCAAATAAACAGAAGGTAACAGCCCTCATATAAACACTTCGCAGTAAAGCTGTCGAAATCTTTCAAAAAATCCCAGAGGATACACAAAAGAGCTACGAGACTATCATATTGACTCTAGAACTAAGATTCTTCTTCTTCATGTGGCTTAACCGTTAAGAACATTAGCGATCATCACGGCCCATTTTACTCTGTCTGCAGCAGTTCTGAAAAGTTCTATTGTTGTTTTTCCACTCCACTGCTTTAATTTTTTTCAATCAGAACGTGCGTCGTCTCACCGGTCCGCTTTTTCCTTTTCCTTGTATAATCAATCGCATTAACTCCATTTTTCATTTCTTAGTATGTGGCCAAAGTAGCTCATTTTTGTTTTCTTTATAAATGTTGCGTATTTCTTTCTCTTTTTCATCTTTCTTAATGTTCCGTGTTTGTTACGTGTTGTATCCATGATATTTTCCCATGATAACACCACATCTTAAAGTTGGTAAGTCTTTTTTCAGTTGCGTCCGTAATTGTCCAGGCTTCAACTCCATATAACTGGGCAGATAATATGTAGAGCGTCTAAAATAATCTAGCTCTAATTTCTATTCTCAGTTTTCCATTGTATAATACTGCTTTCACGTTATTGAAGGCGCTTCTGGCTATCTCAATGCCTCGTTTTATTTCAAGGCGGCGGTCCCATTGTACATTTACCGCACCGCACCACACCACACCACAGGTGTTCGTTTTCATTGGAAAGCCCTGTACCAACAACATGGGCAATTCACAACGTTATTTTTAAATTTGAAAAAACTGTATCAAGAATTGTATAAAAAGCACCGATAGTGATAAAGATGAGTTGACGTTCAAGACAGTTTTATTTTAAACAAATTTTAAAAATTCCAAGAGCGTTAAAAAATTTGAATTTCGAGCCAAAATTTTTGTAAAAAATACCATGTTGTAGGCAATAAAAAAAAACTACATATTGTAACGTTTTTATTAATTCTAATTTATTTATTATTTATTTATTAAAGGTTCTATTTATAACACTCACAAATTTATTAAAGTCTTTATTTGTACTAATTTATTTTTACAATTAATTTATTATAATACGTGCGTTACAATTTAAAAACGCGGCGCGCGATCTTCAGATATTAACTGTTTCTACAATGAACGTTCCGTCATATTTATACGAAAACAGCTGTTTCTCGAACCCCATGGATTTGACCTGCTTTGCCTACTTCCGGAACGTTCGAATGGACCGGTTTTTATTACTTGAAATTTCTGCCAGCTAGTCGAAGGGTCGTAAAATCTAGAACATATTAGTGAATAAACAACATGTTTACAGGTTTTTAATATGACTCATATTTTTACGTAACATTGCCCCCCTCTTAAAAGATGGTTCCTCCTGGAACCTTGTCGGGACTGGAACTGGAACGGTATGCTGGTATCTGCAACTGGACCCTCTTTTACAACTTCCAGTTGTATAAAAATGACAAGAGACGGTTTTCTCTTCGCACCAGTAACTATGCGGATTGCAACAGACTAACACCTGGACTTCCGTGTCTTTAAAGATCTCCTCCACCATATTTCGGATAACCCTCCAATCTAATTGGCGGCACTCCAACTTTTGCACGTCGGACTCTAGTACGTGCTCTCTCAATTGAAGTAAGGCTTCCCATACATCTCGGTAGGTAGGTTAGTCACGGGCAGTGTCTTTTGTTACCAGGTAGAAAAGGTAACGTGATGCATCTTGAAGTTTCAAGGTTTTACCGGGAGCTGGCACTTGGCATTGAAGTTCTGCAACTCGACCAAACTTCCTTCGAAAGACGAATGCCAACCCTGGTGCGTCTTTGATACTGGCCGGGATGGTAAGGGCCAGTGAGTAGTCATCCTGAAGCGCGAGTAGATCTTGTCTTTCTTCAGTGGTAACACCATGTCTTGCTTTACCGGTACCTCCATAGGCACCCATGAATTCCTCAAACATGAGGTCAGACACATCTTGGACTTGGTTTACTTCCACTTCTTCATCTACGTCGTGGTCACCTTCGAAAGACGCCAGCCGTTTATGGTGTACTATCATGCTTTCCCCTCGGAATCTTGCTTAATGGGTAGATGCCATCGTTGATCTTCTCCATAATGAGGTATGGACCTTCTCAAAACTGCTGCAATTTGGGAGAACAACCTTTTTGCTTCTTGGGATTATAGAGCCAGACCTTGTCGTTCTTCTTAAAGCAACCCGTCTCGGCTTGTATATCGTAGCGTTTCTTCATTCGGTTGTATCCCAGCGGTAATCTCTTGCTTCCTCTGTGAGTCGCGTTAATGGCTTAGCGATATCTGCAAACTTCTTAATAAACCTTCGGTAGTAAGTCCAAGAAAACTTCTCACTTGATTTTTGTCCGTTGGTACTGGTCATTCCTTAATGGAATCAATTTTTCCCTTATCCGCGGCCACTCCTTCTTTACTGACTATATGACCCAGATAATTACCTTTACCTTGAAATAGTTTTATTTACCCCACTTCTTGGGGTTTAACATCAATCGGGCAGCTTTAAGTCGATTAAAAACGTTTTCTAAATTTCAGATGATCTTCAAATGTTTCCCCCAAGACGATTATGTCATCTAGGTAAACCAGGCATGTTTTCCAAGATAACCCTCTCAACACATTTTCCATAAGCCTCTCAAATGTCGCAGGAGCATTACAGAGTCCAAATGGCATAACGTTGAATTGCCACTATGAGTGTTTGTATAGTAAATTATGCTTCTCTGGTGCCAAAGCCTTTTCTAAATCCCAGGTGGTTTTCTCTTATGCTATCGTCTAGTTTTTTGTAGACACGTTCATGTATCACTCGCACGAATTCTTCTAAAACATGATTCATCAAGCTGATGGTTCTGTATTCTTCACCGCATTCATTGCCTTGCATTTTTGGGTATTGGGATGAACTCAGATATTAGCCATTATTTCGAAATTTCCCCGGTATAGTAAATTTCATTGAATCATTCTACTAGTATATCAATGAGGTTCTCTATTAGTACTCTTAAGATTTCTGCAGGTATTTCATCTGGTCCCATGTCGTTTTTGTACGTTTTAGTGCTTTTTCAATTTCACTTTTGGTAATTGTAGGTATATTTAACTCTTGTCTCCATTCTTTCGTCGTGTTCAAATAGCTCTTTTATATATTCATTCCATCTTATCTGCATTAAACTGCAGCAGTAAACACCAACTATCACTAAACTGTTGGAAAATGTAAAGAAGTCGTGTAGAAGAATTCATCTGAAGATGAATACCAAAAACCAGAAGAATTTATCAAAAACGAAAGTAACATCTTCAGAGGAAAAATAACTGGCGGCACTGACTTAGTTCAAGATCGAATAAACACTGACAACTCCAACTCCAGAAGGCAGGCATCAAGACGTCTTCCATTTGCAAAACAAAAAGAAGCGTTTAACATTCTTGAACATATGCAGAAACAGCTTTATGTTGATACCTTATTCGGTCAGATCTGCCTTGTTACAAGTATGATCTGAAAGCGTCGTGAATAGCTTTGGACAGAAGGTGTCTTCTTGCCGTACTCCTCGCTACCCTAGAATTTATTTGTTTCTTGTTCAGATAGTCTTACGCTAGCCGTGACATTTTGGTGGATATATTTGATTATGTTAGTGTAGCGATAGTCTATTCGGCATTCTGTCAATGCTTTTTAACATTTTCTGCTGGCTTATGATATCGAATTCTTTCTAGTAGTCCACGAATATCAGTGCCATTGGTTTGTTACATTCTGCAGATTTCTCTATAAGGTTTTTTATCACTAGTAAATGGTCGTTAGTGCTGTATCCCGATCTAAATCCAGCTTGTTCTCTAAGCTGATCTAGAAGTATAACTAGCCTCTAGACTTTTTTTAAAAATTTGTAAGAAGTTTATATACATATGTGTGATAGCAAACTGATAGGACGACATGTCTCATTTCTTGTGTAATAAAACATTGACTACATTTTTCCATTGAGAAAGGGGTTTTCCTTGGTAGATGCATTCTGTGAAAAATTTGACCAAAGCCTGGATAATTTTATTTATACCTACTTAAATCGCCTCGATCACTACCTACTCCGTCATCACCAAGGGATTTGATAATTTCCATTTGTAAAGTGTCGTTTTGACTTCGTATGGTGTTATTTTTGGCATTAATTCTAATCCCTGGTTTGTAATTTTGGACAGGAGCTGATCTTGCATTTCGTTGGTGTTTTCATACATTTCGCGATAAAAGGATTTGAAACTTCGAGGATTTCGGTTCTATCCGTAGTAATGTTGTTCGTATTTCGCCTATTAGAAGAAAATGTGATGTATAGTGTATAAATGAATGAACACTAAATATGAAAAAAGAATGAAATAACCACATGAATGGTAAGACCCGTGTCGTCAAAACAACAAAAGATGTCACCAATCGGAAGTATCGATTGGTGACAGCATTGCTTATAAAGAGAAAGAAGAAGAAGAATTTTACCCCAAAACTTAAAACTTTTGTTTTCTTGAAATATTCTAGTTATTTCTGTTGTATTGTTTTCTCTTATGTCTTTTCGGATTGATCGGTATATATCTATTTAATTTCTTCATTGACATATATACACACACACATATATATATATATATATATATATATATATATATATATATATATATATATATACATATATGTATAAGAAATACTGGATATTATTGACTGTCGATATAAACAAACAACACAGTTTATTAGGGCTGCAGTCAGTTAACAGTCAGTCAACCTACTGACTGCAGCCCTAATAAACTGTGTTGTTTGTATGTATATATATATATATATATATATATATATATATATATATATATATATATATATATATATATATATATATATCTACAGTGTGGATACTAAGTCTTACCCCTAGTGAACTCCGTTATTTAAGACAAAGATGAAAAACGCTTGGACCCGTCAATTTTTATTTTAATAGAGGTATTTTATAACATAAAAAAAATTGTCACCCCTTTCATCCCCTTCACATGATAGCTACCCCCTCAGATTTTTTAAATAGCAATGGGGGTCGTGCGATAGTTTGTTGGAAAGGGTTTGAAAAGAAGAATTCAAAAATGTATAAGTTTGAAATTTTGTATGGCATAATGGTTTTATTTAAAATAAAATATACAAAAAATAATGTATTAAATTACATCTTTAAAATTAAAGGAACTGGCAAATTACCCTAAAGGTAAAATTTACTTACCTTTAAACTTAAATTACTGCAGGAGATGCTTGAAATGTTCTCCATTTACTTCCTGGCAGAAGTAGATTCTTTGTTTAGTTGCCTCCCTAGCGCTTTGTAGGGTTTGCATATCAATCCTATCACATTCTTCGATTATTCTTTGACGGAGTTCATCAACTGTCGTCAACTGGCTCCCATACAGTTTGGATTTAAGGTAACCCCATAGGTAAAAATCTAGAGGAGTAAGATCTGGTGATCTTGGTGGCCATTCAATGAATCCACGACGTCCAATCCATCTTCTCGGATACAAATTATTTAAAAAATTTCGAACGCCAGCGTCGTAATGATGCCAGCATCTTGCTGGAAAATAATATCTTGGGTGAATTCGCCTGAATTGTTTCTAATCACATCATGAATTTCAGGAATTATTTGTGTTTCCAATAGATTTAGATAGCTTTCCCCCGTTAAATTGCCTTCGATAAAAAAAGGGCCTATAATGTGATCCCCTAGTATACCTGCCCAAACATTTAATTTAGTGGGAAATTGAGTATGACACTCTCGAAACAATCGAGGGTTTTCGTCAGACCAATATCTTACATTTTGTCGATGTACTTGACCATTTAAATAGATCTTCTTCTTCTTCTTCTTCTAATGGCGCTACAACCCTTTGTGAGTCTTGGCCTGCTTAACAATGTTCTTCCATTCTGCCCTGTCGGATACTTTCCTTCGCCAGTGCCTGATGTTCATGGTTTTAAGATCCCTCTCTATGTCGTCTATCCATCTTTTACGGGGCCTTCCTCTTGTTCTGTTTCCTTGGGGCTTCCATCTCTGGACTACTTTTACAGCTCGATTATCTGGCATTCTTTCTAGGTGACCAAGCCAGTTTAGTCTTTGTGATTTTACAAATCTGACAATATCTGCGCTCTGCATTAGTTCATCCAGCTCGTGGTTCATTTTAATTCTCCACGAACTATCGCTGCATTGGGTTGGTCCAAATATCTTCCTTAGTATTTTGCGCTCAAATATTCTCAGTTGATTTTCATCAGTGGTTGAGAGGGTCCACGTTTCACATCCATATGTGACCACTGGTCTAATTACTGTTTTGTAGATTCTCAGCTTAGACTCACGATTCAGTAACTTACTTTTCATTAAGTCTTTGTATGCATAAAAGCACTTATTACCGCTAAGAATCCGTGCTTGTATTTCTTGACTGATGTTGTTGTTGTCATTTATTATTGAGCCTAGGTAGGGAAAAGTGGAGGCATATTTGTAGGTATGGTTGTCTACCTTCAGATTCTCATGTTCATTCGATTTTGTGCACTCCATATATTTTGTTTTGCTTTCATTTATATATAGACCAAACTTAGCAGCTTCTCGTTTCAGTTCTATGACTTTTTCGCTCAATACCCTTTTGTTGCGGCTTATTATGGCAACATCATCCGCATATGCGCATATTTGCATAGATCTTGTATTAATACAGCCGTTCACATCCAGTTTTCTAACAACAGCTTCTAAAGTTAGATTAAAAAGTGTTGTTGATAAGGCATCCCCTTGTCTAACTCCATTTTCAATATCAAAGGCCTGCGTCATATCTCCATCTATTCTCACCATAGCTTTGGAACCCTCCAGAGTCATTCGTATAAGTTTAACCAACTTATTGGGTATCCCTAACATAGATAGTTGCTTTAACATCTTTTGTCGATCTACTCCATCAAACGCCTGTTTGAAATCGATATACAAGTTGTAAATAGGTATGTTATATTCAACACATTTTTCATGTATACCTCTTAACATATGTATTTGGTCTATAGTTGACCTCTTTGGTCTGAAGCCACATTGGTATTCACCAATAATCTCCTCCGAAAACGATTCCAGGCGGCTATATATAATTCCTGATAATATCTTGTAGATGACATTTAAAACTGTTATGCCCCTATAATTTTTGCAGAGTCGTTTGTCTCCCCCTTTGTACATAGGAAGTATGATTCCCACTTTCCAATCTTCTGGGATGACTTCTAGTGTCCATATGCGGTCGATTAGTTTATGGATACGCCTCCATAGCGCATGTCCACCATTCTTTATCAGTTCTGCAGTTATTCCATCTGTGCCAGGTGCTTTGTTATTTTTTAGATGTTTTATGACGTTTATCGTTTCTTCCAATGTTGGTTGCTCAACTTTTAACAACAATTTAAATAGATATTTTTTTAAATTTGAACATTTTGCAGTACAGGGTCTCCAAGAATTCTGTGAGACGAGACTTTGACTGCATGCTGCAAATCAAAGTATTTTTATTATGTACATTTTTAATTTTTAGACGTTTTACTTCATTGCTAATTGGAGTTCCGGAGTCTTTCAAGATCAGTATTATTGTAACCTGTAAAATAGATTTGGAAAAGTATAAACCAGTTGATCCAATTGTTTTAAGCGGACAGTTCGTAAGTAAATTTTTCTATGGTTCTGAAACTGTTATCTTGTGGCATGTCTAAATTAAATATTGTTTATATGAAATGCCACAATTGATTGTACTGATAATTTCATTGTATAATTCGATTTCTACTTTAAAACTGACGGGTGATTTACTTGGCCTCGATTTTTTAGGCAAATAGCCATGATTTTGGTTGAAAAGTTGTGTTTGTGCCCTCAGGATGATACCAAGTTTTAATTACACTCTAAAACACACGTTTTGTTCCATGCATTATTTCCACTATTTCTGGTGTAGTTTGATGAGTAAAGGCTCTTTATGTTTTTGCAATATTTGGTACCTGGAAATTGGAAAGCAGATATATGTAGGAAGTTGGGTTCTTAAATTTTATAGTTGAAGAGTGAAATGTTAAATGATGTATTTGAAGCTATTGAGATGAAGTGTAAATAGAATAAATTTTGTAATCTACTGTTCATGTAGTACTTAATTATAACTTAAACATGGAAGGCCCTCTATGTTAAAAAGCAGCATATTTCTTAGGTACCAAATGTTACTTTTTAACATAGAGGGCCTTCCATGTTAAGTTATAAGTTAAGTACTACATGAACAGTACATTACAAAATTTATTCTATTTACACTTTATCTCAATAGCACTTTAAAATACATCATTTAACATTTTACTCTTCAATAATAAAATTTAAAGAACCCAACTTCCTACATATATCTGCTTTTCATTTTTCAGGTAGGTATCAAATGTAGCAAACTCATAAAGGGCCTTTTGTAAAAATCTTTAGTTAACCACCACTGAATTTAGATATTTGTATAGTTGGTTATCAGTACCCACAAAATTTTACCAAACGTCAGTCCACCTACATTAATAAAAAGCATAATTTTCAAATTTCTGAAACGGTCGAACACGTCAATTAGTGTCTATAGTTGCGCATTTTTTCCATAAAAACTGTTTATATGGGGTGTATCCGATAACGATGGCCAATACCAACTTTCTTATTTTTAATAGAACACCCTGTATGTTAATTAATTTTTTGATTTCTCAGATCATTTTAGACATTTTTTGAATACAATGTCCTATACCTATCTTTGACTGTTTCGGAAATATTAGGTAAAATGCAAAAATTCACATTTAGAAAAGAAAATTATTTTTATTTGTCGAAAGTCGCTACCACTGTCTTATTACTTCTTGCTGATTTAGGTCTTCGTAATGATAAAGTAAGCAAAAACTATTTAAGCATTTCTTTTTATTGATATGTTAAAAAAACAAAAAAAATGTTTACTTTGTCTACAGAAGTAGTTGTCAGTGCTATATTCGTTTGAAATGCACAAAATTACAATTATACAGATGATTGGCTATGGAGATAAGACACGGACGCAAATGGAAGTAGCTCTTTTATTTCACGAAGGATTTCCTGATTTGCCGCACATATCTCAAGGGACAATTAGTAAAATAGAGAAGCAATTCCATGAGCTGGGCCATGTTAGGAAGGTAAAAAAAGAAGCTGCCAATGCAATAAGTGAGGATACCAAATTGGCTGTTATGCTTGAGTTTGAGGAACACCCACATACTTCTGTTCGAAAAGCAGCCCCAGTACTCGATATTAGCTATTCATCGGTTATTCGAATATTACAAGAAAACAAAATACATCCCAAAGTTCCAGCGAATATGATATGGTTTCAACAAAATGGAGCATCACCCCACTACCAAATCCATGTCCGGCAGTATCTCAACCAAATATTTCCAAATCGATGGATAGGGAGACGAGGATCGATGGAATGGCCACCACGATCCCCGGATTTGACACCATTAGACTTTTTCTTATGAGGATATGTGAAAAGTATTGTATACAAAACTAAACCCACAGACTTAGCTGACTTACGAAGACGAATCACGCTTGCGATTAGATCGATCACACCTGATATGTTGAGTAACGTTAGAAGTAATTTCTATTCACGGTTAGGGTGTTGCCAAGACGTGCGTGGGGAGCATTTTGAACATCTTGTTCATTGACATTATTGTTTAGAGTTGTATTATTTAGAAGTTTTTAAATATGTTGTAGCGACTTTCCACGAATAAATAATTTTCTTTTCTAAATGTGAATTTTTGCATTTTACTTAATATTTCCGAAACGGTCAAAGATAGGTATAGGACATTGTATTCAAAAAATGTCCAAAATGATCTGAGGAATCTAAAAATTAATTAATATATAGGATGTTCTATTTAAAATAAGCAAGTTGGTATTGGCCACCGTTATCTGACACACCCCTTATAAAAAGTTTTTATGGAAAAAAATGCGCAGCTATAAATACTAATCGACGTGTTCGACCGTTTTTTCGAATACTCCCTCATTTATTTATTAGCTAATTTATTCCATTTGGCTGATACACAGTATATATATATATATATATATATATATATATATATATATATATATATATATATATATATATATATATATATATATATATATTGTTATGATGTATTGTTTGTTTATGATGATGAGCAATGAGTATTTTTAATAATATAATATATAGGGTTTTTATCGCGGTTCTCAAAGAATTAGTTTGTAAGTACTTTGTTAAATTATCTTTATTATATCTATTATGAAACACACATATATGTCTAACCTAGCCAATGTAAATTTAAAATAAACTATCTTTAAATTGAAATTCTTATGAAACTAATTAAATTCTATAGACAATGTAAAATTTAAACAAACTATCTACAAAATTGAAATTGTTATGACACTAACTAAATTATATTAACAAAATTTTGTACCTTTCTGTCACTGAATGCCTAAATGAACTGTTTTCCACTATATAGATTATAATCACCACTCAAATGTCTTCTTCTCAGCTTCGGTTATCCTTGTTTTTGTGAAATTACTTTTTCCAATTATTAGCTTCCACCAATTTAAGATATTTTTCTTCACCAGCATTTATAAACCACCAAGCAAACCAGCAAACAGCATTTATTTTTATTCTTCTTTTCAATATA
Organism: Diabrotica undecimpunctata; assembly: GCF_040954645.1. Lineage (NCBI taxonomy): Eukaryota > Metazoa > Arthropoda > Insecta > Coleoptera > Chrysomelidae > Diabrotica > Diabrotica undecimpunctata. The sequence goes on along the minus strand of NC_092806.1, from coordinate 89,449,918 downwards.
TCAATATCCAATCACCAAAATATCATTTAATTTTAATATTAATTAATACTTCTTCCATAATCATCATTTATACATAACATAATTTTTAATCTTCAATATTATTTTCTTTATACTGTTTCTTAATATTGATTTAACTCACTATATTGAACAATTGTAACTGATTGACTGCCTCTAACTAATTTTCATACTAAAAACTCATAACTGATTGACTAACTGAATGGACTTTCTTACTAAACTGCTCTCTTGAATCCAAATCACGGGTATTTATATCTTTTCAATCTTCCAGAACCATCTGGTAAGAAATCATGTTCGATTTATTTCATCTATATCTAAAGAATTTTCTGGAACAATACATTTCGCAAACAAAGCCATCTCCGGTGATCTAGAGAATTCCTTACTTATCTATCGAGAATTTTGTTGGCATTTAGGCTTTTCAGATCAGAGTATACATTTAAATCAGTAACTTAAACTATAAATTAAACATTTTAATTTAATAAATTACACATTTTAAACATCATATTATTATAACCCCACTTTATAATTCGCAAATTATTAATTCCTGTCTGTCAATTTAAAGAGTATTTTTGGTTGCCTAGTCACATGGCTCACTTAAATATATCTACAAAATCATAATTACTAAAATACAACTTTTTACAATTATTATATGCTAATTTCTTAAAAATGCCCTCACATAAAGTATATAACTTATTAAAATAACCAACTACTTTTAATATCTAATATTATCTAATATATAACTTGTAAATTATTTTTAATCACTATTTTTCTTTCTCCTATATCATATCAATATATATATATATATATATATATTGAGATGATTGGTGTTTAAAGAAAATAATTTATAAGTTACACACTAGATAATGTTAGATATAAAAAATATTTGGTTATTTTAATAAGTTATATACTAGAGAATTTTATAAAAATTATTTATATGAGGGTATTCTTAAGAAATTAGCATATAATAAGTGTAAAAAGTTTTATTTTAATAATTATAATATTGTAAATATATTTAAGCGAGCCATGTGATTAGGCAACCAAATATACCTATTCGGAATAAATGACAGTTACAGAAATTAATAATTTGCGAATTAATAATAGGGTTATGTGTTAGTTTAAAATGTTTAGTTTACATATAGTTACGGATTTGAAGTAGTGTAGTTTATTAATTAAGGTGTTTAATTTACATTCTGATCTGAAAAGCCTAAATGTCGATAAAATTCTCGATAGAAAAGTAAGGAATTCTCTAGATCACGGAAAATAGCCTGTTTGCGAAATAGACTATTCCAGAAAATTCAGATATGTAGGAAATGGAACAAATCGAATAGGATTTCTTGCCAGATGGTTCTGGAAGATTGAAAAGGTATAAATACTCGGTGATTTGGATTCAAAATGGCCAGTCAGTTAGTAAGAAAGTTAGATAGAATTAGTAAGAAGTCAGACAGTTACAGTATAAAGTCAGTCGGTCCTATTTTCAATATAGTTCAAGATAGAATACAGTCAGTCAGTTGGTGAAATGGTGAAAAGAAAAATTGGTGTAAAAAGAAGAAGAAATATAAATGCAGTTAAGAAGAAAAATATTTTAAATTGGTGGAAGCTGATAATTTTAAAAAGTAATTTCACAAAAACAAGGATAACCGAAGCTGAGAACGAAGACATTGAGTGGTGATTAAAATCTATATAGTGGAAAACAGTTCATTTAGGCATTCAGTGACAAAAAGGTACAAAATTTTGTTAATATAATTTAGTTAGTGTCATAAGAATTTCAATTTTAAAGATAGTTTGTTTAAAATTTACATTGTCTATATAATTTAATTAGTTTCATAAGAATTTTAATTTAAAGATAGTTTATTTTAGATTTTACATTGGTTATGTTAGATATATATGTGTGTTTCATAATAGATATAATAAAGATAATTTCAAAAAGTGCTTACAAACTAATTCTTTGAGAACCGCGATAAAAACCCTATATATATATATATATATATATATATATATATATATATATATATATATATATATATATATATATATATATATATATATAATATATATATATAATATATATATATATATATATATATATATATATATATATATATATATATATATATATAATATATATATATAATATATATATATATATAATATATATATATATATATATATATATATATATAATATATATATATAATATATATATAATATATATATATATATATATATATATATATATATATATATATATATATATATATATGTATATATATAGTAAACTCTTAAATATTGGGGAAATCTGCAAGAAAGACTCTAATGTGTATCAATTGTTTCGCCGAACGTTTTCGCCAAAGAGAATTAATTTGGCTTCTTCAGGGCTGAAAGAGAATAAATTATAATTAGCTACCATATATTATCTATTAAAACATTATTGATCTTACCGTAACTTAGAATTGTAGAGTTAGAATATTAAAAAACTTTGCTAGTAACATAGTGGTGTTTTTTGTTACTATGCGCAAAAAAAGTTTTTTTAAGGTTTGAAATGTATGGTAGCTTTGAACTTGACACGTAAAGGCTTACCCAAGGTTAATCGAAAAACCCAATGTAACTACATTTAAAAGGAGGTAATTCTTTGAATTGTCGGCAATAACTAAATTTTTGATTTTTAGAAAGTTTAAAAGTGAGGTTCTGTTTTAGCCAGAACGCAAGCGCTGACAACTTCAGTAGTTCTTATGAATCTTTATGTCGTTAAGGTTCATTGGTAAAAACGAATGAAATTAAATCCCAGTATAGGGAAATATTATTTTGATTTTCTTTATTTAATTATATTCTATTGTTCATGTATTATTGCATCTTATTGAGATGTATCTAAGAAAAGCAAGGGAATGTTATATATTTTTTTGTTAATGAAAATTAATTTTAAAGGTATGTTAGTTGTTAATGGATATATCAGTCAAGTTAGTTATCTGTGATATAGTATTGTTCTTGGTATCTGATTTAAGTAACAAGTGGTATATATCGCTTAGATTCTTAATGTCACTCTTAACATTAATGGAGAAATCGTTAAGGAAAATATAAGACATTTCAATGACCTCTCTTTTAGATTTATTGTTCTCACGGTGGAGAATTGTAGTGTTCGTATAGTCCATGAGATGACCAGTGGAATGGACATGTTTGGCTAATGCACAACGGTCAGGGTGAAGTCGAGAATCACTTTTGTGTAGTGTAATACGTGATTTCAATAATTGAGATGTTTGACCGATGTAGGAATTGTTACAAGAGAGACATGGAATGTTGTAGACAATATTACTAAGCCTATCTATGGGAGTCTTATCTTTTATCTTAGAATAAAGATTATTAATTGTTAGGGCTCATCTACAAGCCACATTAAGTTTAATGTTGTTATTATTATTGCCAAAGCTATTTTCAACACTTTTCAGAATCCTTGTTAACCCCGGAGTGATATCTCTGAAATATGGTAATAAAAAATATTTTTTTATAGGAGTATCCGAGACTGGGTTCCCACTTAAGACATCAGGATCAGCATTTTTAGTCGCGAAGAAAGGTGAAATATCTTCGTCATGGATAGTATTAAACAAAATCTTATTAACTAATAGTGTTGGATAAGCGTTTGAAATAAAAAGTTTCTGTAGGATTTGTAGGTTTTTTTGTATGAAATGAAGGATCTGATAGTTTTATTACTCTATTTTTCATCTGTTTGATTAAGTTGACTTTGGTAGAATTATTATAGTATGAGTTGTAGTTAAGGTATCTACCAGAATGGGTCGGTTTTTGATACCAATCTATTTTAATGTTGTTGTTTTCCCTGATCATCCTTATGTCGAGAAAGGGGACGGACCAATTACCATCTTCCCTCTCTATAGTGAACTGGATGTAGGGGTCATAACCATTAAAAGTATCTAATAGTTCATCTACCTTGTCATTGGGTATAGCCAAAATGATATCATCAACATATTTTTTAATAAATGGAATATTAAAGGATAGTAAAGGAATGACTGAGTCTAATACATAATCCATAACGTAAGTTGCAATGATAGGAGAAATCTTAGCTCCCATAGGGGTACCGAAAGTTTGTTGATAGAATTTATCATTAAATGAGAAGTAAGTGTTGTCAAAGAGAAATTCGACGATGCTGATGAATCTGTCGTAAGACATGGAACAACAACCTCTAATACAGTCCCAGTTGATCTCTATTGATGTCAAACATATTCCTCGATGAACATTGCTGAATAAGGATACAACGTCAAGGCTAACGAGGACATAATTTGATGGTAGTATGTAGCCATTATATTTATTTACCATCTCAAAGGAATCTTTAATGTAATATTGACTTCCATAATTATATGCATTAGTAAGTATGTCTGTAACAAAAGCTGAGATATTTTCAGTGGGTGTTCCAATGGAAGCTACTATGGGACTTTTTAATATTCTAACTCTACAATTCTAAGTTACGGTAAGATCAATAATGTTTTAATAGATAATATATGGTAGCTAATTATAATTTATTCCCTTTCAGCCCTGAAGAAGCCAAATTAATTAATTCTCTTTGGCGAAAACGTTCGGCGAAACAATTGATACACATTAGAGTCTTTATTGCAGATTTCCCCAATATTTAAGAGTTTACTATTTAACTAATCTGCAAAGATTAAATTTCTTTTCTATATATATATATATATATATATATATATATATATATATATATATATATCTACGGCATAAAGTGGACTCCGCCCATGTTAAAATTCAGGTTCAATCGAGCTCCGTGGTCAAGTGGGTACCGATATACGGAGCTTACTTGACCATTCCATAATATTGGTTCTGTCGATTCATCAACATGTAGAGTTTAATAATTTATAAAAATTTTTTGGAGCCCGTAAATACCCCTGTATCATAAATGTATATCGCTTAGTTCACGTGTATATATTATAGGGGTCGTTGAGATCTTCTTCAATGTATAATTGAACCATAGGTTTATCGGTTTAAGTAAGCTCTGAGAGTTTGGCAACTGTGCGATTATACCGTATATTTTCAACATATATCCCGAGCGGTTCATATGGGCTCCTTATTTTTATCTACTTTTCGTAGACAGTGTAATCTAATACGCATTACACTGAGTAACAGAGGATATCTTATTACCTGGTATAACTACGTACTAAGAGGTAACTGGTTCTTTAAAAACAGGTATGAAGATACAAAAGGATTTGGGCTTATTATTTAATGGAATGTTCGCTTGCATAGGAAATTTTATTTTTTCTGCATTTTTAAAAATGTTGTTTTTTTATTTAATATAATTTTATTAGTTAAATGCTGAACTCGATGTTTTTTTTTAATTACAGAAATTTCGTAATATATTTTGTTTACGTGAGTATGTCTTTATACGTTTTATGTAAGCATCCGATTAATAAAAACTACTTTTATTTCATCCAATCTTTTGCGATATCCTGTATAAAGCTTTTTTATTATTTTAGTTCTGGTCTTATTTGTGTACTATATATGATATCTCGATAAAAGGTTATCTCAAAATAAATATGGTTAAGAGCTACAATAGATATTTTTGTGTTAAAATGGGTAGTAGTGTGCACAAAAAGAAAGAATTTGTCTAACAAGGTATATTCGGCAGCAGATGCATATAGTGCAAGCGTCTATGTTTTAAGGGCGGAAGGACGTGCACCTCATTTTTAGCTGACAAGCATGCGAAAAATATTATTTCTGGTCCTCATTTACCTTTTAGTTTTAAAGAATGATCTGTGACTGACCCCGTGCGATACAAATTATTTTCAAGGAATTTATAGGAAGTCTATGTTCAACAATTTCATGACATTATTGGATGTTCAGTTTTGTGAAAGCGTCTATGTTAGGGAGATTAAAGGAGCACACACGAGTTTTTCAGGGATTTTGGCTGAAAATTGATTCATAGTTTATTTTTATTGTGTAATAATAGGTGTATCGTCTATATAATAGAAGTTCTAGTATCTAGCGGTATGGATCGTTCGTTTGTGTAAATGTTATACAGTGTGCGGCATTTAGATTGAAAAATACCACCCCTGATACCCGATATTTTTCGTACCCGTCTTTGATTTAGTATTTGTGATGTACGTGATCTTCCCTGTCTACAGCCACTTTTGTCTTTTAATTTAAGTTTTTCTTCTAATATTGGTGATATCATATTAACGATATTGTGCAAAAGTATTTTGAATAGCTGACAAAATAAAAATATTAGCCGATAGTTTTTGTGGTCGTTGGAGTGTTTGCCAGGCTTAAGCAAGGTAACAACTTTGGCTTGTCTCTATACTTTGGGTATCTCCTAATTTGAATACTGTTGTTCATCATCTGGATAAGTCATTGTAGTGTTTTTGGTCCAGATTTCGTAATAAGCTTTGTGCTCAGATCCTCAAGGTCGGTAGTTCTGTTATTTTTCATTAAATATGTAGATGGTGGATCCAAGCTCCACATCGTTAAAAGGTTCTCTCAGCTGACAGGTTTTGTCCTTTCTTACTTTCCGACAGAAATAGTATGTCTATATCTATAATATGGTTTTCAGCGATCAGCTATATACCAAATACCCTAGGTTAGTCCCTATATGTGTTTCCTGTACTAGAAATTAGTCAGATTCGTGTTAACTCATATGTCTGATAAATTTAAGTAAAGTAAAGTTTCTTGATTTTTAGATATACCCTTAACAGTTATAGACATATGTTATTTGACAAAATCATATTAAAGGGGTGACTGAAGAATTAGCCGATTAATTAATTAATCATTACCCGGGGTATGACCGATTGCGGTGGTCTTATTAGTACTCCAATCTTCCTAAAGGCTCGTTCTTTAAACCCCATAAGTAATGCGTAATCTTTTTATTAAAAATTTAAATTTTACATGCCGTGTATTACTTTTTGACGATATGTCGAATCAGATTTGTATAGTAATAATTTTAGGTTCTAAAGAGCCTCTTTGTGGAAAATAAATAAGTTTGTAATATCGGTCGCAACTCATATATAGATAATAAAAAAATATACAATTAAAATAAGTGTAAATAATTTCAACTACATACATCGGCGCCACTGTTCAGGTGATGGGTTTATCACAGATATCAAAGTTTACATTTTAATTCAATGTTCTATTTACGTATCTTCAATATTAAAAAAGTAGGAAAAGACATGTTTATGCTTTTATTTTTTTAAATCTATTCTGTTTTCTTTCTAGAGTTCCGTCTTTTTTGAACGACCTGTGTTCTTTTTTCAATTGGGCACTTGTCCAAAGCTATGACAAATACTCTGTCCTCTGCTATTCTACATTAATATGACATTCATTATTTTCTCTAAACACTCTGTCCTCTGCTGTTCTACATTAATTTGACTGATTTATTTTATCTTTCTTGCAGGTATTTTAATGTTTATCGTGTGTATCTTCTTCTTCTTCTTCTTCTTTTTCTTTTTATATAGACATAACTCTGTCTGTTTTCCATTGTGCTTCCAGTAAGTTGCCTTTCCATCGTTTTCGTGGTTTTCCTACTGATCGTCGTCCTATGGGTTAACCGTCTCTTGCCGTCTTTATTGTTTTATTTGTTGTCATTCGGCTTATATGATCGTTCCGTTCTACTCTTCTACTTCTTAACCAGTTCTTGATGTTCTTCACCTTGCATCTACGTCGTATATCTAAACTTCTAGCTCTGTCCCATAGTGTCTTACCATCAATTTTTCTAAGTGTTTTCATCTCTGCTGTTTCACATCCTTTTTGTCCTCTCTGTATCAGGTCTTGTCTCTGCCGCGTGTGTCATTATTGGTCTGATGACTGTTTTGTAAATTCTGCCTTTCGTTTCTTTTCCGATATTTTTATTTCTTCATAATGTTTCATTTAGGCAGCCTGTGGCTCTGTTTGCTCTATTCACTGGATCTTTCACTTCAGTTTCGAGCTTTCCCTAGCTAGATAATGTGATGCCTAGATATTTAAGCTCCAACCCTTGTTCTTTTATCTGACCTTTTAGCTCCAATTAATCTTAGTAAATTTGCGGTTGTAACCATGCATTTTGTCTCTTTTGGGGAAATTAACATGTTAAATTTTCTGGCGGTTATATGAAATTGGAGCAGCGTACGTTGTAAATCATCTTCACTTTGAAAGAGTAGTATTGCGTCGTCTGCACAGCAGATTATTATTATATTATATATATTATTTGTTTTTCTTCCATTTGGTATCCTTTTTTAGTTCTTACTTTTTTATTATTTCATCCATAATCAGGTTGAATAATAGGGGACTCAGGGAATATTCCTGTCTCATCCCATTGTCAGCTTCAATAGGGTCGGTTAGTTCTTCTTCTACTTTTACTTTGATTGTGTTGTTTTGGTATATATTCTCGATCGTTTTGATTTTTCCTAGAGGTATCTCTCTTGCGTACAATAAGTGGATAACGTTTTTTAATTTGTGTATCTTCTGTATATCAGTATTTCTTCTGTGTATTAAAAGTTAAATTTTGGTTATTATTTCTTAAGATTCTCTTAACGTGTTTATTAATTGTCTTGTTTCATGTGTATCAAGATATGTGTGTCATGATAGATTGTAATGCATATTTCATTTAATGTAATTAAAATGTTTTTTGCGTTTGCCAATTACTTTCTCACTTCCTTAGCGATAGGTCTTTTTTTCCTCATCAATAACCTTATCCTCGCTCGATACAGCTATTTTAACCCTCTATAGCCCCGTGTGTACTCAAGGCAACAAAGGAGTTTTTGATGCAGAAAACTTTTTTAAAACAATTTCCGACTCTAAGATGCCCTCTGTTAATTTCAGGCAACATTTGGTTATACATTTTAATACACTCTATGAACCTATGACGAAACCTATATGGAAATGTTTAACAGTATGTCAAATGGACATGGCTGCCTTATTAGTTTGTATTTTCGATAGTGATTTATTGTTATAAATTGTGTACAATTTATATAAAAATATATACCGACGCATTATATCAGCATTTATATATTGATTACCGTTGAAATTTGTTTATTTTATTGTGCTGTTTCAGTACTGTGATAAAAAACAGGTATGTTCCTTTGAAGCCACACTGGACCATATTATTTTAAATTATTTTTTTAGTATGGATACAAAAACGTTCTACGGGAAAAGCAATAAATATCCGAGGAATCCAAAGACTCTGACTTTGGCAGTGATAATAAGAGAGTGATAATGAATTTTCCATAGGTACTCATATATCAATCGATCCAGGATCAAATAAAATGGAAAATGAAAACGATTTGTACGAAGCAAATTTAGACTAGCTCAAATAGTTGACACTATATCTAGGAATCGCTGGGAAGAAATAAAAACTAAAATTCATTTCAATAATAACGAAAATATGCTCAACAATAATGATAAGTTATACAAAATTAGACCATTCATCAACGGTCCATTTCAAAATTTTCAGAGTATTCCAATGAATGAAAAATTGTGTATTGATGAACAAATGATACCATTCAAAGGGGCACATTCTTTAAAACAATATATGAAGAATAAACCCAAAAAATGGGGATACAAGGCATTTGTTTTGCGTGATAGCAATGGTATTGTTTATAACTGGGAATTATATACAGGAACTTTTGAACATTCTCTTCATTTACCTAATGTAGACACCAGCGGTAATGTAGTAATAAGATTGTATGAGATAGTCGAACCAAACAAATACTATAAAGTATATTTTGACAACTGGTTTAATAGCATTCGGTTGCAGATTGAAATGGAAAAACGTGGACTGCAATGTTTGGGAACTGTTCGTCCAAACAGACTGCCTAATTGCCATTTTTCTGATGACAAGAATATGAAGAAACAGGGCAGAGGTACTGTAGAAGAAAAGCACGCTACAGTAGATGGCATAAGACTACCAGCGTTAAAGTGGTACGATAATAAACCGGTTCATTTGCTTAGTACAGTTGTTGGTTCTGAGCCTACTTCGTTAGTCAAGAGGTGGGATAAGAAACAAAAATCAAGAATTATTGTATGCTATCCAAATTCAGTGCAATTTTATAATAAATTTATGAGAGGTGTCGATCTTATGGATTCACTAATTGCTCTTTACCGAACAGACATAAAATATAAAAAGTGGTATCTAAAAATATTTTTTCACCTTCTGGATTTAGCTGTTGTTAACAGCTGGTTGTTGTATCGTCGTGATTGCGATTACTTTGAAAGAAAAATCAGTTGCCTTTGTTACAGTTTAAGTCCCACTTATGTAGCGTACTGTTAGCAAGAACTGACCAGATCAAAAACAAAGGACGTCCCAGGCTCAGTGAAATTGAGAACGAAATTGTAAAAAAACGGAAGAGAGGACCTACTGCTATTGTACCACCGAAGGAAGTTAGGCTTGACCAAAACCTTCGACTGGCCCGTATTTTCAAAAAAAGGGAAGATGCAAAAAACCAGGATGCTGTAATACTTCTAAAGTAATGTGCGATAAATGTAAAGTTGCTTTATCTTTTACAACTACAAATATTTGTTTTTTTGATTGGCATAATAAATAAGTATATAACTTAATTCGTTAGTTTTTGCTGCCCACAGTTGCCTGAGGGCAATACTCCCAAAACTCTCTCCAAACAAAATTTAAAAAATCTAAAAAAATACTAGTTGTAAATGGATGGATATTTGAGCACATATACAAATTAAAACATTTTCTCTTAAGTTTACAAAAAAAGTCGGGCAATAGAGGGCTAAGATATTTATATTTAACTATATGCTCTATCATTTGGTTTTCATTTCAAATTAGCACCTATGACGAAATTTATGATATCTAAGATCTAGTGCTTTCATATGAAACTGGAATAAAACACTTGGTAGATAATATTTATTCGTTTTGAGTACACTTTTTTTAGAACCTAGTGTATAAAAGAATAAATATTTGTCTGTTCAGTGTTTTCCAAGTCTGTAAAACATAAACAGGCTTAAATATTAGATTATACATTTATTAAGAATGTTCAATTTCTAAATTGAAGATTTTATATTTAAAATTTACATTTACGTTTTTACATTTTATTTGACGTTTTAATCTTTTAATCGGAGTTCATTTTTCTAAAAACTATAAAATTGTGAGAACAAATTGCTATGTAAAAGTACAAGGCACTATTCTCATGCTGTGAGCTTTGCTGCTCTGTTACTTTTATAACGCTTAAACTATTTTTAATGTATTGTCAATATTTTTGAGGCGGGTTTCCTTAAATGACCATTTTTAAGGTTAGTACGTTTGATTAAATGAAATTGACATTAATTTGATAGTTTCCATTTTATTAGTACTGATGGTATATGACTAGCATCTGTTGGTTCTATATATCAATTTGAGAGTAAGAGCACTCTCTTGTTAGTAATTTCAGTGTAAATTGTGACGAAACCAGAAATAACCCATAATATTCTCCCCGTGTGATCTTAGTATTTCCGTTGATTGAATAGTGTAGGGTATCCATATTTTAATCAACGGTATGTCAGAGTTTTATTAATTTTTATATATATTTGCAAAATGAAGAAGAAAGTTCAGTACAGGCAGTTAAACAGCTGATCTGTCAATTTAGAAGTAAGAGCAAGTACCAACTTGCTGAAAAGCATACCATACACAAAAGGGGTAATAAAATGTACTGCACAAACTATAGCGATATAAGCTATATATAAGCTATATATCTATTAATTATTAGGATATACAGTATTTTTTCTGATACACCTGGAACGATTGAGTGAATACGTGAACTATCAAATAGGAGACTATTAGTGTGGAATTAGAAAAACTAATAAATCGTTGATCAATTATTCACTATTAGGCAGTTAATGAGAAATGTTGGGAATACCAAAAAAAAAACATTAAACTAGTAATTTATAGATTTTAAACAAGCACTGATATAATCATAGGAATAAAACTATGAAATACCATGGCAGAACTAGGCTTACCTAATAAACTAATTAATTTAACAAGGACTAATATACAAGTAAAGACTTCAAGGAAAACTGTCGACTTATTTTCAAATGTACTACAAAGTTACTTAAAAAATGTGACCGAATTAGCGTAACACCTGTTTTGAAAACTAAATATGAGACGAATTGAGGATATTATATTACACAAACTAAACCGCTTGCCTACAAAAAATATTAGGAAAATACGATACGGTGAGAAAGACTAATGACTTTACAGCTAATTGCCACATAAGTATCAATGTAACTATAGCTCACAAAATGGGTTCAATTACATTGCAATTTTTAAATTTTTCGTGATAAAATGAAGTGATTGATTGTTGTTTTGAAAAGGTAAGTTGTTTTTTATTTTTGTATTCCTATCAGCTGATATTGTAATACCAACAACATTTTTCATAATATATTCTAAAATAACGAAATTACTAATAACGAACAAAAGTTTTATTAATTTCTTGTTAATATAATTATGTAGAAATTTAGATTTTTATCTTGTTCTTACTATAGTGCTAAAGCACAAATGTAGTCATAGTCTACCGTATTTTTTTCATAGTGGTCATAGTTTTTAATTGTAGTATAGCTTATGTGTTTATAATAACTAGCGCATAGAAAATAATAAAATTTTGTACCCTGTGCTTTATGTTTATTATCCTTTATTGTATTGGAACATCTAGAAGTATAGCAATACATTTTAATTGTTGAACAAAAGAGAAAATAAAAACACTTTTGTGGTGTGTCACTTAACCATACACAAAATCGTACACAAATAGTCAAATGGTAGTAAAAGTCGATATAGGCCGCCAAACGGCAGAGGCATCGCCGCGCTCGATGTCTATACTATGAAATGTTTTTCATACAGTTTTCGGATCAGATTTTTCAAAACATCAAATTACATCTTCTTTTTGCCTTTCTTTATTTAGGCTAACCCCTACTGTTTTTTTCTTCAGCATTTCTTCTTAATCTACATTAACGTTATATTACAATTCTTTCTGGAACGAGCTATCATTTTTCTCAAATAACCATTTTGTGTGGTTTAGTCGCCTTAAGGTTTAGCATGCTTTGTCAGATGCTCTTTAAAGTCCCTTTTAATATTAATATCGTTTGAGAAATTTTTCCCAGATACTTATATTTCGTTTTGATTTTCAATCTTCTTTTAATGTTAGTTTAAATGGTCTAGTAGTGTGTTCGTACAGTTCAGTTATAAGCAAAATTAGGTGTTGTTGTACACCTAATTCTTTTAGTATCAGTCATAAGTGTATCCGTTTGACTCTGTGGAACGCTTTACGATAGTCTATAAAACAAATCCATAGTGGGATATTGAATTCCCTAGACTTTATACTTTTCTTGGACTTATTATAATAGTTTTAAAATTAAATATTTAGTGAAAATCTCTACGCGACTTTATTGCACTAAATATTTTAATTAAAAATCGACATATCTATTGAAATTAGACAGTAAAAAAGTATGTTATTAAATATTGATTTATAAATTATTGTAGTTTACATTTAACTACGCTATGAAACAAATATTGCACGTCATAAACTGCAGTAATCCAAAAATTATAAAGATCTCCCTGTTGTTTGAGTTTTCTTTAATTAATAGGGTAACAAACATTATAATCCTACCGAAGGGGCCTCTAATTTCATAAACTGTTACACGATTACTCTATCCGATCTACGTACATTTATGAACTAAATATTTTAGTGACAATGCCTTTTAATAAAAAATACTAATTAATAAAAATGGAAACTTAACTTTTCCAAGTTTATAATAGACACTTTCTTATGTTTAAAAATATATAAAATCTTCTTCTTAAAGTGCCCTCTCCTCAATGGAGGTTGGCTACTACAATTTTAAAATCTTCTCTATCTTCAGCTGTTCTTATTAGCTGTTCAAAATTTAGCCCTGTCCATATATAAAATATAAAATAAGTAATATAAATTACCGCCTTGTTTATTAAAACTAAAAAGTAAAATAAAGTTATGTGTCGGTTAACAATTTATATTTAACTACATTAGCCAAATAATCCTGAAATTCCTTCATGACTAAATTGATGGATATTTAAATAAATTTCAAGTGTTAAAATGTACCTGCTGTAAAATTTGAAAATCTACTACTAATACAATTATTGGCAACATCTCAGGAGTTTAGAAATGTACTCAACATGGTAAATACGGATCCCAAAAATGGTTTATCCTATTGTGGAGTCCACTTAATGCTACATGTTGGTCGGAGTCTACATAAAGCGCTACTTAGATAATAATATACACGGTGTATATTCTACTGGAGTTAGTATAATACCGTTTTAGAACGGAGCTTACATTAACCCCTAGATGTATATATATATATATATATATATATATATATATATATATATATATATATATATACATATATGTATAGATATATAATTATAATATATATATAATTTATATATTATAATATATATAATTTATATATTATAATATATATAATTTATATATTCTAATATATATAATTTATATATTATAATATATATAATTTATATATTATAATATATATAATTTATATATTATAATATAAATTAAAAAAACCATTGTTTTGGCGACGTTTCGGCAAGGTCACTTGCCATTGTTAAGTCAGATTAGTTCTGCTTCTTCTTGATGTTCCAGGAGAACTGATTTCTCAGTCGCTGCACGCTGAGTTTAAATATCTTGTAGCGCTTCTTGTGATTGGTCCTGTGAGCAGAGTGGGCGTGGTCTTCTTCGCTATTTTAATTTCTACGTTTTTCTGCAGAATTGGTTTCCACGTGTTTGGGAGTGTTTGGGCATCATATCTGGTGTTTAAATTTTTCGGATGTCTTCACACGGGGTTCTGTATACGCCTTGATTTTCCAATGCAACTTTTGTTTTTGCTGATGGTAATATGGTTGCGATTTTTCTGTCGGTGTTAAAAATAGTTTCTATTTTGATTTTTCTTAGAACTCTGCTGATTTTGGGTGTCGTGCCCTTTATATAGGGCAGGATAGTTTTTCCGACTGGTTTTTCTTTTTTTCCTGCCCTATATAAAGGGTACGACAGACAAAATCAGCAGAGTTCTAAGAAAAAACAAAATAGAAACTTTTTAACACCGACAGAAAAATCGCAACCATATTACCATCAGCAAAAACAAAAGTTGCATTGGAAAATCAAGGCGTATACAGAATCCCGTGTGAAGACTGCGATAAATCGTACATCGAACAAACAAATCGAAGGATACAGGTTAGACGCGAAGAACATCGAAACGCCATCGAAAGAAAAGAGAAAACTTCATCCCTAGCACAACATGTCATAAACACAGGACATAAAATAGACTTAAATGGAACAGCAATGCATGGAACAGCAATGCTAGCCAACATCGAAAATAAGGCCAAACGTGTAATCAGGGAAGCCATAGAGATCGAAAAACATCCGAAATATTTAAACACTAGAGATGATGCCCAAAGACTCCCAAATACGTGGAAACCAATTCTGCATAAGTCAAACCCGGAAAACAACTGAAACCACATATAGCTCCTGCGGAAATTTCAAACCCAATATATATATATATATATATATATATATATATATATATATATATATATATATATATATATATATATATTCGTATGAGCTTTACACATTGCAGTTTTACATTAAAAAGATAATGATAATAACATTAATAAATAAGAAAACACAAACATAGAACATATAAAATAAAAATTATTAAAGTCGGTTACAGCCTCGAAGCCAATTTCTTGCCTTGGGAGTGAGTTGGTGGATTTCTTGAAGACTGCCAACGAACTTGGTGGCTGGGCACTCGAAGACGATGTGGTTAATTGTTTGTTTAACAGCGCTGCATTTGTCACATCCCGGACTGGCATTAATACCCCACTGGTTCAGAGACTTGTTACAAACTCAATGACCAACTCGTATTCTATTAAGGTTGCACCATTCACGATGAGGAAGAGAAAAGCCGTCTGGTTTATTTATAGGGTTTTCTATGAGATTAGCATTTCTGATATCTGGATTCCATTCGCCCATCCAGTGCTCCTCAGTAGTGAAATCAGTTGTATCAATTGTAGCAGTTCTAATAGATAGATGTCTGGATTTCAGTCTTAACACTCTGGTCTAGCTTAGCGATGTCTGTATTTATCGGTAGTGCTGGGTTTTGTTGGCATTGTTGAACTAGGGTGTTGAGTGCGGCTAGTCGTCTTGTTGCTGGTGGAGCGATGTTGCTTAAAACTAGAAGCCATTGGGTTGGTGTGGGCTTTATAGTTCCCGTTATGTGCCTCATTGTTTTTTTTTAACTGGGTATCTATGACGTTTGTGTGATGACTGTTTAGCCAGACAGGAGCGCAATATTCTGCAGTAGGATATATTAAGGACAGCGCGCTCGTTCTGATGACCTCGGCATTAGACCACCATGATGTATTTGCTAATTTCTGAATAATGTGGGTAATAAAGCGGGTCTTTGTTTTTGCTGAAGTGTTTTCCAAATGCTGATTAAATGTTAGTGTACGATCTAGAGTTACACCGAGGTATTTTGGGTTCGAGCTGTGCTTTAGAATGGTTCCTACACATTCTATGTTTAGTCTGTAATTTGCCTTATGGTTTTTAAGATGTAAAGCTGTTACTTCAGTCTTCGATGGGTTTGGTTGTAGGCCTCGTTTCTTAAAGTATCAATTAACAGTGTTTAGATCTGCGTCTATGGTGGTTTCGGCGATTTTTATGTCTTCTTCTTGAACACCCAGAGCCATGTCATCGGCATAAATAAATTGGCGCGAGGTGATAGTTGGTACATCTGACGTATAAATATTAAAAAGAAGAGGAGACATAACTGTCCCTTGTGGTAAGCCGTTTTGCAGGTTTCTGAACTTACTATTTTTCCCATTTAGGTGTACTTGGAAAAGTCTGTCACTTAGCATTTGGTTTATCAAACTGCTGAACGAACGGCATGGTACCATCTGGTATATTTTAAATAAAAGACCCTCGTTCCACACTGTGTCGTAGGAGCACGTCAAGTCTATGAAAGTTGCTACTGTTTTAAGTTTCTTCTGGAATCCGTTCTTAATAAATGTTGTTAAGGAGAGGACTTGATCGCCACAGCTTCTTCCCGGCATGAATCCAGCTTGTTCTTGAGGAATACTTGGCTTTGCATGGTAAAATAATATCGTTTGGATTATCCTCTTGTTCAATCACAAATTAACCCCTTAATTTGTAATCTCACATTATATTTAACTTCTTAATCTATTATAGTTTCACCGTGTATAAGTGACATTGTGAAATTGATATCGAGTAATATTTTAATAATTAAAGTCCATTCACCTGTTAATGAATTGTCGAATAATATATTTTTTCTAATTGAACTTCCTGAGTGTTGCAATGATGGCCTAGATTAAATTGTAATGTAAGCTAATAGTTCAAAATTGGTATGGTATGATAGGAATCAATAACCTCTGTGCTTAGGTATGAAATATTTGTGAGATTATAAATTGGTGATTTGAGTTCATTTGAATACAGTCAATCATAAGTAGTTACCTAACGAACATCATATTGTGTAATTACCAGTAGCTGTCAATAAATCAACACTTTTACTCCACAATTTCAACCTTTTATTATATCTGTCATCGTCGATCGACAAGAAGCGGACAAAGGGGCATTTACAAACCGATTCGAACCTCAAATCTACGTTCGAATCTTTCCATTGGTCCTTCGACAAAACATCATCAAAAGGGCCTTAAGTGGTTTGGAGCTTCGAAGGAGACGACCCTTAGCGACCTAAATAGCTGTTTCCCAGTTCCGTACAAGATCGACGATCGAATTCGAAGTGTGGAGAAAAGAAAAAAGAAATTAAAAAGACCAGAAAGCACCGAAATTAGGGGTAGGAGCCTTACGAGAGCCTTTGATCACAAGAGAACCTGAATAGCAGTCCTTAAGTCTTCTGTTCCATCAGTTTGGAGATCCAGTTTCCAGCAGACAAATCTAGTAGCATCCAGAGATCCAGCTCACCAGTTCTAGTTGCAGTTCTAAGAAGGAAGCAGGAACATACAAGTGAACGTCGGGATAAAACTATAAGTTTTTGAATATTTATTATCATTTAGAGCAGTGCATTTTTTTTATAAATTAAAAAGATTATTAAAGAAACTTAAGATTCAAATTTAATAATACTTAATTGAAATATTTTTATTCTGCATACTTTTTTACTTAAAAAGGTAATAGTTTGTCTACAGCTAATTCAAATCTAATAGCTTAATTATTTTAATTTTACTTATACTCGATAATTTTGATTCTTACAATTTAAAATTCTTAAAACATTTGATTTTCATAATATAGGGAAATATCGTGACAAATCGTTATTTTTATACACATTCAGAGTTCATTCTTCCAAATATATATAGTATTCTGTAGTATTTCCATTTTTTATATAAAGAATTTTTTCTCTCTGGTTACAAGTGATAATATTACATTCTTTAATTTGTACAATAAGCCGTGTCAGCAAGGTTAGACAAGTTCATTCGTTATTGTCTAAGGTAATCTTGCTGAGACTTTAAAAGTTGAATTTAGGTCAAACTTACATACGTTTGAAATGGAACGATTATATTTAGATCAAAAAAAGCTAGGTCAAGAAATTACAAAGCTTTTAAATAATTTACGATAACTCCGGAAAGAAAAACGAACGAGAGAATACTTAAACATCAAAAGACAGACACTTGATGAATTGTGGAAAGACTTTGAAGATCAAAATACAGAAATTGAAGAGAAGGGTTCGAGAGTTGATAAATATTTTACATCTAACTTTTACGAACAAGTACAAAAAAGATATGAAGAAACGAAAAAGACTTTAGAGGATTTTATTAAAAATTCGTACAAGTCTTCGACAAAAATTAGAGAAGTAGAAATTAGATGGGAAAACTTCATCATTTATTGGAAGACGTCGAAACCGATGAAGATATACAAGAAGATTTAAAAGAAGAGGTACAAAAAATAGATGCTTTAATAATGGAAATAACTGTGGACAATGAACCGGATACACTAGAAGAAGGTGAAATAGAAAGATTTTATGCAATGAGAAGAAGGGTGCGGTCGATCATAAAAGAAAATAAGAGATTAGAGGCGGAAGGATGCAAGAAAGACAAAATAATATTACCCCAAGTGAAGTTACCCTGTTTTGAGGGAAGGTATGAATCCTGGGTAACATTCTATGATATTTTTAAACGTTTGATACATGAGAATAACCAACTATCAAATGTGGAAAAAATGCAGTATCTGAAGACAAGCCTCCGAGGAGAAGCAAGTAGAATAATACAACATTTAAACACAACAGAAGCAAACTACAGTGCTGCCTGGAAAATGTTGCAAGATCGGTACGATAATCCAAGGATGAATCTATTTATATTAATAGACAAGATACTTTAGGCTGCGGAGATAAAAGAAACGTCAGCAAAGGCGCTGAAAACATTACATGATACTCTCCACGAATGCTTAGAAGCCATTAGTGGACTAGGTATAATGACAGAGTCCTGGAGCCCTCTTATAGCAAGGATAAGTATGTTAAAGTGGGACACAGAAACCAGGAGATTATATGAAACGTCAATTCAAGACAGTAGGGACATTCCGACATATAAGTCAACACAGGAATTCCTACAAAGAAGATTCCAGACATTGGAGATGTTGGAAACAGAAAGGAAAGGAACAGATCATAGACAACAGGTAAACAAGAAGATAACCTGTGTGGTGTGTCATAAAGAACATAACCTGTTGAAATGTACAATGTTTCTACGTCAACAAGTACGTGAAAGAAACAGAATCGTAAAGGAAAAGCAATGGTGCGGTAGATGCCTACTACACAAAAGTGAAGTACCATGTTATTCCTATCATAGATGTGCAGAATGTGGTGGACAGCACCATTCTGAAGGACACTTCTGTTTTCAGAAGGAATTCTGAAAACAGAAGGCCACAAAATAGATCAAATTCTAGTGGGTCAGATCAGTATGACAACAGAAGGCCACAAAATAGACCCAATTCTAGTGGGACCAGAGGTGACAACACTTACGACGGATCATCAAGGAGACAAGAGAATACCGTGAGCTGTTTAAGTCATCAGAATGAAGAAGTGCTACTTGCAACGGCATTAGTACGAGTAAGAGACTCAAAAGGAAGCTCACAATTGATGAGAGCATTGATTGATCAAGGCTCGCAGTCATCATTCTTTACGGAGCAGGCCGCTACAAGTCTCGGAATAAAAAGAAAGGCTGTCCACGCTCAGATATCTGGAATTGGCAATGAAGACCAAAGAACGTCGAAATGGAGCGTAACATTAAACTTACAGGCACATTTCGAAAATGAATTTCAAGTGAAGATCGAAGCACTTGTACTACGAAAAATAACAAAAAATCTACCGGAGAAGGAGATAGAAAGGAACCATAGGAACTTAGCCTTGGCAGATCCAAATTTTAATAAAACAGGTTCAATAGATATTCTATTAGGAGCCAAAGAATATAGTTTGATATTACTGGACGGAGTAGATCGAACAAAAGATGGTTTGCTCACCCAAAATACAAAATTGTGTTGGATAATGCCAGGGATAGCACAGCAAGAGAATATCCTTAATATACAAGTAGTCAGCATGATATCTAGACGAGAAATGGATGAACAAATAAAAAAATACTGGGAGTTAGAAGAAGTAGATCAAAGCAATGCTCTTTCAGTAGAAGAAAAAGAGCGTGAAGAATATTATAAAAGAACAGTAAAAAGGGATAACGAAGAAAGATTTGAAGTTAAAATACCCTTTAATTCTAATACAAGCCTATTAGGGGACTCAAAACAGCAAGGATATGCGAGACTGCTGCAATTAGAGAAAAAATTTCAAAGAGACAGAAATCTAGAAAAAGTACAGGAAATTTATGAAGGAATATGAAGACTTAAAACAGAATAACTTTTAAGAACTTAAAATAGAAAACCTGTAAACCCCGTAATGTACAATTTAACTTAAATACCCTACATGAAAATCCCTTTAACAAAGTTATATATATATATATATATATATATATATATTAGAAATGATTATTTCGACCAAAAAATAATTTATAAATACGTTCGAATTATCTGGTAAAGTGGTCTGTAATGAAAATCTTTCTTTTTTCTAAACTACTCAATATTTCGCCATTTATTTAATAGCTTCTTCAGGAGTAAACTAAAACAATTTGAACATTACAAAAAATGGCGTACAAATACATTTTAAAACACTCACAGAATTTAAAAGATTTCGCAAATAAAAACTTCATAAGAATGAAAATTTAAATTTTTCTGGCATATCTAAATAAATGACATATTTTTGTTTGATTTTATTAAGGAGTTATGGTAACCGCAATATGTTATAGAGTGAATTCCCGTTGTACAATTTTCAGCGAGTAGTTTAAAATAAACAATTACTATGACAGTATTATTCATTTTATAAAGTGGAAAGATGGAATTAATAAAATTGAGAAAGAATCAGGAACACGATAAATTGATCTATAAAATGTAATTGATGGTATGTAGTCAGTTACTGCAATACTGATATTTAGGAATGTAATAAAATTATAGGTACAGTTACTAGAGAATTACTATAATAAGTATGTGTTTAAAGGTTAAGATCTATCATATTATATATTGTTTAGTATGTTGCAGTAGATATTACTTAAATGATTGGTGTCTGTCTTATAATTGATAGATTCAGGAGTTTTATTAATGTGTACCATTTCAAGGAAAAGCCGATTTTTATAATTATCAACTTGTTCCAAGATTTTTACATTATTATTTCATTACATTATTACACTAAGGCACAAGAGTTTTTTTTAACTGTACCTATAATTTTATTACATTCCTAAATATCAGTATTGCAGTAACTGACTACATACCATCAATTACATTTTATAGATCAATTTATCGTGTTCCTGATTCTTTCTCAATTTTATTAATTCCATCTTTCCACTTTATAAAATGAATAATACTGTCATAGTAATTGTTTATTTTAACCTACTCGCTGAAAATTGTACAACGGGAATTCACTCTATAACATATTGCGGTTACCATAACTCCTTAATAAAATCAAACAAAAATATGTCATTTATTTAGATATGCCAGAAAAATTTAAATTTTCATTCTTATAGTTGTAAGTATTAAAATATTCATTTTGTTTACATATAATCATTAATTATTCTAATAAATTTACAGTTTTCTCCTGAAGAAGTCACAAAATCGTGACGAAATATTGAGACTAAACAAATAGAGTTTTATTTCCTGACCGATTGCTGATACTCTAAATCAATATATATATATATATATATATATATATATATATATATATATATATATATATATATATTATATACTGTCATATCCATATTCAAAAATGTTCCTAATATTAGTATAGCTAAATATAATACCATGAACAACAAACAACTATTTTCAAAAATCAAAGACCCAGTACCAACTTTATATAAAAGTAATGTCGTTTATGAAATACCGTGTTTAGGATGTCAAAATAGCTATATTGGTCAAACATCACAGTGGCTAAAACAACGCATCACACAACATAAAAGTGATTGCCGCTTGAGAAAAAATACTTGAAAACACTGGTCATATGCTAGACTATAACAAAGCTCAAATTTTGGCACAGACTGATAACTACAAAAGTAGATTATTTCTTGAGATGTATTACATTAACAAATATAAAAACACTTTAAATTATAAAACGGACACTGGACAGTTAAGTAACATATATTGTAACATATTAAACAAAATTTATAAATATTCAAAATAGCCAACATTCATCTTAATAACAACTAACCTTAATAATTCATCAAAGAAATATTTTTCTTTCAACTTTTCTTTTATTGTTATTTTTATTTTTACATTTGAAATAATTTTAATTTTTTATCGTATAGCTGTAACGAACGTGCTTAAGACAATTTAATCTTGACATTCAATATTTCAAATACTTCAATGTCAGTTTTTATTTGCGAAATCTTTTAAATTCTGTGAGTGTTTTAAAATGTATTTGTACGCCATTTTTTGTAATGTTCAAATTGTTTTAGTTTACTCCTGAAGAAGCTATTAAATAAATGGCGAAATATTGAGTAGTTTAGAAAAAAAGAAAGATTTTCATTACAGACCACTTTACCCGATAATTCGAACGATTTATATATATATATATATATATATATATATATATATATATATATATATATATTTAATTTTAATTACTCTTATAATATACAATCCTATTGACCCTTTTATATATATATATATATATATATATGTATATATACAATATATTTACATTCCCTAATTTACTAGAAGACGGGAAGAAGACGCATTTCCTGGCTTCAAAATTTGCGAAAGTGGTATAACACGACTACCACTGAACTGTTCCGCGCTGCAATAAGCAAAGTGAAGATAGCCGTGATGATCGCCAACGTCCGGAACGGATAGGCACTTTAAGAAGAAGAATTTACTAGAAAAGTATGAACTTATTTTATGAAGTTTTATTCATGAATTAAAGCAAAATTTATTGACAACCAACATTTCTATATATTTAAACAACTATAACCCCTCCCTATATTTAACACAATGTATCAGTTTGACAATTTCTAAGTTGATTCCAATCAGATAACCTGTAGATGTATTTAAATTGGTCTTTTCAGAAAGGAACAGATCCTAGATGGATTGGTGATGTTACCAGTAGGGCTGTAGAAATACAAATGGACCTTTGTGCACAAATGACCTTACAAAAAATTGTATTCTAATCCACCCCTACCCTGTTATAACTAATACATATATATATTTAAAATATTTAATGACAAAAATGAACAAATGATATTAAGAAAAAAAAAATGAATGCTATATAAATAATGATACGACAATATGAATTAAGAAAAATTGACTAAAATTATTATTAAGTTTTGGTTCGTTCACTCACTAAAAGTTTAAACAAAATTTAAGGTAGCTTATTTTTAAAATAGTAGAAAAACAATAAAAAGAAAAAGGAACCTGACTACTCTCAAACCGAGAAGGTTCTTCTTCCGAACACCTTACGTCGCTGGGACTAGTCCGGGTGAAAGCTATAAGCACACTCTTCTAGTACTAAACTGAACAGCTACTCCACTAATCGGGAAAAACAAAAAAAAAACTCCAACTAAACTAAATGGAATATGTTACCCCCAAATTCAAAATAATCTTGATTGACTTTATATTCCTTTTTCCTCCAGCGACCAACGCAACAATATTTCACTAATTAAACCAAAATCTTCTTTTCCCAAAAACTTCTAATACTCAAAAAAAAACGCCTTCTGTAACTTAAATTGACCTCTGAATAACTTAAAATTTTTCCTGATAACTTGAAAACCTCGTGGCGTTAGTCGCTGGAGTATCAATCAATCCTCTGCCCCGTTCAAAGGTTGGATATAAAGTGAGTTCGTACACTTAAAATCGTTGGCTTCCGTCAGTTCCAAGCTAAGCGGAAACGGCAGGTAAGCAGTTTGACCAATTGATAAACAATTGATAATACGATTACATGTATAGTTGGTTGCATACCTTACAGGCAGAATTAAGTTATTTTAAATTTCTCAGTAACGATAAAGTAATCTTATCATTACATTCCCCCTTTACTTGGAGAAAAAAAAAATTGACCTAAGAACAATTTTTTTTTCTTTGTGTAACTATAGAAGATATCATACACTGTGGGATCCATCACAGACGTGAATAAAATAGCCAATAATATAGCGTGTCCAGGACACCACACTAGCTAACATATTAAATGCACAGAATCTTCCATCCGTGACTGACATTCTAAAAACCAAAATTGTGTTTGAGTTGATTAAGTAGATTTAAATAAAAACCCCAAATTATTGTCAACAAGAACACTATACCAATAATATATATGAATACAAAACTTGCTATTATATAACCGAATATAATAAATAACTTCCACACATTTGCATTTAACTCGACCGATTATACTTAACTACAGATTATGAGTCATGCAAGAGGGGTAGTTTTAATATACAATATACTAAATATGACATAAGCACTCATGCCCACAAGTTATAGTAGGTTTATCAAAACCTTATACTGAATAACTAATAAAAATACAAATCTTCAAAATAATTGAACGAATGGGATGAACGATACAAAATTGATCCAACCATGGACAACAGATTTATTTTAGAGCATATCCAAGGTGAAGCAATCAGTAGATTTCGTAACCAATTCGCAATAAACCAAAATATAGACCGTAATATAAAACCAAAATAGATATAAGAGTTACTGAGAAAAAATGATTGTAGCAAGCATTTAATCCTAAATTGATCCGACAATGGAGAACAGATTTATATTGGCATATCCAATGTGAAACAATCAGGCAAATTCATGGGTCATCACCACAACCTAATAATTAATATACTCAATAGATGCTAAATATTTGGTACCATGAAACTGAACCATTGGAACGGAATAACAGACTAAGTGTCTGCAGCATATGTGAATTGATCTGATTCCATTCATGACTCGATAGGTATAATAATGGATACTTAGGGTGGCCGCACACAGAAAGAGCAAAACTGTTTTAGTCAAAAACGTCTTTGTTTGAAACGAAAACGTTTTTGTTTCCACAAGAAACAATTTGTTTTCAAGAGAAACAAAATGTTTGCACAAACCATACTGCAATCAGTTTTATTAAAGATGTCGAAAGATAACGACTAAATTGCACTAGTTTTCTGGCAGTGGTTCCTCCTACAGGACGAAAAAACGCAAAATAAAAGACAATTTTGGGTGCATCCTATAAATGAGAAAAGAATCTGGCCTCAATCAGTACAATTCATTTTTCTGCGTCCACTTCCATGATACACACAATATAAACAAGCAAAATATCGCTGTTTCTACATGTGCGTCTTGTTGACTAATCGAGCGGTTTCAAGAAGGGAATTCCAAAAACACATTGCGCCTGCGTACATTGAAATGTTTCGACACAAAACGACGATCCGGTAATCAACATCAAACAGACTGACTAAAACTAAATGAGCCTAAACATGCTTTAGACACACGACTAATCAGTGTGCGTCAGCTCATTTCATTTATATGGAAACATCAGCATCAGACTCGTTTAGTCAAAAACGTTTTTGACTAAAACAGTTTTGCTCTTTCTGTGTGCGGCCACCCTTAGTCAGTATACAACATAATCAAGAATCTACTAACGACTCAACCCGACTAGGCCGAACATCCGGAAGAATCCCAAATCATCTTCCTAGGACTCCCTTTCGTGTCATTGAAGGTTACCAAATTCCAGACCACATTGTATCCCTATCAAGTTCCACAACCTACGATGGATTACAACCCAAATTAAGCTCATCATCCGTTATGCATCGGATTCAAGATAAAATCTACACAAGAATGACAAACTTATTGGAGTAAGGTATTCCAACACAAATATTAGTAATATATGAACTAATAGATGAACAGTTGAGTTTCACATATAAGAGTAATCCAACAGGAAGAAAGTGTACCAAATTATAGAACTGACATAACGAAATGGAGTTAACTAATTCTGGAATTCTCTAACTATAGCGTAGTTACAACAGATTTATAAGAATACCCAGAAAAAGCCAACCAAATATCTCGAAATCATCGCTAATACAATACCTCAAGACATCATAAATAGACAACTCTTATAAATATTCAACCAAAGAAGTACTAGAGAACAAGGAAGTCAATTTCTTAAGAAGCTGCAGATTAGGGTATGTACACTAGTTACTTGTATCTATATAACAGAACATTGATCCTGACTCCTAATTACATATAAAAACAAAATGAGTTCCCAGGAAAGCTGATGCTAAAACACAATATTCAATTGTTGAATACAAAAGATATATTCTAATAAGGCTGAGATCTAAGAGGTTACCATTTGTATCAGCACAACTAGATAATAAAGCTAAAAAGGGTAGACAATAAATGTATAATAGAAGTGAGAATAAAATTAAGACTATGTTTCAACAGAATAATATTTCTGAATTGTAATACTAGAATGTTTAGTACATCCTTCAATAATGATGATGATGATTAAACATTCTATCATAGAGATTCAGCATTTAAATTGATTAAGGTCTGATCTATAACCAGGCAATTGTGAGCCATGAAATCAGCTTCCTATCAGGTGCGCACTAGTGATAGTAACACAAGTTTCGAACCCACGTATTTGCATAGCCTTGCGAGGCAAACCAATTTCATAAGAAATGTTAGATACAAAAAAAATAACAAAAGGTTACATAATAATTCAGCGTAACTTTTATCTCAACTAACTTCATTGAATTTTTAACGAATGAAGTCTAACTTAGGAATCACACTGTATACTAAAATTGTATTTTCTAAAACAAATGACGCGATAACTTCTTTAGACCAAATGGTAACTAATGTATCAAAGAATATTACTAAGTATTTTAATAATTTTCCTTTAGGAACTACCAAAAACAACCTTAGGATCAAATAAACCAAATCTAAACATATACATGTATTTATGTATACCAATATACAGCAATGACACATATAAACATAATAAGGTACGAAGGGTTGACAGTTCCATACCAGTTTGATTTACCAAAAAAAAATTTGCTGTACCTACTTCAATATATAACTAATAACAACAAAGCTAAATTTAGTATGGGAAGCTAAAACTATTATATAATAGATAAACCATATTGTCTATCTGGTGATTAAAATCAAAATCCAATCATTTACCTATTCATTAACAAATAAAGTATTACCAAAATTTAGAAAGAGGAATTAACCTAATCAATCCTGTCAGGTTAATCTTCTTCTGACGATGAAGAGTCTAAGTCATTGACAGTATTATCTGGTAATAAGTCCTTTATATGAAATCGACCAAGACGTTTGTTGGACAAACTATCTTTCAATTCATATATTAAAGGAAAGATTACTTTACTGATAATACATGGGACATATTTTTGACAAAATCTGGCAGAAAAAGCATCGCCTTTACTAGACTTAACAAAATTACGTTTTAATAAGCGGTCACCAACACAGAATCGCAAATCTCTTTTCCTCAAGTTATACTGACCCTGTGACTTAAGGTAAGAAGTTTTTAATTTCTTCCTGATGTCTGCAAATATTGGAGGTAGAGTCTATAGATCATCTAAACGATGAAGTTTATCTGATATTTGAGGTAGATTTGTGGAATTGCCTGAAACTAAAATAAAAAAAATCACCAGATAAGGCAACATTTCGACCAAAATTTAAATAAGCTGGGGAACACTGCGTAACTTCATGGACAGAAGTTCTTATGGCTTGAGCTATGGAGTGAATATACTGATCCCAAGCTCTGTGGTCTTGGTATGTATATGATCTTAGGGCTGTAACAATATTGCGGTTTACACGCTCACTATGATTAGCTTGCGGATGGTCCGCAGCATTATAAAAGATCTTCTGAACTTTGTATTGAGTTAGAAGGTCTTTAAAAGCCTTAGCTACAAATTGAGGACCATTGTCACAAGAGACAATTTGGGGAACACCAAATAACAAAAAGACTTGCTCCTCCAAATATTTCACAATGGCAGGAACGGTGGCATTACGAAGAGGAAAAACGAATGGAAATTTAGTGAAGTAATCCACGACCACCAAACAATAGGTATTGCCCTTATAACTACGAGGGTATGGTCCAATCAAATCCATAGATACCATCTGCCATGGGAAGTCAATGTTCCTAAAAGAACCCATTAATACAGCTTGTGGCTTATTACTTGGCTTGCCTGTAGCGCAAACTTTGCATCTAGAAATATATTTCTTAATACAGTTGTGCATACCAGGCCAATAATATAGCTCCGCTATCCTACTAAATGTTTTAAAGGAACCAAAGTGACCAGATCACATTATCATGAAAAGTACGAAGAATTTCATCCCTATTTGCGGTTGGGACTACAATTTTCCAATCCGACATATTAGTCAAGGCTTCAATTGGACTAACAACATGTTTATAAAGGATATTATGTTCTACTTTAAAATCAGGGTACTGACCAGGATTCTGAGTAATCTTCTCCAGCATTTTCTGGTACCACGCATCCGGAACTAAAGTGGATAGTCAAGAAGATTGACATCAAATGTTCGAGACAAAGCATCAGCTACTACAACACAATTTGCCTTACGGTGGACAATGTTATAGTAAAACGCTGATAACTTACAAATCCAGCGGGCCAACCGTTGGGATGGGTTACGCATAGAATGCATCCACAACAATGAACTATGGTCAGTGATCAAAGTGCACTTACGACCTTCTAAATAATACCTGAAGGCCTCCAAGCCATGAATTATAGCAAGAAGTTCCCGCTCAGTAGTGGAGTACTTTTTCTGCGCCTTATTGAGCTTCTTACTAGTGTACGCTATGGGGTGCTCAGAACCATCTTTCATCTGAAAGAGGACACCACCTGAAGCAGTATTAGAACAATCTGTCATGAGGTAAAAGTGTTCACTGAAATCGGGAGAGGTCATGACAGGAACACTGGTAAGAGCTTCTTTAATACGATGAAAAGCATCATCAGCCTCAGGATTCCAGGTAATAGTCTGACTCTTTTTCCTATTCTTAAGGAGGTCAGTAAGAGGTGATAATAAAGTGGAATAAGAATGTACAAACCTTCGATAGTACCCACACATACCCAAGATCCTACGTAACTGAGTAGTTGTTTTAGGTATGGGGAAGTCCTTGATAACGGTTACCTTGTCAGGATCTGTCCTCAAACCTTGACTATCAACAACATATCCCAGGAATTTGAGATTAGGACGACAAAAATTACATTTATCCAAGTTGACAGTGAGATTAGCCTCTTTAAGGCGTGAAAATAACTTCTCTAATATTTCAATATGCGAAGTAAAATCAGGAGTAACAACTTAAATATCATCTAAATAATAAAATACAAATGGTTCAAGTTGTGGACCAATAACTAAGTCCATTAAACGACACATCATCTGAGGAGCTGAAACTAGACCAAAAGGCATCGTGACAAATTGAAATAATCCTTTACCACTAACAGCGAAAGCAGTATATTTCTTACTCTCTTCACTCAGAGAAATTTGTAAGAAGGCCTTGGATAATTCAATGGAAGAGATGTATTTCGCATTCTGAAGTTTGCTTAATATAACATCTATTCGAGGGATAGAATAAGCGTCCCTATTCGATGTGATACTGTTTAATTTACGACCATCAAAACAAATTCTGAATGATCCATCCTTCTTCTTTGTAAGCCACAGAGGACTATAATATGAAGAGGTAGAAGGTTCGATAATGTTTAAGGAGAGCATTGAATCGATTTCTTTACCTAAATCTGCTTGCCATGCTTGAGATATGGGATATTGATACTGTCTGAAAGGAGTTGAAGTTTTCACTTCAATAGTATGAGACATTAAATGTGTACGGCCTAATTTATCTTTAGACGAAATAGATGAAAATTTAGAGATAATATCCTCTAACTGTTTTTATTCCATTACAGACAAACTAGAAAATTCACGAATAACACTTACGGTTGATAAATTAAAGGAAGAAATAGAGAACGAAAAGTCCGAACAATTTAATGTGCTATTAAATGCATTTAAAAAATCCATGCCAAGAATTATAGAATTTTGCACGGAAGGTATAATTTTGCAACTAAAATTTCAGTTTCAAATTTACCTGTAATCGACTGAATGGTACCATCTGCAGTAGAGACTTGCAGATAAGAAATAGGCATAATATTAATATTAGTGTTTTCTAACAATTGTAATGAATAGGATCCTATTAAAGAAATGTTAGAGCCACTATCTAATAGACCCAAACAAGAATGTCCTAATAATATCTCAATTTCAAGATAAAGTCGGTTATCATTATGTTTTCTGACTAATAAAGAATTAATATCAAAATCTAAAATATTATATTGGCTATCCAAATTATAAAATGGTACTAACTTAGACATATTATCATTGGTAACAAATTTACAAACTGGTGTAGAAAATGGAACTGTTTCCCTGTGCTGATTATGTTCATTACTAAAATTATGACTTACGACTGGTGACCGCAGTAATCATTCATTACGGAGCAGGCCGCTACAAGTCTCGGAATAAAAAGAAAGGCTGTCCACGCTCAGGTATCTGGAATTGGCAATGAAGGCCAAAGAACGTCGAAATGGAGCGTAACCTTAAACTTACAGGCACATTTCGAAAATGAATTTCAAATGAAGATCGAAGCACTTGTACTACGAAAAATAACAAAAAATCTACCGGAGAAGGAGATAGAAAGGAACCATAGGAACTTAGTCCTGGCGGATCCAAATTTTAATAAAACAGGTTCAATAGATATTCTATTAGGAGCCAAAGAATATAGTTTGATATTACTGGACGGACTAGATCGAACAAAAGATGGTTTGCTCACCCAAAATACAAAATTGGGTTGGATAATGTTAGGGATAGCACAGCAAGAGAATATCCTTAATAGACAAGTAGTCAGCATGATATCTAGACGAGAAATGGATGAACAAATAAAAAAATACTGGGAGTTAGAAGAAGTAGATCAAAGCAATGCTCTTTCAGTAGAAGAAAAAGAGCGTGAAGAATATTATAAAAGAACAGTAAAAAGGGATAACGATGGAAGATTTGAAGTTAAAATACCCTTTAATTCTAATACAATCCTATTAGGGGACTCAAAACAGCAAGCATATGCGAGACTGCTGCAATTAGAGAAACAATTTCAAACAGACAGAAATCTAGAAAAAGAGTACAGGAAATTTATGAAGGAATTTGAAGACTTAGATCACATGAAATTGAATAAAACCGAAACTATAAATAAGCAAGAGTATTACCTTCCTCATCATGCAGTAATAAAAGAGGATAGTATCACAACAAAATGCAGGGCCGTGTTTGACGCTTCCAGTAAAAGTTCAATAGGAATCAGCCGCAATGATGTAATGCACTCTGGACCTCGTTTGCAACAAGATCTTACAAATATATTAATAAATTGGAGGTCGTACAAAATAGCATACACGGCAGATCTAGAGAAAATGTTTAGGCAAATAAAGATAGCTGAAGAAGATCAAGTTTACCAGAAGATATTATGGAGACAGTCTGTAAAAGAACCAATAAAGGAGTATCAGTTGTCAACAGTAACATACGGTACGAAGGCAGCGCCATACCTTGCATTAAGAACGATACAGGAATTATGTAATGACGAGAAATTAAAATATCCACTAGCTGCGGAAATTGTTAAACACAACATGTACGTAGACGACTTACTAGCTGGATCAGAAACGTTGGCTGAAGCTCAACAAGCTCAAACAGAGTTAACAGAAATGTTTAAAAAAGGGGGTTTTGTATTAAGAGGCTACATCAGCGCGTCATCAAGACGGAAAACGCGTTCCAAGATTACAGCTTTAATTTTGAATATTTTGTCCAGATATTTGGCACACATATACGTGATATAGTAAAGAATGGCGGTACGAAGCCCAATTTGAGAAATATGTTAGTTTGTGGAAATTACTCTATAACTAAACAAAATATTACAAAAACGAGTCCGTACCGCCATTAAGAAAAACAAAAGAATACACTTTCTTCAAATAAACTTTTTTATCCCATGCCTAGATTTTGTGTCACATTGGAATTACTAAAATCACCTAAAATCAATTATCTAGGTATAACAAGAAATCGAACTTAACAGTGTGAGTGAGTTGGCAACATAGAGAATTAGTCAGCGCGATCACATTTGCACACCTGCGTCTGTTTTCTGTGTAAGTGATAGCATGATTCTGCTCCGTTATCTGTATCGATATCTGTTCAGCCAGATATTGTAATATTATTTTGGATGTGGGTTATGGATATTATTTTCTAAGATATTGAAATTCGTTATTGTTGATTCATAGTGAAGTAGTGTTTGTTTAAAATGAATTTATTATATTTGTGTAATAGAACTAGGTTGTTGGACTATTTGAAAAGATTATTAGTAATTGTGAGTTTTATAGTTATATTTTAAGTAAAAATATTTCAAATTCTAATGCGTGTATACAGGGTGTTTCAAAAAGGTATTTCATAAATTAAATCGCGCATTACCTTAGTACAAAAGTGTACAAAAAAAGTTACAGCCCTTTGAAGTTACAAAATAAAAATTGTTGTTTTGCATTATCTCCTAAACGACATTTTGTAATAAAAATGGACACGTTACTTTCTTGTTCTGAAAGCATTTTTTATAAAAAAGAAACAACAAAATCTAAGCGCACAGACAAATTTTAAGGGGAGTCTTCTTCTTCTCAATGCGCCGTCTCCTTTCGAAGGTTGGCGATCCAAATGGCAATTGTAGTTTTGGAAACTGCTGCGCGAAAGATCTCTGCGGATGAGCGGTCGAACCATCTCCTCAGGTCTTTCAGCCACGAGTTCTGGCGTCTTCCTACTGATCTTTTGCCCTGTACTTTTCCTTCCAGTATAACTTGAAGTAATTCATATCTTTCGCCTCTCAGCACATGACCCAAGTATTGCATTTTCCTCTCTTTGATTATTCTTAGTAATTCTTTTTGTTTACACATGCGACGAAGTACCTCAACAATCGTCTGTATATATACATCTCAAAGGCATCTATTCTTTTTTCTATTTCAGAGTCCATTGTCCAACTTTCACAGCCATACAGTAAGACAGAAAAAACGTAACATCTGATCATTCGGATTCTAAGCTGTAGACTAAGGTCTGATCTTGTAAAAAATGTTTAAAGGGGAGTGTGCAGCCCTAAATCTCTCAAAACTTTTGAGTACGTTCAAATCAAATGAATTTTGTGGCATCATTAGTGTTTGGAAAAGTATCAAGACTGATTTAAATATTTTATTTTTAATATTCAGAATATGACCTTATTTAGTTTTAAATCTTTTATTCAATCATAGTATATTAGCTAAGTATAATATGGCTTTAGTTCATCCTTTAAATTCTCGAACTCAAATTGGCTGATTAATTATTGTCAAGTTCTGAGAATTCACTTGTCTGAAAACAACATGTTTTTGGGAAACATTTGTCAACCCAAACACAAAAGAGTCCTTAAGGAAACGTACCCATTCTTTGTGTAGAAAATTTAAAATGCCACTTTAAGCTTAATTTACGGCTATTCACGGAGGTCCTAAGAACAGAAGAACCACCCCAATGGATTCGCGTACATACATATTTTGTTTCGTATGATCGGCCACTCTACAAGAACCTCTCATCGTGAAAAGACGCAAGAAAACCAGCATCGGGTGTGCATCCCATTTTTTACCCTTAGACCTTAGACTCCGAGCGAGGCCCAACCACAGACAAAAGGTAAGTGAATTTCATATAGAATTGACAATAAGATATTAAATCTGCCAATTGTTATTTGAATTGCATTTTATTTTACATATCTATTTACGAACATTTGCTATTTTTCGCTAATTTACTTACAAACAAATTATTCCATTTTTTTCGTTATTATTATTTATCGATTATCATTTAACCAGCGACCTCATTAAGTTTTATACAAAACATTGGTTACTTCGAGCGCGGATGATAAATAATAATTTTTTTTTGACTTTGATTCAATTAATTTCATTGTGTTTCAATTAATTCATTTTAATTAATTGTTTTTTGTTTCTTTTCAATTTAACTTCTTCGGTCCTTCAGCATTATTTTTAGACTTAATTTACATAATTAAATTTGGTCATATTTACGTAACAATTTTTAAATTTATTTCGACTTTTATAATTTATAATATCAATAGGTACTTTTATATTACACATTTTGACTTATATTACATATATTAATTATTCATATATATCACTTTTATGATTTATTAACGTTGTATTACATTTTTACATTTTTTTTGTGTCGATTTTTACTTTTATCACTCTTTCCAACTTATTCTCTACGTCTTGCATAATAATAACACAGTTCTTTTGATTTCTTTTGTCGCTATACCTTTCGTTAGTTAGCTTTTTATCGATACTTCACTTGTTTGTTCAGAATTTTGTCTGAAACCAAGAAGAGCATTTCTCTTCTTTCAATCTAAGGCATTTCTTTAGTGTTCGATTTGCTTAATTTTGTTTGCATTGTCCTCTTTTTCGTTTCTTTTATCTTACAATGTCCAGCAAAATAAACAAAGCCAACTTGGCGCGTCAAACAGCGTATTCTAGATTGAGGGAAGCCCATGAGGCAGGCATTCAAGCCTCAAGGGATGATACTGTCAAATCGTTATTCTTAGCCAGGGCAGAGGAAATAGATGCTATTTATCAAGAATTCCATACAGCTCACAATCTAATCATCGGATCAATAACCGATGAGGAATTTTCGGAGCAAGATAAGTTTAGGGTGGCCGCCGATCAGGCATACTACGGAGTAAAATCCATCAAGAGTGATTTTTTAATTAGGGATTCGTCTTCTTCTTCGAATATCTCCTCACATTCCAATGCACAATCTTCAAGGCCTTCAGTTAGACTTCCAAAGCTTAATATACCCACATTTTCAGGCAATTTTCGAGATTGGCCTAGTTTTTTTGACCTGTTTAATTCATCACAATCACGATTTGTCCGATGTGGAAAAATTCCGGTTTCTTATTACGTCTATTAGTCAAAAACCTTTGGCTCTTATTAAAGGCATTCCCCTGACCGATGCAAATTATCAGATTGCTTATGAGATTCTAGGGAAAAGGTATCAGAATAAACGAATTCTTGCTACCCAATATTATAACGATATTTTCAACGCTTCGGTTATTAAAAATTCCACTTCTTCTAATTTAAGAAATCTCTTAAATACTTTCACGGAAAATGTTGCTGCTTTACGTGTTCTTGATTTCCCGGTTGAGCAATGGGATTTCCTATTATTCAATATGTTGTCGAACAAATTGGACAATAAAACTCGTACAGATTTTGAATTAGAAAACAGTCGAAGCTGTGACATTCCCACTTACAGGTAATTGATTTCATTTCTAGAAAGACAATGTATAGCTTTGGAATCTGTTCAGTTTAATTCATTAACCCTTTCTACCCAGTCTCACTCGCGATCATTTGCTCATCATTCTAATAAAAAACCGTTTACATCTAGTTTCGTCAGTGCCACCAATCGAACGAAGGTAACTTATCAAGGGGGTAAATGTGTCTTGTGTTCTGATGTCCACCCTTTATATAGATGTTCATCCTTTCTCGCTAAAACGACGCAAGAACGTATCTCGTTAGTTAAACGCCATAATTTATGCTTCAACTGTTTGGGTACATCTCATCCCGTCGTGAACTGTAATTCTTCGGGAACATGTAGGGTTTGCCAATCACGACATCACACTGTTCTTCATTTCTACCCAAGTTCCAACGAATCTTGTTTATTCAGTCAACCGCCTCCTCAAATTCCAACTTCTAATGAGAATCACAACCCTACATTAGAGACGCCTCAAACCTCAACGTCTAGTTTTGCGCCGACGTCTCTAATAAACGCTAACCTTTCCACACAATCACGTTTAACATTCTCGTCTGTATTATTATCAACATGTTTGATACACATTAAAGATATCTACGGTAATTTTCAGAAAGTTCGTATCCTACTGGATACAGGCTCGATGGCTAATTTTATTTCAGATAGTTGTTTTCGGCGCTTAGGTCTTTCCCGTAATAATTTATCAATCCCAGTGGAAGGTCTAAACGGAATGTCGACGTGAACCACTCAGGGTACCACGTTCTGTCATATTAAACCGTGTGATCGTGACGGCCCGATCTTCTCGTTGGACGCAATCATTGTGAAAAAGGTGTGTTCAAATCAACCTAAGGTATTTATCAATCCTCACGATCTTATTCATATACGTGATCTGAAATTAGCAGATCACACATTCTATCAACCGGGTCCGATATACATGCTGATAGGTGCTGAATTAGTTCCTCTCTTTTTAAAGTCTGGTCGAATTCTTGGCGAACCAAACCAACCTGTCGCTTTAGAAACCATTTTCGGTTATGTGCTACAAGGGCGAGTCTCTACGGATCTTTCAAATTGTAATTTTACCGCTTTACATACGTCTATGGATACAAACATAGATAGTCTTTTACAAAGGTTTTGGGAAGTCGAAAATATATCTAAACCTGTCATTTTGTCCCATGACGATCAAGTTTGTGAAAATATTTATAAGGCATTTACTTTCCGAGAGTCAACAGGCAGATTTTCTGTTCCTCTACCGTTTCGACAACCCAATCCTGTCTTTTGCGATACTTATTCTCAAGCATATCGTCGTTTTTGCATGTTAGAGAACCGTTTTAAGAAAATTCCGGATCTCAAAGAAAAATATGTTGAGTTTATGAATGAATATATTACTTCCCAACATATGGTCCCGGTTCCTGAATCCGATTTTAAATCGCCTACCTCGTATTATTTTGCTCATCACGCAGTTTTCAAAAAACAACTTGTTAATTCGTCTCTTGTTTCCAAAATT
Organism: Diabrotica undecimpunctata; assembly: GCF_040954645.1. Taxonomy (NCBI): domain Eukaryota; kingdom Metazoa; phylum Arthropoda; class Insecta; order Coleoptera; family Chrysomelidae; genus Diabrotica; species Diabrotica undecimpunctata. The sequence continues at coordinate 89,412,499 of NC_092806.1, read as the reverse complement.
CGTGTTGTCTTCGACGCCAGTCTACGTGACGTTCGAGGTGTGTCTCTCAATGATACTTTATATACAGGTCCTAAGCTTCAAAAGGACATCTCTTCGCTTTTACTTAATTTTCGATATTTTCGTTACTGCTTCACGTGCGATATAAAGCAAATGTATCGACAAATTAACGTAACCAGAGAATTTTGGAATTATCAAAGAATTCTCTGGAGGTCGGATTCTTCTAAACCTCTCCAAGAATACTTTTTACGTACTGTTACGTACGGTGTTTCTTCTTCACCTTATCTCGCATTAAAAACCTTACAAGAGTTAGCTGAGTCGGCAGAGTCTCGTTTCCCTAATGCTTCACAAGCTTTAACGCGACATTTTTATATTGACGACGGTCTATTAGGAAGTGATTCTCTGTCATCTACCCGCTCTCTACAGTTAGAGCTCATTCAACTTTTAAAGCTCGGGGGTTTTGAGCTAGGCAAATGGGCCAGCAACCATCCCAGTCTACTCCAAGATTTTGGCTCCGATATTCTGACATCTTGTTCGTTTGATAAAGAGGAACCTTCCGTTATTAAGGTGCTAGGCCTGAAATGGGACCCGTCGACTGACGTCTTTTCTTATTCTTACTGTCCCCTTGACAAAACTTGTACAAAGCGGGCTATTCTTTCGGAAATTAGTCGTATTTTTGATCCTCTTGGTTTCATCTCCCCGTGTTTTTTAAGGGCCAAACGTCTTCTACAACAGTTGTGGCAATCCAATGTATCTTGGGATGATGAACCACCTGAACAAATACAACAGGTATGGCATCAGTTTAAAACCGAGTTACCTGACCTTGCAAACATTCAAATCCCTAGACACTTCGGCTTTAATAAATCTTCTTAAGTTGAGATTCATGGATTCTGCGATGCTTCAGAGTTAGGATACGCCAGCGTTGTATGTTTCCGATTTAGTACTTCTGATAAATTTGAAACTGTACTTGTGTGTGCTAAATGTCGAGTTTCTCCTCTGAAGACACAATCTATTGCAAGATTGTAACTGTTGGCAGCTGTATTGCTGGCGGATCTAGTCGCCTTCATTAAAGAGTCCTTTAAGCATATCTTTTCTTTTTCCGATATTCATGTTTGGTCGGATTCCACGATTGCTCTTACTTGGGTTAATTCTTCTCCGCATAAATGGAAAACCTTTATTGCCAATCGAGTAAGACACATACAAGAACTTATACCATGTTCTTCTTGGCATTATGTGCCATCTAACCAAAACCCTGCTGATTGTGCTAGTCGTGGTTTGACACCGGCACAACTACTACAATTTTCACTCTGGTGGCGTGGTCCTGATTTTCTTTCGAAGTCAAGGGAGTGTTGGCCCTCTCAAGTTAATTTTCACTCCTCCCACTCCACGGAAATGTTAGAAGAAAAATTGCCCACTGTATTATCATTGATACCGGTCATTTCGGATAATATCATCTCTACTTTACTTTCAAAATTTTCATCCCTGATAAAAATTCAGAAAGTCATGGTTTACGTCTTAAAATTCGTGGCTAAACTTCAAAGAAAAAACAATGCTGCATCTTTCGATTCCCTGAACAGTCATTTAGAGATGGAATCTGCGTTACGATACATTGTTAAGCACGTACAAGCTGACGTTTTTTCGGATATTTTCCTCAAAATTCAACAAAATTCGCTGTTACCCAAACCTTTTCGTAAACTCGCACCATTTATTGATGAATATGGTCTTTTGAAAGTAGGGGGTCGATTACAAAAGTCTCGGTTGTCTTTTGATGTAAAACATCCATTGCTATTACCCAAAACTCATCGTCTCACCGATTTAATCATCGAATGGACTCATCAAACGCATCTGCACCCTGGTTTAAAGGCTATGCATTATTTATTGCTTCAACGTTTTTGGATTCTGTCTCCGAAAAGTGCCATTCATCCCTGTTTGTCGAAGTGCATTCGTTGTTTTAGATGCCGACCTAAATCTTACAACCCCTTTATGGCAAACTTGCCAACTGTCCGAGTTACTCCGTTACGTGCTTTCCTGTCTGTTTGTGTGGATTTTGCAGGACCATTCTCGTTATTAATGTCCAAACATAGAGGTGCAAAAACATATAAAGGATATGTTTGTGTATTCGTGTGTACGAGTACAAAGGCCATTCATCTGGAAGTAACTTCAAATCTTAGTTCTGAGTCCTTTTTGGCTGCCTTTCGTAGATTTGTATCTCGACGCGGTAAGTGCCTAACCATTAGGAGTGATCAAGGTACCAATTTTAAGGGAGCCAGCAACGAAATCATTAAACTAGCTCAATCTGCTGCTGAGACTCTTTCTATTACCTGGGATTTTAATCCACCCGGTGCCCCTCATTTTAATGGGTTAGCCGAGGCTGGGGTCAAATCATTCAAGAACCATATGTATCGTGTTTTGGGTACACAAATTTTGACTTATGAAGAGTTCTATACTCTTATGACTCAAATGGAGGCAGTTCTTAACTCCCGTCCTTTGTGTGCAGCAAGCTTTGACCCTAATGACTTGCAGGCACTGACTCCTGGTCATTTTTTAGTTTTTGAACCCTTAGTGGATTCAATTCCCTATCCAGATCTAAGCGCTTTAAAGATTAACCGTCTGAATCGTTGGCAGTTAATCCAAAGGATAAGAGGGGACTTTTGGAAAAGATGGTCTAAAGAGTATATTCATTCTCTTCAAGAGCGATCTAAATGGCATAGTCCAACCCCATCTCTCATTAAAGGTTCTCTAGTCCTCATAAAAAATGAACAACAGCCTCCTCTTCGCTGGCAATTGGCCAGAATCATTGAGTTGCATTACGGCACCGACGGTATTGTACGCGTTGTTAGTCTGAGGACAGCTTCAGATGGCATCCTACAACGTCCGGTGGTCAAGATCTGTCCACTACCTATTTGTTAACAACTATATTTTTCTTCATTTCTATTGTTATTATATTAATAGTTAAGTGTTTGTTTTTTATCCTTATCATTGTAGTTGTTTTTAAAAAACATTCTTTTGGGGCGGAGAATGTTTGGAAAAGTATCAAGACTGATTTAAATATTTTATTTTTAATATTCAGAATATGACCTTATTTAGTTTTAAATCTTTTATTCAATCATAGTATATTAGCTAAGTATAATATGGCTTTAGTTCATCCTTTAAATTCTCGAACTCAAATTGGCTGATTAATTATTGTCAAGTTCTGAGAATTCACTTGTCTGAAAACAACATGTTTTTGGGAAACATTTGTCAACCCAAACACAAAAGAGTCCTTAAGGAAACGTACCCATTCTTTGTGTAGAAAATTTAAAATGCCACTTTAAGCTTAATTTACGGCTATTCACGGAGGTCCTAAGAACAGAAGAACTACCCCAATGGATTCGCGTACATACATATTTTGTTTCGTATGATCGGCCACTCTACAAGAACCTCTCATCGTGAAAAGACGCAAGAAAACCAGCATCGGGTGTGCATCCCATTTTTTACCCTTAGACCTTAGACTCCGAGCGAGGCCCAACCACAGACAAAAGGTAAGTGAATTTCATATAGAATTGACAATAAGATATTAAATCTGCCAATTGTTATTTGAATTGCATTTTATTTTACATATCTATTTACGAACATTTGGTATTTTTCGCTAATTTACTTACAAACAAATTATTTCATTTTTTCGTTATTATTATTTATCGATTATCATTTAACCAGCGACTTCATTAAGTTTTATACAAAACAATTAGTTTAACACATTATTTTTAAAATTTTTTGCCTCTTATCACTTTTTTCAAAAAACAGTTTTTATTGAGTTACCGCCCTTTTCATTAACCTTTAAAAATTACGTGCAACTAAATAAATGGCTTAAATGAATTAACAAGTACAAAAAATCTTTATAACCTCTATAAATATGATATTACAATAAATGTTCAAAATGACCCCCATTTTCTTCAATACACATTTGGTATCGTTTTAATAAGGAAAACCGAATGCGCTGAAAAACCATATTTTTCTGACGAAATTGATTTGCAGCTTCAATTATTCTAACCCTCAATTGTTGTTCGTCCTCTATTGTTACAGAATACACTTTCTCTTTCATAAACCCCTAAAAGCAAAAGTCCATGGGATTAAGATCTGGACTTCTGGGTGGCCAAGAAATAGGTCCGTCACGACCTCTTTCAATCCACCGACCAGGATACTGCCTGCAAAGGTATTCCCGGACTTCATTACTGTAACGCGGTGGAGCGCTATTTTGTAGAAACCACATATTTTGCCTTATTGCAATATTCACTTCTTCCAAATACTCTTGTAAATCTTTTGCCAAGAACTGCAAATAATTATCACCATTTAAATTGTTGGGAAGAAATATTGGGCCTATTAGATTGTTATCCACAATTCCTGCCAAACATTAACTTTGAAAGTCCTTTGGTGATGAGTGGTTTTTTTGGCGTGAGGACTTTCGTCGGCCCAAATGTGCTCGTTATGATGGTTTGTTATTTCATTTCTACTGAAGGTAGCCTCGTCGGTAAACAAAATATTTCTAATAAAATTAACATTTCGAGTGTTTTCCATTTACAACTAATCGCAAAATCCAATCCTCTTAGGATAATCTTCAACCAATAACTTGCGGTTGGAATGTACCCGTTTCTCGTAAACGATGATCAATGGTCAGAAATAATCGTCTATCGGGTGCATTTCGATTTTAGGTATTTTACTGCATAACTCCTTGCGGCTGTACTATTTCCTTGACATTCACTTACGATATTCCCGATACTTTATTGAAATCATAATTTAATCTGATCCAACTTACCCAAAGTTAAATACATATCTGCCATTTCCTGAAATGTGTAGGCCATTGTAATATCAAAATGTTTAATATTAATCCTATTCACAGAATAAATGATAGCTTCAAATTATTGACTATTATTGATGGAACTGTTTGTAATTATTGTATCCGTAGAAACTAATTGTAATTTTATGGCCAACTAGGAAAAAACTAGTTTTTCGAAAAAATGATAAGAGGCAAATAAGTTTTAAAAATACTGTGTTTATTTGAACACATGATGCCACAAAATTCATATGACTTGAAAGTACTCAAAAGTTTGGGGAGATTTATGGCTGCACACACCCCTTAAAATTTTTCTGTGCGCTTAGATTTTGTTGTTTCTTTTGTATGAAAAATGCTTTCAGAACAAGAAAGTAACGTGTCCATTTTTATTACAAAATGTCAAGTAGTTTAGGAGAAAATGTAAAAAAACAATTTTTATTTTGTAACTTCAAAGGGCTGTAACTTTCAGTTTTTACTGGACTTTAAAAAGTCCAGTAAAAACCGTGCTAAAATGATTCGAAAATCGAAATTAGAGCCACCACAAATTTTAATAATGTAATTATAAGCAATCTACTGTTGTCGTAAATAAAAGGTGTGAAAAGTGGTTTCCCATGAAAATGAAATTGGTAATAAATCTGAGTAAATAAAGTAGAGGGTAGTATTTCCTTTATACTTCATTTGTTTAGATGTATACATTATTAATTTAGGTGATATATTGCGACTGCTTGTGCATTCACTAAGCAAAAACCAAAGTATTCTTGCCATTAATCATGTATTTGTATGTCAATATTTAGCCGTAACAAAAAGAAAACAGATATTTGGAGCACCCTGTTTAACATAGTAAAATAAACATGTTCTTACAGGAATAGTAATCGTCCAATTTTTCAAAATATTGAAAATACCATGATGCAAGTATCTACATTAATTTTGTGGAATTTACCAGTTATATTTTTAGTGGAACTAACAACATTCAAACTGACACGCAACCTGACTGCAACTAGCAACTAGGTTGACCCCATAGTGAGCATTATCGACAGTGTTGATAATAGTAAAGATTGTTTTAAAATAACATTCAAAGTTATTATTGTTACTTTTACTATTATTTATATTAAAACAAAGTGTAACGAAACAATTTTGTCTTATATTATTTTAAATTTATTTCAGTATTCTGCCTGAACCTAAGTGTCCGAAGGATAATAGAATAGTATTTATCCGCTGATCACTGACACATTGGAATCTGATGGTAATCTTTTAAACAATAAAATGACTTTCTAACAGGACAAGGCATCCCCACATTATCATACGCGTAAGACAATTTTTGAATCAACGTTTTCCAGTGCGCTGGATTGTCAGAAGGGATCCAATAGAGCGGATCGGACACCGGATCTTTCGCCTTTAGATTTTTTTTTGTGGGGACACCTAATATCAAAAATATACGCCACTCCGCCTGTAGATATTGCAGAGTTGCGACAAATAATTGTAACAGAATGCCCATTATTCACACCGAAGGTATTTGCAAATGTACGAAGAGGCTTTGAAAATATACTGTATTATTGTATGGAGGTCACAGGAGGTCATTTCGAACATTAAATTGGTGAATTTAATGAAATTTTATGTTTTTTGTTATTACTGATGTTCAACCAATAAATTAGCCAAAATTATCTTCAAAGTTATTTCGTAAATTAAAAAAAAAGTATCGTGTAGAGGAAAAAAATACCTTTCAGATGGTATGCCACTCGACCACACTTGCTATTTAAAAAAAAACTGGGGGTTGATGCGTGGCAGTAGGGAGTTACATTTGAGGGCATGAATTTTGCATGAAAATTCGTCCCGCGCCCAATACAAATTGACTAGTTTTTTTTTATTTTGAAAAAACTCTTGGTTTCTGAGTTTATGGGGGGGGGGGGGTCAAATTTTCATTGGAACACACTGTATATTATTATTAAATTTATGATAGGTACTTACTAATTCTTAAGCTAAGATGTTTTATAATATAAATATAGGCTAAATAATAAAATTTGTAGGCTTATGTTTATTCTTTTTTGTATAATAAATAAATAATAAAATATTTTCATAAAATCTTAATGCTTTTTTTTTTGCATTTCTTTATGCTTTTAAATCCGATCCGAACTAATTATAATTATCACAATATTGTGCCTTCCTTTTTGATAGTCTCACGTACTGCAGACGCACTGTTGCCAAAGGTTCGCAGAACTTTCGAAAGACGGTGCGGCTACTATTTCTCGAATTAATAGTGATGACGCGCTGATGTAGCCTCATAAGAAAATGGCTTAGTAATAGTCAAGATTTAATGAAAATTATACCGGAGGATCTAAAAAGTGTCGATCTCAAAACGTTAGACACAGAAGAGATACATAAAACGCTAGGGATCCACTGGTTACCGGTTGAACCGGTTGTAATTACATTTAAAATAACTATAACCGAACATAAAAAAATAACAAAGAGGCTGGTGTTATCGGAAATAGCAAAAATATATGATCCATTAGGATGGATTGCGCCAGTGATAATGCAATTAAAAATATTAATACAAGATTTATGGACAAAAAGGATAAGTTGGGACAAAGAATTAGATAATTCTGATAAAAAACGATGGATTGAGTAATACTCACAGCTAAAACACCTCGAAGAGATAGTAATACCTAGGTAAAATAATCTTACCAATTCAGGGAAAATAGAATAGAAAAGGATACGGAGCAGTAATATATACTAGAACATTATGTCCTGAGGTAAAAACAAGCCTTATAGTAGCCAAAACAAAAGTTGCACCAGGTAAAGGTTTAACAACACTGCCGAGGTTAGAATTGTGTGCAGCATTGCTGCTTAGCAGACTCATGAAAAGATCAATTCAAGCGCTAAATCGCAGTGATGTGGAAATATATGCATGGTCTGATTCCACAATTACTCTGGCGTGGATACAAGGACAACCAAATAGATGGAAAACGTTTGTAGCGAACAGAGTAACGGAAATAACAGGCACCATACAACCTAATCGCTGGTTTAAAGTAGGTACAAAAGAAAACCCAGCAGACTATTTATCTAGAGGGATAAAAGCAAAGGACTTAGTGCGGATGGACCTATTGTAACAAATTTATATTGATCCACTTTGGACGCTACTGTAACAAATAGTAGGCAGATCATTTGGGACAAGGTCCCTGATGTTATAAGATCTGTAGGGTAGTGTGAAGATAAGTTTGAAACTAAATTAAAATAAAAGTTGAAACTGAATGCAGTTCGGCTAGCTGGGTATGCTTGAGACTGGCCAGTTGATACTCAAGGTAGGGTTAGGCCTATTTGCATGCCCTGAGAAAACAGTAAAGAATAGAAAAGATGTATATTAACTAAGAAAATATAAGAATAACCAAAACGAACTAAGAGTAAGTACTGACAACAGGAACATAGGAGAGAAGAATGATTTGGGCGCCAGGGAAGATGTTTACTGGACTCTTAGTCTAACAAACACTTCACCTAGTGACTTTATTGCTGCTGCTAACTATGTTTTCTGTAACTAGATATAACCTTATTAAAAAAAAAGAAGAAGGTGGTTTAATAAAACAGATTATTACTTATAACCCAAATTTAATAATAATAAAATAGAAAACCTGTAAACCCTGTAATGTTCAATTTAACTTAAATACCCTACATGAAAATCCCCTTAACAAAGTTATATATATATATATATATATATATATATATATATATATATATATATATATATATATATATATTTAATTTTAAATACTCTTATAATATATAATCCTATTGACCCTTTTTTAGATATATATACAATATATTTACATTCCCTAATTTACTAGAAAAGTATGAAGTTTTATTTATGAATTAAAGCAAAATTTAATGACAACCAACATTTCTACATATTTAAACAACTATAACCCCTCCCTATATTTAACACAATGTATCAGTGTGACAATTTCTAAGTTGATTCCAATCAGATAACCTGTAGATGTATAGAAATTGGTCTGTTCAGAAAGGAACAGATCCTAGACGAATTGGTGATGTTACCAGTAGGGCTGTAGAAATACAAATGGACCATTGTGCACAAATGACCTTACAAAAAATTGTATTCTTATCCACCCCTACCCTGTTATAACTAATACATACATACATATATATATATATATATATATATATATATATATATATATATATATATATATATCTAAAATATTTAATGACAAAAATGAACAAATGATATTAAGAAAAAAAAAAATTGAATGTTATATAAATAATAATACGAAAATATGAATTATGAAAAATTGACTAAAATTATTATTAAGTTTTGGTTCGTTCACTCACTAAAAGTTTAAACAAAATTTAAGGTAGCTTATTTTTAAAATAGTAGGAAAACATAAAAAAAGGAACCTGACTACTCTCAAACCGAGAAGGTTCTTCTTCCGGACACCTTACTCCGCTGGGACTAGTCCGGGTGAAAGCTATAAGCACACTCTTCTAGTACTAAACTGAACAGCTACTCCACTAATCAGGAATAATAAAAAAAAACTCCAACTAAACTAAATGGAATTCATTACCCCCAAATTCAAAATAATCTTGATTGACTTTATATTCCTTTTTCCTCCAGCGACCAACGCAACAATATTTCACTAATTAAACCAAAATCTTCTTTTCCCAAAAACTTCTAATACTCAAAAAAACGCCTTCTGTAACTTAAATTGACCTCTGAATAACTTGAAATTTTTCCTGATAAGTTGAAAACCTCGTGGCGTTAGTCGCTGGAGTATCAATCAATTCTCTACCCCGTTCAAAGGTTGGATATAAAGTGAGTTCTTACACTTTTAAAATCGTTGGCTTCCGTCAGTTCCAAGCTAAGCGGAAACGGCAGGTAAGCAGTTTGACCAATTGATAAACAATTGATAATACGATTACATGTATAGTTGGTTGCATACCTTACAGGCAGAATTAAGTTATTTTAAATTTCTCAGTAACGATAAAGTAATCTTATCGTTACACTATGGTGGAATGGGCCAATCTGGCTAAATCAAACAAATATTAGGTTTCCACTACCAGAGAGATTGGATACCGACGAAGAGAAAAAAAGAATAGAAATAATAGCTAACACAACCGTCAAGATTAGTGACATCTGCGAAAGATTCTCAAATTTAAATAGAATGCAACGAGTACTATCTCACTGCATTAGATTTGCAGACAAATGCAAAAAAAGAGAGGTAGAACATGAACAACTCACCCCTCACGAATTAGAAAATACCTTGCAAAGAGTAATAAAGAATACTCAAGAATTATATTATGCAGAAGACATAAAAACGCTAAAGAGTGGAAAACCACTTAACGGGAGAAGTAAACTACTAAACTTACTACCCTATGTGGATAACCATAGCATATTACAGGTAACAGGGAGACTTCAGAACTCAGAGTTAACACATGATGAAAAGCATCCCTTAATAATACCTCACAAAAGCAAATTAAGTAAACTAATAATACAACATTACCATACAAAAACGTTGCATGGGGGCCTACAACAAACTCTGCACTACTTAAAGAAAAGATTTTGGATCACGCACGGAAAAAGAGTAGTGCGAGAAGAAATAAACACTTGTGTTAAATGTAAAAGATACAAGGCCGAAACGGCTCAACAATTAATGGGAAGTTTACCAAGAGCGAGGGTAAACCAAGCTCATCCGTTTGCAAATACTGGTGTAGACTACGCCGGACCAATCAAAATAAGAGCAACCAAAGGAAGAGGGTACAAGAGCTATAAAGGATATATAGCAGTATTTGTATGCCTAGCCACAAAAGCTGTACATCTCGAAGTAGTAAGCGATATGACAACGAAGATTTACTTCAAGAAGTAGAAATAGTAAGCGATATGACAACAAAGATTTACTTCAAGAAGGGGACAGTGCAGTCATATATACAGTGACAATGGAACAAACTTTGTAGGAGCAGCAAACCTGTTATTCCAAAATAGTGAGAAAGTGAAGGCATCATTAACAGACTCCTTAACAACATTAGGAACGCATTGGCACTTTACACCAGCCTATGGGCCACATTTTGGAGGTTTATGGGAAAGTGCTGTTAAAATTATGAAATATCACTTGAAGAGAGTAATTGGGGATAGTTCGTTAACATACGAAGAGCTAAGCACAGTGCTAGCTCAAATAGAGGCTTGCATGAATTCCCGACCTTTATGCGCTGATACGGAGAACAGAATAATAATAACCCCAGGACACTTTTTAATTGGGAGAGAACTAATTTCGCCAAATAGGGAGGAAGAGTTGAGCACATACACGAATATGCCACAAAGGTGGAGGCAGCTAGAAAAAGTAAAAAGAGATTTTTGGAACAGTTGGAGACATGACTACTTGTCAAATCTACAACAGCGATATAAGTGGCAAAAACCCGTTACAAACCTAGAAAAAGAAGAAGTGGTGATAATAAAGGAGGATGACACCTCGCCGGGGAAATGGCCACTAGCGAAGATAATCTAAACACATCCCGGAGCCGAAGGTTTAACAAGAGTCGCAACAGTTCAAAAAGCGAACGGAAAAGTAATTACTCGTCCTATACACAAGTTAATACCAATAGTATGAGAGCCAACATCACGAAAGACAAATAGAGCACGTAGTATGTGGAGAAAATTTATGTTTTGCATCTTATTTTTAGTATTTTTGAAGCCATCAAATGCAGATTTGTACAAAATTTATACCCCATCCCCCGGATTATATTCAGAGCATCTAAGCGATGTATACATAAATTCAATGGTAAAAACGCTGGAAGATATGTGTAAGACAAGCAATATAATAAATTGTGATTCACTATCGAGCCAGCTAAAAGAGGAACAAGAACGAGCAAAAATGATAAGTCGAGCTTTAGATCTGGAAGTCAAAAGAAGGCCGAAGAGGGGTCTTCTAGGAACAGTCCTCACATCAGTATTTGGGGTAAATGATGAAGTATACAGGGACATAGATTCTTTGGACGAAAATCAGAGGGATCTAATAAAAAATTCAAAACATCAGACGAAGCTGATGTTACAAACAATAGCCTCGATTAACTCTACAGAAGAAAGAATAAACGGGCATCTAAATAGGTTCCGAGAAGCACTGATAAACGGAACTAAGGAAATGTCTAAGGGGCTAAGTGATGTCTCATATAGAGCTGACACATTAGAGAAAGAGTACATACGACTTAAAGTTTAAACGACTTATAACCGTGCAATGGAATATGCAAAAGAATATTCGAACACATACGAAAAAATATTAAATCTTCATTACAATCATGGACACTTCATAGATATTATAAAACCTGGACAAATAGAGTCAATCATTTCGAATGCTACAAGGTTCCTTCCACAAGGAGTAGATATAAGAAGGCAGCCAATAATAGATACGGTCGTACAAAATGAAGAAGGAGACGTCGTCATTATTGGCTATTTCCTAATAATTGACAGCACTAGATACAACCTACTGAGAGTCACAGGTCTTCCGTTGTCGGTGAGAGGTGGTGTTGTGTGCTCGTTGTTGGTCCCAAGGAATCTACTTGCAGTAGATTACAATAACTTACATTATTTTGAAGTGACATATGAAGATAAAGGAAGGCGTATAGAATTAAACAAAGGAGAGTTGGCATGTTCACCAATGGGAATCATTAATATGGATACTCAGCCAAACTGTATCTTAAATGAATTATATGATAGAACTACCAATACCACTTGCAATATAATAGAATACACGATAAAGGAAGCCAGTTGGTTGAAAATAAGTACACCGAACCTGTGGTTAGTCATTCCACCATACGCTATAAATTTAGCTATAATGTGCGATGGTTCTCGATCTGAACATATAATCGATCAAACGAGTTTTATAAAACTGTCCCCAAAATGCGTTGCTCAGACTCGAAACATAACGTTACTCACATCCAGTAACGGATTGGAAACAGCAATTGGAAGCTATTTAAAGACTCCCGTCAGTCCCATTGAAGAGCTTATGCAGAGGCCAATCGTAAGGCAGAACAACAATCATAAACATAATATAGATATTCGGGAAGATGAGTTGCCAAATATTGTACTTGAGGCAGAGCAGTTTGACCAAGATATATCCGAACACACGTGGAAAACCATTGCTAACCATCAGTGGATTCCTCATTTAACCACGGGACTAGTCACTTTATTCATTGTTATGTTGATTGTCATTACATGGAAGGTAGTCAGATATTTTCGACACTCCAATAGAGCCAGAAAACAAAGGCATCAAGGTTCTTGCATCCAACCTCATCCAGCGCCTCGAAGACATACTTTATCACAACCAAATTTAAGTAGTACTTTAAGGAAAGCCCCTCCTAGATCCGTTTCACTTAATGAGCTTAGATATGAATTAGATAGTTTAGCTGAAACATGAATTCTAAATAATCAAATTATAGGTAGCACTGCTCGGGTGAGATAATAATTCAAAAACCGAGTGAATTAGTGTTATGATTATTGTTATATTATTATTTTATATTTTATATGTTTTAAATATTTCTATTGGTCGTCTGTTTGTTTTTTATATAGTGGCCAATATGTTCAATCACAAATTAACCCCTTAATTTGTAATCTCACATTATTTTTAACTTCTTAATCTATTATAGTTTCACCGTGTATAAGTGACATTGTGAAATTGATATCGAGTAATATTTTAATAATTAAAGTCCATTCACCCGTTAATGAATTGTCGAATAATATATTTTTTCTAATTGAACTTCCTAAGTGTTGCAATGATGGCCTAGATTAAATTGTAATGTAAGCTAATAGTTCAAAATTGGTATGGTATGATAGGAAGCAATAACCTCTGTGCTTAGGTATGAAATATTTGTGAGATTATAAATTGGGGATTTGAGCTCATTTGAACACAGTCAATCATAAGTAGTTACCTAACGAACATCATATTGTGTAATTACCAGTAGCTGTCAATAAATCAACACTTCTACTCCACAACTTCAACCTTTTATTATACCTATTATCTTCGATCGACAAGAAGCGGACAAAGGGGCATTTACAAACCGATTCGAACCTCAAATCTACGTTCGAAACTTTCCACCTCTCAAACATCTTATAGCAGACGCTTAAAAGAGCGATTGGTCTGTAGCTCTCAGGTAGTTCAGGGTCTTTCCCACGTTTAGATATTGCGATGATCTTACTTTTTTTTAAGGAATTTGGAAACTTCTGCTTAGTCAATATTTTATTGTAAAATTCAAGAAGCCACTTACTGGTATTTGGACCAATGTGTTTTATAAATTTAGGATAAATGTTGTCAACTCCTGCGGCTTTGCGGCATTTAATTAATTTTAGAGCTTCTGCAAGTTCTTCTGGCTCGATAGGCTTCATTATTGGTAGGCTTTGTTGTTGAGCAATTTTGGCTTCTTTCAACTGAAATCTAACTTCTCTTTTATGATTTTTTTCTATTACTGGTTTTGAAAGGTTGGCTATGCGTTTTGCCTATGTCTTCGGGTTTTGGGGCTGTAGAGTTTTCTCTAGCGTTGTTTGTGCCAGAGTCTAGTTTCCTTACAAGGTTCTATGCGGTGCGGCTACTGTGTGTGAAATTGAGATTTTCCAAAGTTTCCCTCCTTGTATTTCTCGCGGAATTTAGGGTTTCTAAGAGTTGTTCACCAACTTCAGGATCTCCAGATTTCTCATACTGATTAAGTAGTTCTTTATACTCGTAGTTCCAGCATGGGATGTAGGATTTGGTAACTCCACGTGGGATGTGCTTTTTTGCACAGCTAATCATCAGTTATGCAAATCTTTCATAATTTTGGACCTCTGGTTTGATATGTCTTATATCACTTTCAAGTTGGAATTTAAACTCTTCCCACCTTGCCTTGATTGAATTTATAATAGGGATGGTGGTGCCCAATGTTATAATTATTGGTCTATGTTGGGATCTAGGAAAGTTATCGAGAACTTCCCTTGTGGCGTTCTTAAAGTCGTTTTTTGAGCCCCTTTCGCTAGAAGATATAAACGTGAGATCGGGAGTGTAGCCCTTTTGCCATCTTGCAGAATGGAAGGTGGGTTTCTGTTTTCCCTCGTATAAAAGTCTGAGATAGTGAAACTCAGCCCATTCGACGATTTGTTTTCCCTGTTGGTTACATTGGTTATATCCCCGTGTAGTATGGTGGCTGTTAAAGTCTCGAGTGTATATTGTCGGGTGAGAAAATGTAGAAAGTACGTTTTGTGGCCATTTAGCATTCGATGGTTTGTATATATTTGTCTACTTTCACAGCAAGTATAAAAATCTCTTGTGTCGAGTAAGAGTGACATGTACTGTAATGTTTGATGTCTGCTCTATAATAAGTCGTGATACCGTACTGAGCGTGGTTGATTGAAGCTATTAGTGTGTATCCAGGGATTTGGCCACGGTTTTTTAATTGTAGATCGTCTGCAGTACGTGTTACCCAGGGTGCACGTGTAGTATTCTACTACGGACGCGAACTAGCTTTACACCTAAAACGTTCTGTGATGTAGCCCGATAGAGTGTTTTAATTATATACCTTTTATAAAGTATTTTTAAATAAATTTTTTGTGTTACAGCGAGCTACAGGAACGTAGTTTCCTTGTGGATTTCAAAAATAGTTTATCACCTAAGGTTTTCTTTAAAAATTCCCTAATGTATTTTTTATTGTTACGTATTTTTGAAATTTCAATATAGGTATATGTAATGTTTGGTACAAAAACACTTGGATGAACCCAAAACAAATCTTTATTTGACTACATATCAAACACAACTGTTTATTCTTTTACCTGTAATCTAACTAAAATATAATGCGATAACTAGCAATAACTACTTTTCATTAAATTTAGGAACACAACAAAACTAAACTTTTAAATACTATATTTCGAAACCAAAACGTTTTGGTTCTTTTCTAGATCTTATTGTATGTCTATGTGGGATGCCATTATTTTGAATATTATTTTCCTCTGAACTATCGTGCAACGTCTCCGCAAATGTAATACCTTCCAAATTACTATTAAAAACTATTTTAATTTGATTACAATGTCTTTTCCACGTAAGTTTACTACCTAACGGATTTACCAAATATGCTCTTCTACCTAAAATTCGTAAAATCTTTGCTTTGCACCACGACACCTTGGTGTTTCTATAATATTTAACTAAAACGATATACCCCACTACAAACTCTACCTGTCTCCTCCCTCTATAATATTTATTATTTTCTTGCGCTTGCATCAAGTTACGTCTAATTTTGTGTTAAATCAACTGGGTTTGATTGTTGTTTTTGCAAATCATCAGGTTTAATTAAACCTAGACGCGTTCGCAAAGCCCTTCCACAAAATATCTTAGTGGGAGAAGTACCTGTCGACAGGTGCACTGTGTTCCTATATGTTAATAAAAATTTAGACAATGATAAATAAATATCTTTTAACAAAAAATGCTTGACTGTTTTAACGCTATTTTCAGCAGCACCGTTGCAATGTGCTGAAAAGGAGATATTGTTATATGTTTAATACCATTAATTAAAGTAAACTGCTTAAATTCTTGCGATGTTAGCTGCGGGCCGTTATCGCTGACAAGTATTTTCGGTAAACTATAACGAGCAAAACACTCCCTAAGTTTAGCAATCGTAGCCATTGAGGTGATTGAAGACATTGGACAAACTTCCACCCATTTAGAAAAAGCATCCAAAATTATAAGAAAATTAGTTTTTCGTGTTTCTGCAAAATCTATGTGCACGCGTGACCAAACATTTGGAGGAATGAACCAGCCTTGCAAAGGAACCTTAGGTGGATCTGCCTGCATGCTCTCACAAGAAATGCAATTCTTTCTGGGAACTTCTATTTCTGCATTTAATGATGGCCACCAAATATAAGACCTAGCTAATAATTTCATCTTAACTATACCCCAGTAAGCTGTATGCAATTCATTCAGTAATTTATTTCGTAGTTTACTAGGAACAATTATTACTCTGTGTCCCCACAATAAGACGCCATCTTCAATAGATATTTAATTTCGTTTAAGGAAGTAGTGTTTAATTTCTAATTCAACCTTTGTTGGCCATTTGGCCATAACATATTTAGTTACACGCGACAAAATCGTATCTAATTCTGTTTCTTTCCTTATGTCCTCCACAATAATAGGAATTTCTTCGCTTTCTAATAAATAATTTAAATTAACAGTTTCCTCTATGTTAAACTTAAAAGGATCTAGTCTTATCGACTTATTTGAAGGCAATCTACAAAAAGTCTGCTACATTTTTTTGTGTCGATACATGCTTTATAATAAAATTGAAACCACTTAAAAATACTGCATATCGCTGCAATCTATTGGCCGCCGTAACCGGTATCCCATTTTTAGGGCCAAAAATTGATACTAATGCCTTGTTATTTGTAATTAAATTGAATTTCTTCCCATATAAAAATTGGTAGAAACGTTTGATTCCCCACACTATAGCCGTTGCTTCTTTATCTAGAGTCGAATAAGCCTTTTCGGTATCGCTAAGCATTCTACTAGCAAAATAGATTGGATTCTCGCTACCATCTTTAAAACAATGCGAGAGAACAGCTCCGATCCCATAATCTGAACTATCAACCGTCAAATTTAATTCTAAGGTTGGATCGTAATGAACTAATACTAGATCTGAACCTAACATTTGTTTAATAGTGTCAAAAGCTAATTGACATTCTTCATCCCAGTGCCAAACTACAATTTGTTTTAAAAGCTTATATAAACAATGAACAATGTTTGGGAGATTTGGAATGAATCGATTATAATAATTTATACTTCCCAAAAACGATTTTAGTTGTGTGACATTCGTAGGTTCTGGCATTTCCTCAATAGCCCGAATTTTATTTTGACTTTTATGCAAGCCCCTTTTATCAATTATAAATCCAAGATAAGATACTGATTCCGCGAAAAACGTACATTTTTCTTTTTTTACTGTAAGACCACATTCTTGTAAAATCGCTAAAACTTTATACAAATTCTTAGTGTGTTCTTCCCTATTCCTTCCCGTAATTAGAATATCGTCTAAAAAAATATATATACTTGGCATATTGAGAAATATTTGTTCCATAATACGTTGGAACTGGGATGGACCTGATACAACTCCATACGGTAGCCGATTAAATGCAAATAATCCCTTATGAGTACTAATAACCGTATATTTCTGAAAATCTGGATGAATCACAACTTGCTGATAAGCTTGACTCAGGTCAATTTTAGAAAACTCTTGATCACCCTGTAACTTTGCAAATAAATCATCGATCCGGGGTAACGGATATTTATCCGCTTCGATAAAAGGATTGATAGTTATTTTGAAATCACCACAAATCCTAACACCTCCATCATTTTTTAAAATCGGTACTATGGGTGTTCCCCATTCCGAAAATTCAACTGCAGATATAATGCCCTCCTGGACCATTTTATCTAATTCCATCTCTACCTTGTTTCTTAAAGAAAAAGGAACCACTCTGGGTTTAAAAAATTTAGGACTGGCATCTGGTTTAATATTAAATTTTAACTGAAATTTATTAAATGTGCCCAATTTGTCAGAACCTACAGTGGGAAAATCTATCATTAACCACCCCATTATTTCATTATTTTTATCTGCTTCAATAAAATTTAATTCCCTGAAACCCATACTACAACACCTAATAAAATTTCTACCTAGCAAGGCTGGAGTTTCTCGATGCATAACATAAAAATCCAAATTGTTTGTTTGTTTTGCAAAAGTTACTGGTAAGTTAATTTTGCCCTTAGGATGAACCTTGCCTCCCGAAAAATTAACTAACGATATATTTACTTGAGATAACGGTTGTGTATTAAAATATTTGTTATATATACTAAAATGTAGGACAGAGACCACGGCACCCTAATCTAATTTAAATTTAAACATTTTACCTTTAATATTAATATCAATATAAATTGGCGGATCATTATTTGATGATATACACAATACAGATGATTCAGTTCCTTCTTCCAATAAATTTAAAAATCTTTTTCTACATACCAGTTTTAAGTGTCCTCGAACGTTACATAAATTGCAGATATAATCCTTATAGGGACATACTGAAGGCGGACGTCTTTTAGCACACCAGAAACACTTTTGAGCACTACCACTGAACTCACGATTAAAATCCGAACTATGTCTCTGCGTCCCTGAAGAAGGTCTAGTCTCCTTAAATCGCCGTTTGTGGCCTACATTGATGCCCTCTTGATTTCTGCATCACTTAGTCCAGGAGACTTTTCTTTTAAGTACAAAAAACCTTGTCCATAGCTTTGACAAAGCTTTTCATCAACCCTAACTTGATTTGCAGTGGTGTCAGGTACACTTTTTAGGATCATCCAAAGGCGTGTTTTAACATTTTCTTGTCAGGTTTAGAAAATTTCCGCTTAGACCATTATTTCTTTTTATAATAGTTTTGCGATCTCGGCTGTCCCATTCACAAAGGAAACAGCAAAACTTTGTATACCCAGCCTGCAAGCCAAGTAACAGCAATTACTTAAAATCTCAACATAAGTTCCATCTGTAACTATCATATCAGATATTTTCTAAAATCAGTTTCATATTGCAATATGTCTGTGTCATATTTGCAGAACGGGCCAAACGGACCGAAGAAAATTGGTTACGGTTATGCAATAAAACAGGCTTCAAGCTCACGCCGGCTCCACACATGGGGGTCAACGTTGGCCCCAACAGCGTTCGTCCAACGTGTGTACCGACAAAACTGTTGGAGCCAACGTTGGTGCAAACGTTTTTATAACTGACTCCAACGTTAGGAGTTTTCCGTTGACTGTAGGTTTTTGCGTGCACGTCAAAGGGATTGGTACCAATACTGGTGTTGCCGTTGATGCCTACCACACATTGGCGCTACAGCAGTGTTCCAATCGGCGTATAATTATGCTATTTGAGCATAATTTAGTTGTTAAAGCGTAATTTAGTTTTTGCGCGTCATTTTTGCATCCTGCATAAAATTAGGTACCTAATTTTGCACAATCTAGTTAAAGCAAAAGAAAATAAACCAATGACAAGCCACAGTTTACAAAGAGTCCCCGTCTTCTTTTTTCTTTTAAAACGATTGTGCTGCCATTTTACAGAGCATTTTTTTTTAGAAAATATAAATTACATTATCGAAGAAAATTTCCATTTCATGATGGCATTAAAAAACAAATTTACAACATGTAAAAATCGATCTTCGGCCACCTGAGCCACCTCCGTTATGTTAGGATTAACACTCCGATATACGTCGGTGGTCTATCAGAACGGGGTTTATGCTCAAAAGGCTATTTCTTGCATAAATAAATCTGGTTTTTTCAGTACCTTTCAGGCCCCCAAAAAAATGTACTTATCTAAATACTTTACAAAAGTATATGCTTTTAATTTTGAAATAGATCATTTTGTCCTAATAGACCACCGTCATGTGGTCATGTAACTTTTAAAACATGTACTTCCGTACCATATATATCGGCCGTAGATTAAAATTACGTTTGATACAGAATATAGCCAAAATAGAAATTTGGGAATTGAATTAATAAAAGAATAGTCTGCAGTAAAAAACTATTATCATTCATAGGTGCAAATAATTATCAAAATTTAAATGGTTGCAATAAACAATCAAAAACAATTTATAGGTTTCAGGTAAAACTAGGTGAACTTACCGCTAATTACCATGATTTACACTACTTTACGAAACAAAACGAATTCAATATGAGTGCATTGGTTCACTGTCGGGTTGCGTCTTTTCCTCTTAACGACTTTCAGTTTAGCGAGATGCATTCCCCGAGCGGTACTATAGGGATCGTAGGAATACAGGGAGGACAAATGTATTGATTAGTTTACTAGTTTACACAAGCATATTTGAATTTAAACATATGTATATATATATATATATATATATATATATATATATATATATATATATATATATATATATATAGGAAAACGAGGTCCAAGAAGAAGAACATCTTGGTTAAAGAACGTCAGTACCATGTTCAATACAACATATGTGCAGTTTTTCCGCGCTGTTGCAAACAATATAAAGATTACTTTCCAATCTAACGTTGGGCCAATTGACATGGGAAGAGGCTCGTATATATTTGAAAATACTGCTTAACAATAGCTTTAAATATATTATGGATAAAATTTCTTTCGAAGTATACATTTTTACTATTAGACCAAGAACTTTATACATATCATTTTTTCATATCAGTTCGAATTCGTTAGTCAATGTGTAACGAAATTATTTTGCCTACCTCAGGGTAAGAATATGGGGTAGAAAATTGGGGACTGAAACTATGGGGGCGAAGATAGGGCAAGCAAAATAAACTACTAAGTGAACTATAAAGCTACTATGCGAACGGCACTCAGGGGGTTGTTGGAGAGCTGGGGTCGTGGATAAGTTGAAATAAATGGGTCGGATTGGGGTATCTACACAATAAATGAAATAAAGGGGTCCTTACACAAATCTCCTGGACACTTGGCAAATAGGGACAACAAGAAAAAGAACTTCTAGCTATTTGAAAGGAAAGGACGCCGCTTCGAAGAATCCTAAACTGGCCAGATTTAGGAAAAATATCCCTAAAATAAAAACACATAAAAGGGTTAGGAGATTATTCTAAAATAAAGCAAACAAAGTAGTTCAGAGAAATGGAATAAACATTTATTTCTGTCTCAAACAAACAGTTATCAAACATATAAGTGGCATAAAAAATATACTATATAAATAGTTGCCAAATACAGAATAAAAAAACATGTGTTCGTTTACAAACTCCGTTTACAAAGGGGTTGGAGATACTACAAAAACTTACAAATGTTACCGCACAGAGATTAACCTTTTTTTTTAAACAAACAAAACAAATAAATATCGAAACAAATGAAGCTAGCTGTCATATGTTAGCATTAAATTAAAAAAAAAACAATTAAAATGACAGCTAAGTTAAACCATAAAATTTACAATTTATTATTTATTACAAAATCTTTTTAAATTTTAACGAAAGCAATTATTAATAATTATCAAAAATAATGTCTGTCTTTACTTTAAAATTAATACGTTAAATGTTACCTTGATTCACTGTTTCGCACTTAACTTTCAAAAAAACTTGTTAACATCTATGGGACTCTATCTGGACATATTCTCCAACAGGGACAAAGCAAACCATTTCCATAGTCAGTTCTGTGATTACTCTGTTCTAAACTGCCATATTGCAACGAGTATTATTACCTTAACCGGTCTTAAAACATAACACAAAGAATTTGAATCGACTCGCGATTCTTAATTACTCAAACATCTTTTCTGTCTCAGGTCTAACGCTTCACTCCTTGATGCCTTACATTTTACAAATTTCAACGCAAAATAAATTCCCCTCGCGTCTCACAGCTAGTTTTTGCCTACAAACTTAAAACAAACAATCTACCCTTTTTTGACCTCCTTCTTAGCAACGAACCGACAAAAAAACTTCTTGATTATTTACTTTTAAATTGGTTAACTGGAAATTTTTTTACCTCACAATACATACAGAGAATAGGGGAATATTAATGTAAACAAAGACAAAAAAAAATATTCTCAGTTAATACGTCTTAGAAAAACAGTATACCTGACTTGCAATATTATATTAGTGGACTCGAAACAACTTTTTAAATATTCCAGTTTATTGCGTTTTAACGACGAAAGACAAAAACAGATTTTATGGCAATCTTTGTGCGTACTGTCGAGATAAAAGAACAGGGACGTATTATAAAATTTAAAACGCTACAAAGGTGGGTGGACGAATTCGAGTTTTGTGAATTAGCTGGTGATTGTTTCTTGTAAAATATAAGTGTAATTAGTTGTTAGTTTTGGTATTGATATTTACGGAGAGCATAATAGAGTTTTTTAAGGCGTAAGTGATGACAGAAAAAACGGGCGGCGATAAGCCGCCCGATGAAAAAAACACTGATAGTGATAATAGCAGGTATGTTCAGCAAATAGATATGAATAACAGTTATAGTCCAGGAGATAATGGCCCATTTTATGTGTTTGTGGAAAATAAAAATAAAAATTTAGGGAGACTTTTTCCAATTAAAATAGGGCACTTTCTACTTAAAGATGAAATTTTAAAAAAATATGTAATAGACATTAAACCGGTAGGAGTTAATAGGGTAAAAGTTATTTTTGATACCTTAGAAATAGCCAATAGTTTAGTTAACCACGAAGTTATATTAAAAAATGAGTTAATAGCATTTATACCTAAATTCTACACTCACAAAAAAGGAGTTATTTATAATTTATTAACGGCTACCAAACAAACAGGTATCAAGTGTCAATCGTATGAAAAAGAAAATTATAGACTTTGATGGAAACGTAGTTTTGGTAAATAGACAAATGATAATAGTAGAATTTTTAGGAAATGAAATTCCAAAATGTATACAAATAAATTTATGCAATTTTCATGTTAAACCTTACATACAACCCGTTGTACAGTGTTTCAAATGTCTGAGATATGGCCACTCAGCTAGACAATGTAAATCAAAAAATGAGAGATGCCAAAAGTGTACAGATACAAGTCATACAAAAGAGGATTGTAAAGAAAATAATTTGTGTATTTATTGTAATAATAACGACCACCCCTCAATTTCACGTATTTGTCCTGTATATGCAAAGCAAAAGGGGATAAAACAAATTATGTCAGTTGAAAACATTTCTTTTAAAGAAGCCGAAAATATATATAATAATCCATCAAATGCGAAGGTGGCTACGAATAACCGATTCTCTATTTTAAACAACGATAACAATTTTCCAACTTTACCGAATACTTCTGGCGACAGTCCATCATCTAATATTACTTTTAAAAAACCAAAACCAGCTTCTAAAGTGAATACTATTAAAACAATTAAACGAACACACCCAACCTCTCCTACACCAGATACGATGCCTGTAAAAAAATCTTTTAAACCTAGTCAAAAACCTAAACCCATTATACCTAACCCCTACAGAGAAGAATTTATGGACTATAAAGAGAAAACTATAATGTTAATGACCTCCTTCATAAATAAATTTCAAAAAAATTTTAGTAGGTAGCACCAAACACTCTCATGGAATCTAATATCCGGGACTTTGTAGAAAGTGCGTTTGTTCCAAGTGATCCAAATGATGCTATGGAAACATATAGTGAATCAGATTCAAGTGAAAAACTATTTTATTGATTAAACTTTAAAAATGGCTAATAAACAAACAATTAAAAACCAATTAGTAATTTTGCAGTGGAATAGTAGATCAATACTACTACTACTTGTCGGTTTATAACGTTCTCCGCCGTTTTCCGACTTCCAATCGCCACTTAGACCGGTTGTTCCATAGATCTTCTTCTATGGCCCTCTCTCTCAGTTCTTTATTTATTCCTTCGCTCCAACTTTTCCTCGGTCTACCTCGTTTTCTCTTTCCTTCTGGTTGCCACTTTAGTATTTCTTTTGGCATTCGTTGTTCGTCCATTCTTTGTAAGTGTCCGAACCAGATAAGTTGTTTTGTTGTTAGGTCATCTTTGATTGTTCGTTTGATTCCCATTATTTCTCTAATGCGTTCGTTGGTAATCCTTTCTCTTCTAGATCTTCCTGCGGCTCTTCTCCAAAAATCCATTTCCGTCGCTTTCAGCGTTGACAGTGTTCTTTCTTTCAGTGGCCATACCTCACAGCTGTATAAAGTGATACTTTTTACTATAGTCTCATATATCTTCTTTTTATTTTCTTTGCTGATGGATTGGTCCCATAAAATGGTGTTTAACATTGTGATGGCTTTTCTCCCTGACGTATTTCTCTCTCTTATGGCTTTGTCTAATGTTCCATCTTGTGAAATAGTGATACCTAGGTATTTGTAGTCACAGCAGTGCTTTATCGTAGTGTTATCGTCTAATATGAGATCTTTTTGTTCTGCTCCAATGCACAGGTATTCGGTTTTCTTTTTATTTACTTCTAGACCCCATATATCATACTCTTCAATTAATTTTCGTGCCATATAGTTTAAATCGTCATAATCTTGAGCCATTATTACTTGATCGTCTGCAAAGTTAAGCGTATATACCATAGTATTGGTGAGCGGTATCCCCATTGTCCTGCATTTTTGTTTCCATCTTTTTAAAGCACTTTCGAGGTATATTTTAAATAAAGTGGGAGACAAGCAACATCCTTGCTTTAATCCTTTTGATGTTATAAATCCTGTTGTTATTTGTGTCCCCGCTTTTATCTTTATTATTGGTTGGTTGTATAGCACTTTGACGGCTTTTATTAATTCTATATTAATATTCGTGCTTTCCATTGATTGCCACAGCTTCTTCAGTGGAACGCTGTCGTAGGCTTTTCGTAGGTCGACGAACAACATATGAATCTCTTGATTCCTTGCCATCTTTTTTTCTATTATCTGGGTTAAGGAGAAAATGTGGTCAATAGTGGATCGACCCGTACGAAATCCTGCTTGTTCTTCTGCTTCATAATACAAGTATTCTCTCTCGATTCGGTTCTTTAACACCTTTCCATATATTCGACTCATAGATCCGGTTACAGCTATTCCTCGGTAATTTTCACAATTATTTTTATCACCCTTTTTATGTATAGTGCTAAGGTGTGATATCTTCCATTCCGTAGGGATTTCGCTTGTGTTTATGCATTCTTGAAAAAGTTGTCGAAGACATTCGTACAATTTGTTCGTTCCGTACTTAAACAATTCTCCGGGTATATCTCCTGGTCCGGGTGCTTTGTTCCTCTTCAGCTGTTTACATACATTTTTAATTTCCTCTGTTGTTAATCTTATTGGCGAGCCAACTATTGGAATTCTATCTTGGTTTTGATTTCTACGTTCCTGAAATTCGACTCTATTCTCTACCAAAAGTCCTTTGAAATACTCTTCCCAGTCTTCAGGTTTTATGCTCTGTATTACTTCTTTATTATTTTCTTTTCTCAATTTTTTTATCAGTTTCCAGCTTTCTGTGCTTCTGGTTCCTCCTAGATAAGTATTTATTCGTTGGCAGTTTCTTTCCCAAGACTCGTTCTTCTTCTTAGAGATTTTCCTTCGTACTTCTGCTTGTTTTTCCTTATATTTTATTTTGTCTTGTAATGATTTAGAACTTAAATATTGTTGGTATAGTTGTCTTTTACATTTTATTTCTTCCTCTATTTCGTTATCCCACCAGTATGGTTTGTTTACCTTGGGTTTTATGTAGTATCCCATTGCTTCAAATGCTGCTTCGTGTAAACAGTTTTTTATATGTTTATATAGCTGGTCGATATTCTTGGGGGCGGGAATTTGTAGCTTCTTATCCAATCTATTTTTAAATAAGTCTTGGGTACTTTCTTCATCTAGGCTTCTGATGTTGTATCTTCGTTCCTGTATCTTTTCTGTTGTGTTTATGTCTATGGGTGTTTCTCTCTGTGGTCTTCGGATTGGGAAGTGTATTTTTGAACGTAATAAATAGTGATCGCTACCGCATGTTGAGCTTCTCTGAACTCTTACATCTTGTACTCTTAGTCGGGTTTTTTGTTTTGTTACACTATAATCGATTATTGATTTTATGTTTCGTGTTTCCTGAGTCCATGTATAGCTGTGTATCAGTTTATGTGGAAAGTACCCATTTAATATTCTGAGTTGATTCTGGTTGCATAAATCTATGAATCTTTCACCATTGTTGTTCATGGTGTCTTCTCCGTATTTTCCTACTATTTCATCCGCATCTTTTCTTCCTACTCTACTGTTAATATCCCCCATTAATATTATTTCCCGCGATTGACTTATTTTCGATATTTCTTCGTGAAGCTGTTTAAAAAATGCGTCTTTTACGTTGGCTAGTGCGTCGTTATTTATTGCGTATACGCCCATAATTGTTAGTTTATATCCGTGAAGACACATATTTACTTTAATCAATCTTTCACTTATGGCTTCCCAGGTTGTTATGAACTTTCTTAGTCTTCTGTGAATCATTAAAGAAATTCCCTGTTGAGCTCTACATTCTTTTGGTACTCCACTATAGAAATGGTCATATTTTCCTAGATTTTCAGAGCCGGTTCCCTTCTTTTTTGTTTCAGTAATGACTGCTATGTCTATTTTTAGTTCTGTTAATTCATGTAAGACTTCATTGAGTTTTTTTGATATACCTTGAACGTTCCATGTACCAAAAAATCGTGTCCTTTTTCGAAGCTTATGTCGTCTTTGTTGTGCCGTCCTATTCCGAGGCATGTGATTGGGTTTTTTAACATTTTTATGTTTTTTACAAGTACTGGGGAGTTAGCCCAATGCCTTAACCCCCAACCTGGAGGACCAGGGGTTTGGGTTCAGAGTCTCCCTCTCCTAGACGAATTGCGGGATCTACCGCTAACGGGTTTCGTCCACCCTTTTTAATTTTATACGAACCCTAAAATCGGGGGTCGCCACTTCCGCCATACACACCGTACTGAAGATGTTCTTCTCCGCCGTGGATACCGTTGTGGTCTTCATCCGTGACCCTGGATAAGGGCCCCTAATCAGGTACTAGTTTCCCGGGTCAGGAAACTCCTGGAATCTGCGGAGGGCAGGGATTGATTCATTTTCCCTGGTAGGACTGTCCAAAGGAGTTCCTACCCGCTACCCGCTAGTAGATCAATAACATATAATAAAAATAATTTGTTAAATTACCTTAATAAAAACCATGTTGATATTATCATACTTTCCGAAACTTGGCTTAGGTCTAATAGTAATTTTAATATAAAGGGATATAATTTTATTAAAAGATGTCGTGATGACGGATATGGCGGAGTTGGTATATTTATCTTACAAACAATTAACTATCAAGAAAGTGAAATAATTCAAAATTTTTCAAGGGGCATTGAAGTATGTGCAGTATTTATTCCAGATATAAATATTTCTTTCGTTTCAGTATACAAACCTTCAGACATAGCAGCCACAAAAAAAGATTGGTTAAATTTATTGGTACAGTTTGATATCTCTCTTACAATTTTTTGCGGCGATTTTAATGTACACCATTACAGGTGGGGCCCTATTCCGGAAGATCGCGGGGGAAAGGATTTAACAGAAGCTTTAGATTTTTTGGAACTAATTACTTTAAATGATGGATCGCCCACTAGAGTTAATCCCAATGGTAATCGCTCTGCAGTTGATTTAACTCTTATCTCCCCTTTTTTGGCAGATTTGGTAAATTGGTCCGTATATCAAGACACTTTAGGCTCTGATCACTACCCTATTCAGATTCAGCTTCAAATTGCTCCCATATCTTTCGAAATCAATCCGGCAACCAAGTGGAATGACGGTCGTGCCGATTGGTCAGCCTTTCAAGCATTTATTGAACATAAAATCAGTACAAATTTATTTTTAAATGATTCAGATAACTGTCGAATAACAAAAAAATTATTTGAAGTAATATCTTCAACAGCATCTGCATCCATGCCCGTTAAAAAACCTTTCATTCCTTCTGTCCCAAGGCCCTATTGGTGGGACGAAGAATGTTCTGATATAGCTGAAAGTCGCTCCCACGCACTTAAATTGTTCAGAAGACAAGGAAATATTACAAATTATCTGAATTACCAAAATATTTCAGCAAAGGCTAAACTCATTTTCAAGTTAAAACAAAAAAATAGTTGGATAACCTTTCTTAATCAACTCAATAGATCTACACTCCTTTCAAAATTTGGAATTGTGTAAAAGCTATAAGAAACAAATATCATAAACAAAAGAAACCTCCATTGCACGAAGATTTAATTGAGGATGTTCTGAATCAGCTGGCCCCGCCTTCGGTCTCTAATGTCGATGTAGACAATCAAAAAAATTTTCATTTTTGTTCTACTTCAGATACTATGTCTAAAACTTTTACCTATTCAGAGTTAATTTTGGCATTAAACCAAACCAGAAGCACGGCTCTCGGTTTGGATGGTTTCACATATAAAATTTTACACAATCTTCCAGTTTCAGCTAAACAAATAATTTTAAAAATTTTTAACAACTGGTGGGTAAAACAAGATTATGCTGAGGATTTAAAAAATATTGTTATATGTTTAATTAAAAAACCATCTAAAGATCCAAAATTACCCTCATCATATCGACCTATATCGTTAATGTCTTGTCTGACCAAGACTTTTGAACGGATGATTAAGTTTCGCCTAGAACATTTTATTCTATAGGAGAATTCTCTCCTACCCACTACACAGTATGGATTTCGGAGAGGCCGTAGTACGATAGATGCATTGACCCATATGGTTACAGATGCACAAATATGCTTATCTGATAACAAATACATGTTATGCCTATTTGTGGATCTAAAAGGTGCATATGATGTGGTTGATTTGAGTATTTTAAAAACAAAATTGTGTAGAATGGGTATCAGCAAACAGGTATCAAATAACTTAATAAATTTGTTTCTAAACAGAAAAATTTATATTCGTGACCACAGAAATGTACTCCACGGGCCAAGAACAGTATATAACGGTTTGCAGCAGGGATCAATATTGAGTCCACTTTTATTTAATGTATACACAGCAGAGCTGCATAGTTTGATGAATGACACTATAAAAGTTATACAGTACGCGGATGATATTTGTTTCTATACTATCCATAGTTCATATGAACGATGTATTACAGATTTAGAGTATATTTTTTGCTGCATGATACCCGTGGTGAAAGAATATAAATATCTTGGCATCTATATAGATAATAAACTCCAATGACCAGCCACATAAAACACGTAAAGCAAAAATGTGAGAAAGGGCTCAACATTCTGCGTGTAGTTTCGAAATATAAATGGGGTGCAGATGTTAAAATATCTCTTACTTTTTACAAGTCATACATCCGCTCAATAATGGATTATGGATGTACTATTTATGCCTCAAGAACTAATACATAGTCAAAAAAAATATCCTATTTACGAAATCGATTTTGCAGCCTTAATATTTAAACCAACGATTATAATTCCAAACTATCCAGATAATATATTTCTATCAAAATTAATTTTCAAATCTATACTCTGTAATTTAGGAGAGAATAAAATCATCATCTATACGGATGGATCAAAAAAAAGATTTAAAACAGGCTGTGCATTTTTAACCATGTTGAGCAATATCAAGTCCCTCATTATTTATCGATTTTTAGTGCAGAAGCTATAACTATTAGGAAAGCTTTAGATTGGTGCGAGATGAATTTACCTTTATCTGTGGTAATTGTAACAGACTCTCTCTCAGTTTTGAACGCCAAAAGCCCTCCTTTTAATCATTATAACAAAAATATTCTATCTATAAAAAATAGTCTATATAAACTGCAGGAGTATGGTGTACGAGTTACATTAGTCTGGGTTAGAGGTCATTCAGGTATAACTGGGAATGAAGCAGTTGATATCGCAGCTAAAAAAGCACTTGACTCAGAATTGAAAGTAAACATGTGCAACCCATCAGATCTTATTAATTTATATAAGGCTGATGTAAGGGTTAGATGGGAAACTCAGTACAGTAAATTTTCAACTACATCAGAGAACCTCTATTTTAAACTTGAACCGGTTTTACCGACGAACATTCCTTACATCAATTCGTGGGATTATAATAGATATAAGTCCTCAATTATATCACGTTTAAAACTTAATCATGGTCGCTTTCCAGCACATTTGTTTAGGATTGGTATCTTAGATTCTCCGTGTTGTCCTCACTGTCCAGAAAAACCTTTAGCCGATATAAATCACGTTTTCTTAAAGTGTCAAAAATACACTGCACATACAGATATGCTGTACCAAGAACTAAAAAAGTTTGTAAGTCTACCAACTAACATTCCTACTTTATTAGCACAACAAGAGAAAGAAATATACAACCTTTTAATCAAGTTTGTTTTAGAAGCAAAAATAGATATTTAGCTCATATATGGTTAAATAGTTGTATACGTATATATGTGTGTATATATGTGTATATATTATGTGTATATAAATATGTGTTTAGTCTAGTTTGTCTTAATAAAAATGTCTTGATGGGTCCCTAGACAAGAAACGAGTGGCCATGTTTTTATCCCTATCCTATCCTTAATAATAATAATAATAATAGACAAATATTCTGTGGCAAATAGACAAGTTCTAATGCCATCCACTATCCACACACACACACACACACACAATCTATATGGAAAATTTATCGTGTTATGTTAATATTTATTTGTATTTTAGATTTGTGGGGATTTTGGATATTTACATGTATCCAAAGTGGATAAAGATCCACGTTTTATCCAAACTGGTATTTGCAAAGAAGAAGTCGTACGACTTATGCTGAAACGAAATCAACAACTTATTATACAGAAGTTTAAAACGTTGGCGTCTTTATTACAGATCGAAGGAGAAAAAAATATTTTTAACCAGTGTAGCATACTATATAAGGTAACCAAATATATATAATTTATTATTGATTTTATCTATTTCATATGTCCGATCGAAATTAAACGTCACACAGGTCTTATTGCATCATTTACCACTTACATATAATAAACTATACCTAATTAAAATATGAACGTACTTTAAAGATATCCCTTGTGATTATCGATATTTCACATTTTTTTGTTTGGATCAACTTGCCCATGCTACTCGTTTTTTGTGCTTGATTTTTTTTATTTTGTGTTCGATATCAAAAGAATGGTTCTACTGTAGGTAGCCAAATATCTTTATTACAAAATGGATATATCTTCTTATCTTCTTCTTTTGTAGCCTTTTTGCATTCACTCCTGGACAAAGGCCTCCTCATGAGTTCTCTACTCTTCTTCGTTTTGTGCTATATAATGCCGTTTATTCCCACTTTTACTTTGATGTCGTCTAACCACCTTCATCCTTCTTCGTACGGTCCAGTGTTTGCTTCATATATGTTCTCTCAGCGAAACTCCTAACACAGAAACTCTTCTTTCTACCGCTGTCAAAGCCATTCGGATTCTTGTGATCTCTGCCGTTTGATTCTGTTTGTCAAGTTTGATCGTGTGACCTAGGTATATATTCTCTCAAATAATATTTTTTTTTTGTTGAGAAAAAAGATCTTGACAAAAAACTATTTCTTGTAAATATTAAAAAAACCCAATGATATTGTTATGTATGTCAAATATAAAAAGGAAAACCAAAATTTTCTTAGAGAGCCTTCTGGTATAACTTTTCAGTAAAAACACATACAAATAAAAAAATATATAGAAATTACAGCAGAAAATATATAGAAAAATGGCAGCAAAAAATTATTATTGCAAAAAAATAACAAAAAGCGCCTTCTTAAAAACATGACTGTAATAGAATAACCAAACCTGATTTAAAATATATTAAGTAATTTTAACAAAGCAAAATAACAAATAAAAAATTTAAATTAGTTCAAAACCAAGAACCTAGAAATATGTATGGATTAATTAAATATTAATATCAAAAAACAAAACTTTTACTTGCCACATGGTTGTTTTGGCGGGATGCCAGAAATCGAGTCAGGAAATGGTGGATCTGAAGGCTTCGTTGAAATGAAATATGGGAAAATTAACGATATGCAGAACCTGAGTGTGCGAAATATGGTGTTTTTATTTTTTACGGGCAAAGGAACAAAAAAGAAAATATGACTTGAACGGATTTATTTAGTGAACATAAATTTAATTACGAATTAATGAAATTGCGGATTATTTAAAAGTAAGGAGTGATATATGATACTGAGATTTTCAATATTTGTACGTGTATTCATGGAGTTTTGCTCTCTTAGGATATGGCACATTTCCAGGAAATATTGCTTATAGAAAATATTTTGTGACCAAAAGCGCAAGAGTTCTTATTGAATCTAATATTACTTCGATATGTATAAGATCGGGCAGGTTGCTTACACCTAGGATCAGGAATAGCTTCGCTCCCTGGATCTTTTGCTTCTTCGATAGCTCGTAGACTGTATATTTCTTGCTTCTATAAGGTTAGTTGAAGATAACAGTAGTCTCAATCGTCTAATTGGCTTACCTTCAAGGGTTGTTAAGTATTGTTTGTTTCATAAAACTTACCACATCCCAAAGACCATATATTGATACTACCTGGACTACAATACGTTCAGAGTTAGTTACTAGTACATGATTTATTTACAACTCTTTTTCTCAATGTTCCGCTTCTAAATTTATGTCTTTCTTTTTGAGGTCATCCCCTAAGCGTTGATATCTATTGCAAGGCTAATATCTAAACACCCTCGTGTCTTATAGTAGGCCAAACGTGGACAAACATATTATTACAAACAAATATACCACTAAAGACACGAGGCCCTTTACAAATATCTGGTTAATATTTTGATATTAAACATATTGCCAACATTGTCGTTATATAAATATGGTTACTTATAAATCACAACATAATTTAAAACACATCACATTTAACAAAGTATATAACGATAACCTAATAGTCATTAAATTACTCTTTTCCCTCAACAGTGCAATTCTTTCTACAATTTAATATTTAAAATATAATACTAAAATTAAATCCTAATAATACTAGTTTATGCATCGGAGTCTGATTCTGACTCAACCTTTATCTCAAAATCAGGTTAGTTCAAAGAAAACGTTCTGAGGGGATAGACGTTCTGGCGTCCTCAGTTTGTCTCTGGTCTAATGCTCCCTGGCTAGGAGTCAGACTCGATAGTTTGTGGTCCTCCTTTGAACTCCTCCCTTTGGTTGCCTATAGTTTACTAATATGCCGTCATATTTCCATAGCACCATGATTTGGATAACCACCATTGGCGTCGTGGCTCCAGTAGCAATTAATGATTGCCAATGTGGAATTCTGACTGACTGCCACTGTGTACTGCTTAGTTCATCTCCTAGAGCCATTTCGCTAATGACTATATGCTATAGTTCCTCTCCTTGAATGTTTATGCGACCAACGGGAATTTTTATTCGTTTCCGACTGGGTCGCTCAGCCATTTCAGTAGCGGGGGTGATAGATGCCTTTAAATACCGAACAACTACCCTTTTTACCCCTTTGCCGGTTGTGAGTAGTGTGATGTTTCTCGTCTGGGCTATGCAATTTGGTGAGAGTTTCAGGAAGCTGACCCTGTCGATGATCTGCTCCATTCTGGATCCGTCACATATGATGAATATGTGAATAGTGTTAGGCGTTATAACTAACCATAAATTGGTAATACCAATCTTTTCCCATTAAGCATCTTGCACTGAGTAATGGATCACAGGACAAGTGCTGTTTTTGATTCAATTGTAGAGTTTATCCAATATACAGTGAAATGTAGTATCCATGTTAATTATAGCGGCCGGTGAGCACACCATTTGCGTTTTTGTTAACCGTATGCATATTTCTCTATCTTCCATGGATAGTTCGAAGTAAAGGAGTGTATTATAACCTACGATTAGTAGATTCCTTGGAGCGGACAACGAGAACACCACGCTCACCGTTGCTATGATGTACCCCATAACTGTTATGTATTTCTCATCAGTATTGACTTCGGTGTCGATTATGGACGGTGTTCGTATTTCTACACCTTGAGGTAGGACCTGCCTTGTCTTTTCTATCGCCTTAGCAATGTGTCCTGGCTTCATTATATCTATAAAATGCCCATGGTTGTATTCATTCGTATATTTGTATGTATTTCTGTATGAATACCATTGTTAAGCTATCGTTTGTATTCTAAATGTAATGCATTATTTCTCTAGTGTCTTTGTTTTCTCCATTCTTTTGTGGGCGCATTTTGAAATCTGTTAAGGTGTCTGTTTATCCTCGTTTCCGTATACTTGCTATTTTTTCTAACATAATCTTTGTTTGATGTTGTGCTCCTTTTATTAGTTCCCTTTGATTCTTGTCGAGTACCTCTATATCCCTATATGCTTCATCGTCCACTCCAATAAGAGATGTTAGTACAGTTCCTAATACTCATCTCTTTTTCCTTTTTTTTATTTCGATTGACAGTGATTCACTTATCATTTTTGCTCTTCCTTTCTCTTCATTTAATTTATCTAGTATGCCTTCACAATTTATTACCTTTGTAGTTAAACACATGTCATGAAATCCTTGTATCATTTTCCTATTATTTGTTCATCTTACATCATCAACAACATTAAAGGTATTAATACTTCTTTCCACCGTTTCGCCGGAATTTTCGGTTTTGCTTGGTTTTCTTCTTCGAGTCTTATTCATTTATGTATCGTTCTCTTTATTAGTTTCCCGTTCGCTCTTTTTAGTGTAACTACTCTTGTCAGTCCCTCAGAGCTTGGGTGAGTGTCTACTACCCTTGCTAACGGTCATTTTTCTGGGGATGTTTCTTCTTCTTTTAATATAACCACTTTATCATCTTTTATGTTCTGTTGTGTCTTCTGCCATGTGTTTCTCTGTTGGAGTTAGTGTAAGTATTCCTGTCTCCATATATTCCAAATATCCCTTTTGATTTTCTCTAATAGTCTCATTCTAGTGGGCATTGTTAGATAGGTTATTAATTCCTTTTCTCTATTTGGTGAGATAATATCCTTTCATATTAGGAAATGTGGGTCCTCTGTAGCAGTACATAATGGTCCTTGAGTTCATAAAAGCTTCTATTTGTGCTAATACCGTGCTTAATTCCTCGTCTGTTAGCACTGTTAACCTATGACTTGCTTAAGATGGTGTTTCATTATTCGTACGGCACTTTCTTAAGAGTCCTCCGAAGTGTTTTTCGCTATGTAGAGCGTGGATTTTTTATTTCTTTGACTGGGGGTCTTTCAATTCAGTCTTTTCTAATGTGTCGATACAGTTAAATTTTTATCCCTCAATCTTGTCAGTAAAGGTAAATATGTAAAAAAATTATCAATGTAGGTAACAGATTCTTGTATTAAGAAGCCTATACACAGCTTTTATGTTACGTAACTAACGAGTTAATTACGCTTTAACGCGAACGGTTATACATTTCTAATGTTATGATAAACAGTTAAACCCACATCAGGACATCAACTAATGTATACTTTTTTTCTGACAAGTATATAGCGACACATGTATGTATTACATAAAATACGGTGGGCATTAATTGGTTAATGTTATCTTAAAGAACCTTGAAAAATGTGACATTTTAACGTATAAAAATATAGGATTATAAAAAATATTGATAATGTCTATCCACATGTCACAACATTTAGAGCAGTGACTAAACTACCAACAAGCCGTATAAATATTGGATTTCATGATCAATTACAAATTAACCACAATACAGTTGATAATACATTTATTTTGATGTTTTAATTTTCATTTTGGAAATCGTTCCCTACATAAAAATTAAACAAATTATTTTGTTTGGTTACTTGATAATATAAAAAATTCTTCTAATAATTTAATTTTATCTGCCTTATTCATATTGATAATTTAGACATTATACATTATAAAGTAGATCACTTTAAAATATTGGCACTAATTTTATTGAATTTAAGAATTTTTAATTAACATTAACTAGAAAATACTCGTCAGAAAAATCATGGCATGTGATTTTTCATTAAAAATATAACCATATCCAATCACGAGAGTAAAATTCTCTCGCTAGTAATTCCATTGTTAATCATGAGCAAAAAGTCCCATGTGGAAGCGGGCTGCTTAAGTAGAATACCTTCACAGCTCCTGCTTGTCCGCTGTCCGTTGACATACGACATCCACCCCTACTTATCATACACGTCCTGATACCCTAACTTATACCCGAGGAGAAAACCTCCACTAATGTAAAAACCAATGGAAGAAACCATTGAAAACAAACGGATATGAATATGCATACGGCAGGCGGCTATACATCATCCTAATATACTGCCACCCCAACGTCAAGGTGTAATACTGCCGAAGGGGTGCATAGTCCAGGGGCAAGAGAGGGTAGCGGGAGTGACGGAGAAAACAGAAGTGGGGAGAAAAATAAAGGGATGAAACTCGAGAACAGAGAACAGAAAAAGAAAGAGAAAGGGACGGAAAAAATAAAATCAAGGGAAGGAATTGTAAAGAAAAAACATAAGAAAGGAAAAATAAGGCGAAGTGAGCAGCTCAAAGAGCGGAATCAACTCCGACAATAAATAACAAAAGCATAACAAAAATAAAAAAAGTGTTCAAGAAACATAAAATCGAGCAAGGGGACAGGAACGACCAGTTCGGAGGAAGAGGAACAGTCACTTAACTACAAAGCAAGATCGGTGTTGGAGCACTGCCAGGACAGCGTAGCGGCACTCGAGAAACCCATGACGGAGGTGCCAAATACCGAAAAGAGGGAGGTCAACTTGTCTGAGGTGCCACTATCCGAAAAGAGGGAGGTCAACTTTCTGAGAAATCGGATGCTCTATTATATCGAGGAAATGGACGAAAATAAGAAGAGAGGTTCCAGGAAAGTCCATGTGCACGTTATTCAGAGGTGTGTAGAGAAACATGGAACCTTTGCAAGGAGAGAAGAAAATGGGTGTCCAAGTGGATCTAGAGAACCCAGAAGCCATTAAAAGAAGTTACCAAGGACAAGATGACAACATGCGAGGACGAGAAGAAGACAATAGAGTTACTAAAAGAAGGAAGCCTGACCTTAGGAGGCTTTGACGAGGACTGTAGTGAAAGCGGGAAATATTCTGAAACAACAGGAGACGTGGCAGTCTTTGTCACCAAGAACGACGAGGAGAACAAAGCCATGGAAATAATGAAAACTGTATTTTTGGTACTGTTAAGTGTTCCAGCTGAGGTGAACGAGGGGGCGGCCTGGGAACCATAAGAGTTACAATGTCTGACCATAAGGATGGAACGTGGATCAACAAGAAGGAGTATGGATTCAAATTTCTCTCAAACAAGAAGGAACACCTGAAGCGGTGAAGTTTCTGAAGACGTGCAGGAAACTGGTACAGAAGATGAAGGAACTAAGAAAAGAAAACGTAACCAGATTTTACTACATTGAGAATGTAACTTAATAACATACATAATAAATAAATCAAATATTTAACACGTAAGAAAATCATCATAAGTTCTTTCCTGGTTTTTCCTCTTGATTTACAAAGGAATTACTAACGAGAGAATTTTACTGTGGTGATTGGGCGTGGTTGTCTTTTTAAAACCAAATCACATGATATTATTTTTTCTGACGGGTGTTCCAAAGTTAAAGTTATTTGCATGTAATCGAATAAACTATTCTCCAATACAGTCGTCATAGGAACGCAGCTCAAAAATATTGATAAGTATATGACTTTAAAATGTATAATGTATAAAAAATTTATTGCATAGCCTTGCCTAATAATTACGCTCGGTTTAGTAGCTCGATACGTTAATAATAATAAAAACAAGTCTAAAGTTTAATCAATTTTTAGGCAATTGAAGAAATTCGGCTGTTAGAAAAGAAAGAACGTGAATATTTAGAACTAAAAAACATTTTGTTTTTAAGAAAACGTAAAAATTTTCTTCAGATGTATACTATTTTGTCCAAACTACCTCCAGAGCAAAGAAATATAGAAAATCTTAAATTTAGGGCAATCCTCGATGCAAACGAATCATCTACAATAGAAATAAAAGATTCGGACGACGAATTACAAATTGTAAACAGGGAAAAGGTAAATTTACTATTATAATTAATATTTTTCAATTCAATATAATTATAGATAAATCTGATAGTTACCAGGATTATATTTAGTCAAATGGGAAAATTGTCATGGAAATAAAGTGATATTTTATTACAGTTTAGTTTAGGGGAAAGTTTTCATTAAGGTTGTAGTTAAGATTTATTTATTTAAGGTTGTAAGCGCAGAAAGAAGTGTTTAATAGGATAAACAAAATAATTTAAAAATATGTACATTAAACAAAATACAATAGAACATAATAATAATAATAATAATAATCTATAAAATAATAATAATAAGCCAAGCCAAGAAGAAATTCATGAGTTCTGGGAACATCAACTTTCAACGCCAGCTACTCATAACACCAATGCTGGATGGATTGAAGACACAACGAACAACTGTCAACATTACAATAATATTCCTTACGAACCCTTCACCCCCAAAGTCTCAAATACTACCAAAGAACTTCATAACTGGAAATCTGGACCAGACGGAGTTCAGAACTTGTGGTTAAAGAATTTTTGGAGAGTTCATGAGTGTTTGTCAGTATTGATTAATCATGTTATCTCTAATCCGCAGGAAACACCCATCATTTCTTACACAGGGAACCACTTACCTAATACCAAAGGATCAAAATAACACCCAAGATCCAGCCAAGTACCGCCCAATTACTTGTCTTCCAACTTTGTACAAATTGGTCACATCCTGTGTAGCCCGGCGTATCTACCACACTGTGCTCTAAACAATATCATAGAGCCTCAACAGAAAGGATGCGCTAAGGGCTCCATGGGCTGTAAAGAACAACTTATTATCGACTCGATCATTTCTAACCAGGCATACACCAAAAAAAGGAACCTTTTTACTGCCTTCATTGACTACCAGAAGGCCTTTGCTTCAGTGCCGCATGAGAGGCTTGTAGATATATTGAAAATATATAAAGTCGATGATAATCTAGTGACCTTTTTAAAGCATATAATGGCAGAGTGGAAGACTAAAATTCACCTTCAAATACCTGGTGAAACCAATATCGAAACTGAAGATATCCCAATTAACCGGGGCCTTTTCCAGGGCGACTAGTTGAGTCCACTTTGGTTCTGTTTAGCGATGAACCCACTATCTCAGCTACTGAACTCCACTGACTCAGGATTTAGCATCAAAAATAACAATACTGTTGTCGCGAAGCTTAATCATCTGTTGTACATGGATGATTTGAAATTAATAGCTTTCACTCGAAACCACCTAGATCAGATGCTAAAAACTGTAGAAACTTTCTCAAATCAGTATGAATTTTGGACTAGACAAGTGCCGTATACTAAATATAGTCAGAGGAAAGGTTCAGCCCGGAGGTTTCGATATGCAAGATGGCCAAAGCTTCAAGGCAATGGGTTAAAATGATATGTACAAATATCTCGGAGTAAAACAAGCGCGAAAAATTGACCATAAACAAATGAAAACTGAACTAACTTCGGAGTTCGTACGAAGAATAAGACAACTAAATCGGTCATATCTTAATAGTAAAAATTTGTTTAAGGCATTAAATACGTACGCCTATTCCGCGCTTAGCTACTCATTTGGTATTATAAAGTGGTCAAAAACGGATATAGAGGGTTCTGACTCAGCAAGAAACAATGCGCACCTGGATGAGTAAACCTCTGCATTGGCGACATCTCAATGAGATCAGCCAAGAATATGTCGACAATATAGCGTCGAACTATTGGTTGACATCAGGAAAGATGTTTTTCGAGACTGAGGGTTTCCTACTTGCCATTCAGGATCAGGTTATACCAACTAAAAATTACCTGAAATATATTGTTAAAAATCCTCAAGTCCAAAATGACAAATGCCGATATGGATGCCAAGCCCAGGAAACCATCAACCATCTTACCGTGGCTACCAGGCATTTGTCAGTACTGATTATAAAGAACGCCATGACTCAGTAGGAAATTATCCATTATCCACCAAGAACTAGCTGACAAACTTGGGACTTCTCCAAACCGATCATCTTCCTTATTATCAATACATCCCTGACAGAATGCTTGAAAATGACAACTACAAGCTATACTGGACCGCACTGTGCTTACAGACCAACCAGTGGCGCATAATAGACCGGATCTCATACTAGTTATTAAAATTACTAGGTAAACAACACTTATTGATGTGGCGATCCCCAACACCAATAATTTACGTGTTAAATACAACGAAAAGATCGCCAAGTACAGAGATCTAGAAATACAAATCAGGAGACAATGGAGAATGGAAAGTACCCAGACAGTACCTATTATTTTATCTACTACTGGTGTTATTCCCAAAAACCTCCTAGAGAACATAAAACAGCTGAGTCTAAATGAACATCTCTATAAGACCATGCAGAAAGCTGTACTCCTCGCGACGTCCAGATGTGTACGAAAATTTTTGGGGGATTCTTCAACATACCAAGTCACTTAGGTCTCGATAACACGGAAGAGTCCCACCAGAGCTCATTCCTTTTGATACCGTAGGTATCTGGGATTAGTGAATTTTCCCCTTAGAGGGAGTGTGAGCCGTATGGCTAAATCTGGATAATAATCCCCTGTGGGAGTTTTTATCAGTTCTTCTATCAGGCGCGGCCCCTTGTGAATGGGGAATACTTTGTGGATATTTTTAGCATTGATACCCAGGGGTAGCAGGGTTACCTGCCGTGGAACAAAAACTGACACCTGGCAGTAAAGTTTATAGTTATAGTTTATAGTTAAAAGTTTAATTTATATTTAAAATGTCTGGATATATTTGTGCGATTCGCGGATGTTCATCTGTTACAGGAAAAGGAATAAGTTTATTTAGATTTCCTAAGAATAATAACAGGTAATTACTATTGCTTTGTAATTATCTTATATACTAAAACGCTAAGCCCTTTTCTTGTCCACCACTTTACTCAAAAACCATATTAGATAATTAAAATATTTTTTCGGAATATTATTAGTATTACGTATGAGATTGTCAAGATATACTTTTGGTACAAAAATTCACTTCCGGTTTTGAGATGAGTGGAAGTTAAAATTTACTTTAAGATTTAGACCCCACAATGTATATATGGATCGAAAGGTCTCGTCGAGACGAATCTAAATATGTACTTCCGGTTGCGATCCGACACCGGAAGTGACTCTTATCGTGATGTGTTCTTGCCAGGAGATCTAGAGAGTCTAGATTATCTGGCTGCCTATAGTGCTAGTTCATTTAGCATTACCCAGGGTGCACGTGTAGTATTCTACTACGGACGCGAACTAGCTTTACACCCCCCTTAAATGGCCTGTATCGAACAGAAACCGCCAGGCTTTGAACTGACCCGGAGTACATGGACAACGCTAAACAGAATAAGAACAAGAAGCGGTAGAGCTTCTTTTTTTTAAATTAGTCAAATCAATAGAGAATTCAATGTAGAGTTCAAAAATGTAAGTTCACGAAATTATCATTTATAGTTTTTGAGTTATTGATAAAAATATTTTTACTTCCGGTCATTGTATATATTGTATATTTTTCTCGCAAAATAAAAGTTTCATTTAAAAAACTCGATGTCGAGTTGGTCCGCTAGTTATTAGTTATTACATAATAGTATTGGTTTGACTTTCGAACAGTAAGCCGACGCCGACGTGTCTGTCCGCGCTATAAAAAATAAACTTTGGTCTGCCAAGGGATAGTTCAAAATGAAAACATTAAATTTGGTGTCAGTGCTATTTCTTTTATTGAAAGACGCAAGTCTCCGAAGGCTCAGGTCAAAAAATCAACAGATGGTGGCCGGGTGTCAACGCGCTCGAAGACAACAATACGAATATAGTATTTTTAGGAAATAAAAATATATAGAGGGTTTTATACACGAGAATATTTGATTTAAGAGCGTAGGCGCAAAATTTCGGGCCAATGTTTTTTAAATGTATTCATTTTTTTCGAATCCTGAAAAAACTAATAAGTATTTTTGAAAAATTTAAACGCAGAATGAAAGACTACATTATTACTGAGGGCCGAAAGTCCCCGAAAACTTCTATAATGTTTATTTTAATAAGTTACAGGGGTGAAAAAAAAAGAGAAAATTTAGTGTGATTTTTAATTTCAAATATCTCATTCAAAATAAATTCATCTTTTGTAAATAAAAAATAATTACACCATTAAGAATGTCAACAAAAGCCGGCCCTGCAAGTAACTATTTTTTCAGTGCAATATTTCATATTTATTGAAAGTCGACATAAATGCTCAATTTTATTTAAGAGCGTAGGCGCAAAATTTCGGGCCAATTCTTTGTAAATGCAATCGTTTTTTTCGAATTCTGAGAAAACGTTTTTTTGAATGAGATATTTGAAATTAAAAATCACACTAAATTTTCTCTTTTTTTTTTTTCACCACTGTAACTTATTAAAATAAACATTATAGAAGTTTTCAGGGACTTCCGGCCCTCAGTAATAATGTAGTCTTTCATTCTGTGTTTAAATTTTTCAAAAATACTTATTAGTTTTTTCAGGATTCGAAAAAAAATGAATGCATTTAAAAAACATTGGCCCTTAATTTTGCGCCTACGCTCTTAAGAATTTATATTGTGTGATATGCCCACTGACTATTAATTTTCTGGTTGTTAGCTGTCATTGGCGGCTTGGCCACGTAATTTCAAAGGACCGTCGCTTCTCTGTGTTCGGTTATTCTCTGTACAGCCCAACAACAACAACCACAAGGGAGCGCCAAACAACAACAAGAGCTCCACTCGCTGAAGGTGCTGCGCTGGAACATCAGCCGGCGCTCGCTCAAGCGGGACGACCGACGCAGTGCATGAAATGGACTGTGTCTATAAATGAAAACATTTTACGTTTCTATTACAAGGTGACGAACCTCGGTCGAGAAACGATCGGCTATCGATAACATCTGTATGCCGAATTTTGCAGGGAGTACTCAGAGATTCAAGTCTCTGAACATTGAATAGCAGATCAATACCGGGTATATCCCAGAGACTAGACGCGATACCATCAGAAGCCAAGTCGAACGGGATAATCA
The DNA here is from genome assembly GCF_040954645.1 of Diabrotica undecimpunctata. Taxonomy (NCBI): domain Eukaryota; kingdom Metazoa; phylum Arthropoda; class Insecta; order Coleoptera; family Chrysomelidae; genus Diabrotica; species Diabrotica undecimpunctata. The sequence goes on along the minus strand of NC_092806.1, from coordinate 89,369,186 downwards.
CAACCAAGAGCTAGTTGTAGGTCAAGTCCATAATGAAATCACTAATGAGCAGATTCCTGAGCCTCTTATGCAAGAAACTCAACCTGTAAATACGCAGTAGAACAACAACGAGTTGCAAGATAGCCTGGTAAAGGAAATGGCACGTGCCGTACAAGAGTTTAATGGAACAAACCCACTTAGCAGACCACCGCTACCAAAAATAAACTCTTGTAAGAAACTAGGTGCGCTGTTAGGCTTTCTATAGGAAACTGAATTCCACTGTAAGTAAATGTAAGTAAATCCTACCCAAGCCAAGAAGAAATTCATGAGTTTTGGGGAAATCAACTTTCGACGCCAGCTACTCATAACAACAATGCTGGATGGATTGAGTAAGCGACGAACAACTGTCAAAGCTACAGTAATATTCCCTATGAACCTTTCACCACTGAAGAAGTCTCGAACATTATAAAAGAGCTTCATAACTGGAAATCTCCTCTACCAGACGGAGTTCAAAACTTCTGGCTAAAAGAAGTTTTGGAGTTTACACGAGCATTTAACAGCATTAATTAATCATGTTATTTTTAATCTACAGGAAATACCACCATTCCTACTCAGGGAACCACTTATTTAATACCGAAGGATGAAAATAACGCCCAGGATCCAGCCAAGTACCGCCCAATTACTTGTCTTCTAACTTTGTATAAATTGGTCACATCTTCTGTCGCCCAGCGTACCTATCTACCAACACTGTGCTCTAAATAGGTATCAGCGAGCCACAACAGAAAGTATGCATTAAGGGTTACGTGGACAGCAAAGAATAACTTATAGTCGATTCAGTCATTTCTAACCAGGCATACCAAAACTAAACAAAAAAGGAACCTTTTTACTGCCTTCATTGACTACTCTTTGATGCAGTATCGCATGAATGGCTTATTCGCTCCGTGCGTAACCATGGTAGGGCTTCCTTGAAACGATGCCAGTCTGCGTAGCGGCGAAATATGACAAAATTGGACATACTTTTTACACATAAATTTTATCAAATATAGGTGCAAATACATGTTGCGTATTTAATTGTGCTAATAATAGCTAAAATGAGTGTAGTTTTTAGAGGTTTTCAAAGATAACATATAAATTAGAGAAAATAATAAGATTCGTGCTATTAATATGAAAAAGTAAATATCACATAATTTCATTTTTATGCAATTGAAACAGGAAAAATTTAAATAATATACCTTAAATGGTATTTCATAAGGCTTTAAGCTAACTGCAGCCTGCCTGATGACTTTAGCTTTTATATGACTTTTGATATTGTATAGAAAAAACTGGTTGTGTCAAGAATTGTAGAAAATGCACGGATAGTGATGAAGATGAAAATCAACCAGCTCGTGCAATTAATGAAGAACGGGAACAGCGTGAAACTGCCGTATATAGTCTAGCTGAAATCAATTTTCCTTGTAACAGCACCCCAATTGCAAGAGAAAGTGGTATTAGTGCTAGAACTGTACGAAATATTTAAAAAAGAAATACGTACTGTTGCTACAAAGTGCAAAAAACTCCCAGGGAAATTTTCGCTGCTGATTATGAACGACGGATGAAGTTTTGTGAGAGCATAATGGAACGTGAATCGTGACGAAGATTTCATGAAAAAAAAAATTGTTTACGGATGTCTTCTTTTTCTTTAACTGACCATCACAATCCATCTGTTACCGTAGGGTACTCTACAAAAAATAGGCACATAAGTGTTCCTTACAAAACAAAATACCGTCAAAAGTCAACGTCTGGACTGGTATTTTAGGTGAAAACGTAATTGGCTTTTTTTATCGTGGGCACTTTGTTTCTTCGTAAATACTTGGATCTCCTGAGAAATCACATAATTCCGGCAGTTTGAGCCTATCAATATCGATGAAATTTGGTTGTAGCAAGACGGCATTCCAGCTCACAAAACACAAAAGGTGTTAGATTTTTTAAACATTACGTTTCCAGATATGGGTACAGAGTTATTAGTACAAAAGGTACCATAAAATACTATCTCGCTCTCCTGATATTGACTTTTGAACTTTTTAGTATGGGATTATGTGAAGCGACAAATTTCCCGACATAAGCATAAACGTGCCGGAAATTTAGGCGAATTACATCAAAAAGCCATTTAGAACTTTCAAAGGAAATTATAAAAATAGATTGGGCTACTGTTAGGCTGAACGTGATTCGACTTTTTGAAAATTTAATTTAAAATAGGTTTAATTAAAATTATAAAATTGTAATTTTTTAGAACAAATTGTTTTAATTTATGTCGTTAATAATTTATTATGTTATTTTTTATGAATTGAGGTAAAAAACTGTTGATTTAATCTAAGATATGAACCTGCTTTTAAACCTTGTAATCACATCATTGAAATATTTCCTTAGACCATCTAAAAAATAAACTTTGTTTCGGCAACAATGTACAGACAAGACTGCCCATAGTGCTTACGGGTCTATCACAGACATACTATTGCATGTTATTCTCTCGGACATACAAGTCTATATAATATTTTTGCTCAGTTCGTTGTGTTGTCTTAATGCCCTATAGTCAGATAATTTTTCCACACCTGTATATATTTTTCATGTATATGTTAAATTCTTACTTGTTTTTATTCTGTAAAATATAATTAAATAATTTACTATTTTTCTTGGGAATAAGCCACAATTTTACTTTAAAATATGTTTATTTAATGTTTAGATTTGCACTTCGAAAATCGTTCTCAAAAGTCAAATAAACTTATTTTAAAGTAAAATTGTGGCTTATTCCCAACAAAAACAATATATTGCATTAATATGCCACAAGAAAATACCTTCAGAACAATATTCTTATCGTATTTGATAATAGTAGATACACTAGATATATGACCAGCTCATCTTTCATCATTTTAGTGGTATTCTTTGTTGGCTAAATAGTTTGGTAGACTATTTAGTAGTACCTATTGCGAGTATGATATATATATATATATATATATATATATATATATATATATATATATATATATATATATATATATATATGTTTCTCTCCTGATATGCTATTGTTTGTATCGACTCGTGTGTCCAGATAAATGAACTCCCTCAAAGTTTTGGTCATTAATAATAGGATATGGATCAACATCCCAAGCTCGTATGTGTCACGGTCGTCATACAATTGGTGTTTCTTTGGATGATACGCAGTGTCATTCTTTCTGTCGTAGCTTAGGTCTGTTACTTGATATTGTGATCACGTTATTATCGTATTCTAAAGTCTGAACTGATCTATTTAATATCGTTCTGTATTTTCATGTTTGATAGCATCTGCCTAAATATATTTAACGAATATTAAAATCGATAATAAATGTTGAAGTTGAATGTAAAATGAATAAAACATTAATAGAAGTCATCGAGATATATTATTATATAATATTTACTTAAAAATGTAATTTAGATATCGTCTTCGTGGATGTGAAGAGAGCTAACCCACATTTTCTTAAAAATGAGATAACTGCAGCATCGCAATCAGAAAGAAAGATTTCATATTGTAGTGAAGAGATCTAAGTGAATATGTTGTTTCAAATGGTTTATATTCTAAAGTGTGAAAGGACGCTAAGTGAATTCACAATCCTTATTTTTTGGAGTAAAGTGATCTATGCCACTTACCACCACCGGGTACTGAACATATTTCCAGTGGTGAACAGAGCTATCAGACGCTTGAGCTTAGTCTGCAAATAACAACAGACAGATAAATTATTATTATACAGTCGATTGGTCACCTTATCGTTAGGTGGGGTTTGCTGTTACAGCAAAGTCTCAATATTGTAACAAGTATTAAATTTATTTTATTTGAAAGCTTTTTTGTCTGGGAGTAGTTATAATCGTAAGATAATTTATATACAATTTTTATGGAACTGAGCTAAGGTTTAAGACAAGAAGCTGCAGGAAAAGAGGCAAAAATTATTTGGTGATTTTCACTCCATTCAAGATGAAAGAGGAAGATGGAGCTTTATCAGCAGTAGAATTACGAAAAAAAAAATACCTAATCGGCGATATAAATCAAATAATGAAGATGCCGCCTCTAGACGCAATTACACTATGGTGTACAATTTAAAGTTGGACGACGAGAACATCCAAGTATGTAAAAAGTTTTTTCTGGGTACATTTGATATATCTGGAAAAAAAGTTGAAACGGCATTAAAAAATTCAAAGTTGTCAGGTATCATAGACGAGGGCAACAGGTCGAAAAGTTCCCCCTAACAAAATCCCAGATAATCAAAAGGAGGTAGTACGTAATCACATCAAGTCACTACCGGTGATTGATTCTCAGTCTTGTCGAAGTTCAACCAAGAGGAAATACTTACCTTCTGGTTTGTCTGAAAAACGACTTTACCAGAATTATTTAAAATACTGCGAAGAGTATCAGCAAGATTCAGTGTCGTTTTATTATTATAAACATATATTCAGCACCGAATTTAACTATGGTTTCCACAAACCAAAAAAAGACCAATGTAGCTTTTGCACGCAATTCGCAAATAAAACCGAAGACGAAAAATAAAAACATGAAGATGAATACAATCTACATCAACTTCGAAAGAAGGAGGCTAGGGAGCATAAGAAAGTTGACGCTAAAATTGATAATACTTTCGGCACCTTCACTATGGATATGGAAAAGCATTTACTGACTCCCCAATTAGAAGTGGGGGAATTATATTATAAACGGAAACTAAAAACCTACAATTTTACTGTGTATAATCTCAAAACTACTGTTGCTATTAACTACATGTGGCATGAATTGAATGGTACAAAAGAATCATCAGAAGTAGCTACATGGTTATGAAACATGATTTCTGAGCTACCATCTGAAGTGAGTAAAGTAACATTTTATTCTGATACTGCAACAGGTCAAAATAGAAATTCTATTTTATCTGCAATGTTTATAAAAGCTTTGTCTTCTTTTGATAATTTACACATTATTAATCAAAAGTTCATGGAATCCGGACATTCCGAAATGGAATGCGACAGCGTTCATTCTGCGATTGAAAGTAGGGGACCAAAAATAAATATATATGTGCCTGACGGGTGGTACACAGTGGCAAGAACAGCCAAAGTAAATCACACTCTATACGTCGTTAAGGAATTAGATTACAGCCATTTTTTAGATTTTAAAACTTACAGCGAAAAATTAATTATTCACAAAACGAAGACAGTCGATGGCGATGTTATGAAGTGGCTAAATATCAAATGGCTACAATATAGAAAAGAACACCTTGATATAATCTTCTATAAAACACAACTTAGTCAGGTAGACTTCAAACAATTGTGCATTCGTAGAAACACTCGAGTTGACAACAATGTTTTCAGTGAGATTCCGAAACTTTATCCTTCTGCTTTAGGAATAGAGCCTAAGAAACTAAAAGATCTACAAGATCTTTGTAGGTTAGGTACTATCCCAGCCACTTACCATTACTACCTCCGACTTTTAAAACCAATAGAGAGAATCGCTGCAGACGATTAGGAATCCGAGTAGCGATAAAATAATAGGATTTCTGTATAATATTCAATGTTAAATAATATTAAATGTTAAAGACTAAAACCTAAATTGAATTTCTTATACTTTTGTGTTATTTTTGTATCCAAAATTAAACATTTTAAGCATAATATCACCTTGTATTATTTAATTTCGTAGAATTGGATCTTTTCACACAACAAAAAACAGTATGACTCGTGAAAAGTTATCTAGTGGTGAATGGAGCTAAGTGAACGAAACCCTTCTACCCTCATATAAATCAATGTTTTATCAGTGTTTGGCTTAGTACAAAGTAGGTAACACTTTGTTTGATAAATCCTAAAAAAAAAAATTAGGAATAGTTCAATGAACAGGAAACTTATGAGCTTAAATGTATTTTTTCCTGGACATGGTAATCTAAAATGCTCATTATCTCGAAACTGACTTTTGTTGGTTAGCTCTCTTCACATCCACGGCGACGATATATCAAGCAATTTTATGTTGGCTTAAAGAAATATTGAAAAGCAAGCAACACTACACGCAGCAGCTGTTACCATCTTAGTAATATGTGAACGTGTAAAAAATAAACCCATCTCGTTACAGAACACTACCCTGATGAATTTATATGAAATCCCAAATTTCATTATTTAAAGTTAAAATTAATCGATTTTATATTTATCTGCATCTTAATTATTCATCTCAATAAGTGATGTAATAATGTTACGATAAAAATATTTAATTTTAGTCACCGGGTTACGCCAAACATAGGCAACTTATAGTATATTATATATAGTGTAATTATAATAATTACTTTGAATCTAATTGAAAAAAATGAATATTAATGTTCTGAGAGTAGTTGTTAATATTTTAGTGATACTATTGTTACAAAAATCTTTATTTTGATTGATTGTTAGAAGGCAAATAAGAGCTTGTAAAACGTGTTTTATGACCTTTTAAATATCGTCATAGGAATTTACAGATTTTAAAATGGTTGTATATTTATCTCTACTCTTTCTTTATACTAAACTTCTTAAGAAGTATTATATATTAGAACTCTTTTAAGTTATAAATATAACTAATTAACATAAAATTGTTTTAAATATTTATTGACCCAGCAGCGCCAAATGGAAGCAACTTAGAGTTATTATAGACCTAGAGTTATATTTATTTTTAATAGAATTGAGAAAAAAAGATGATAAATGAATATTAACTTCTTGAGACTAGTGGTTGCTGTTGCTAGTTTAGTAAAACGATCTATTGTTAGGAGAATCGTTATTTTCATTGGTTGTTAGAAGCAAAATGAGAATCTAAAATATATTTTTTGATATCTTTGTGATATATGCAGGAAATAAAATGCAATATAACTCCGAAATAAGATCATTCAAAATTTAACCTGGTTAATTTTAAATATTTTACAAAAATACGTCTAAGAAAGAAATTAATCAAATAGATTTTAAGAAAGTTTATCCATAATAATAAAAATGGTAAATACGCTGGTAAATTAACCACATACATATGAATGGATATGTTTGTCATCTCGTCCAAATCAGCAAACTGTAGGTACCTATCTGACATTTTCATTTTTAAAGAGTGAAATGCTTATATGAATATTCCTGGTCGATATATATACAAACAACACAGTTTATTAGGGCTGCAGTCAGAAAGTTTGGCCGGGATGTTACAGAAACACTCTTGACTTTTGGTCTAGCTTTCGGACTTTTTCAAGATACTGTAATTAGAAGAATGTGTAAATATTTACAATATATCACAAATTGTCAGTGCAACTTACTAGTCGTTGAGATTATTTATATAAAGCTATGACAATCAACATTAATAACACACATATAAGATATAACATATAAAATAATAAACGAAATACATTTTAAAATTTAGTTAATGATAGTAAAACTTCGTTTGTGACATCTTTTAATGGTGTGTTTTAACTGATCCATAGAGAACAGAAAGAAAAAACAAAAATAGTATAATTAAAATGTAATTAGGTGTTCTTCATGTTTTATTAATGGAAGTAGTATATTAAACCTGTCTTGATGGTTTGCAACATGTTTTGCATGCAGGTGTATTCTGGCGTGTATACAGGGTGAGTCATGAGGAACTTTACATACTTCTACCATATGTAGTCCCTCAGGGAGCATATCATGTGGCCACTAAAAGTGTAATTGACCATTTATTTCATTTTACTGTAGTGTTTATACGGCTTATTTGATTTTTTTTAATTTTTGGATGATACAGAACACTACTATCAAGCATTCGACTGGTATTAGCTAAACTAAAAAATTCCAGGACTGGCTTTGGAAAAATTAATTTAGGGATTCGTATTAAATATTACACCCTGTATATATATTTTTTTAAAATGCAATAAGTGATTTTCAAACTACATAAATAGCCAATGAAAACGACATATGCGACAATGTTGTCGCACTTTTATTAAATTTTTAGTGAACGATCAAATCTTACCAAAAATAGAACAACCATAATGAAGTATCAAATTATAAGGTATTAATTTAAACAAATGTTATAAATTTCAAACATTTTAATTGAAATGATAAACTGAGTCACTGCACAACAAAAAACAGTAACTACTAACAATAACGAAGAACAATTTAAAAAAAAAAACTAAACATATGTACATAGTTATGATAAACCCATAAATTAGAACTGGAAAAGATACAATAATGGTAACAAAATAATAATAATTCAAAATAGATTTTCGAAATGGAACCCTGCAGCCTGTACACATTTTTGTTGCCGAATTGTTAATTGACGTATTGAATTACGGATACTCTGGGGATCGTTTCTAATAGTATTACAACAATGTATAATTCTATCAATTAATTGTTGTCGGTTATTAATATTCACTGCGTAAACTAGTTGCTTCAATCGTCCCCAAATATGGTAATCAACGGGATTGAAATCAGGGGATCTTGAAGGCCACGAAATAGGACCTGCACGTCCTATCCACCTGTTGCCATAAACATTATTGAGATGTTGTCTCACTGCCAGTAAAAAGTGTGGGGGTGCCCCATCATGCTGAAAATACATCCCTCGGATAGCAACGTTCGCTTTGGCCAGCAAATTCGGCAAAATATTTTGTAGAAAGTTCAAATAGACCTGCCCTGTTAAAGGACCATCAAAAAAGTGAGGACCTACTAATTGGTTATTTATGACGCCAATCCACACGTTAACCGAAAACCTTAACTGAGAACGCCGTTCTCGAATAGCATGGGGATTTTCTTCTGCCCACACATGTGAATTTCGTGAATTATTTATCCCGTCTCTGGTAAATTGGGCTTCATCTGTAAATAGTGTCCCGTATAGCGTTGGTCGATTATTGTTAATCCATCTACAAAATTCCAACCTATCGATCTCATCTCCAGCATGTAGTCGCTGAACCATTTGAATGTGATATGGGTATAGATTATTGTTTTTGTAAGACTCTACTTACTTTTGATTGAGTAACATTGAGTTCTCTACTTACTTGTCTAGTGATTATTGTAGGGTTCATAGTAACGGCGTCCATAATGTCATCTTCCTGCGCTTCATCTACATGTCGCTCTGTTGTTCCACTAGGAAAAGTGCCATTTTCTCGCAAATAATTAAAAACTGATCCAAATGTTGGATGACTGGGAGTTCGACGATTAGGAAATCTCCTGCGATATTCTCTACTAGCAGCCCTACCATTCCCATTACAGAATCCATAAACAAATATTATGTCTGCATATTCTGTGGTCGTAACTGATGTGGCATTTTGAACGAAAGTAACAAAAGCTCTACCAAAACTAACACAATGTACTTAACGTAGATATGACAGAAGAAATATGTATTCTTGTACACATAAATAACAATTGATAATGACAATAATGACAATGGGTATAAAATATCAAGAAACGTCAAACGGTCAACGCCAACCTTCATTTTAAACTTTTTTAGATTTATTTTTATTTAGTACAGTTGATGCAATGTATTATTATTTGACATAAAATTTTAATCATTTACAATCAACAAAAACTAACACATACAAGAGGTTTGACTTTTTAATCAATTTAATTTATTATTTATCGAAAATAATGCCCCAATACGATCTATGAGTAAAAATTTAAAATTGAAAAACAATTGATTCTATCGTAGAGATAATACAAAGTGACAGTAAAGATGTTAATTTTCTACGTATTAGATTATGTTGTAGGAACTCATTTTAGTTAAAATGTTTGAAATTTATAACATTTGTTTAAATTAATACCTTATAATTTGATACTTCATTATGGTTGTTCTATTTTTGGTAAGATTTGATCGTTCACTAAAAATTTAATAAAAGTGCGACAACATTGTCGCATATGTCGTTTTCATTGGCTATTTATGTAGTTTGAAAATCACTTATTGCATTTTAAAAAAAATTTATACAGGGTGTAATATTTAATACGAATCCCTAAATTAATTTTTCCAAAGCCAGTCCTGGAATTTTTTAGTTTAGCTAATACCAGTCGAATGCTTGATAGTAGTGTACTGTATCATGCAAAAATTAAAAAAATCAAATGAGCCGTATAAACACTACAGTAAAATGAAATAAATGGTCAATTACACAAATCACCCTGTTAATTAATAAAGAAAAGGAGTTGAGATTTTTTAGTGGCCAGATGATATGCTCCCTGAGGGACTCTACATATGGTAGAAGTATGTAAAGTTCCTCATGACTCACCCTGTATATAAAAGTAAATCTTTATTTTATTTTTGATGTTTTGTCAGTAAATAACAATAAATGTTGCTTAGTTTATCTATGTCAGACTTTTTATTTATACAAGACGTATTGGATTTTATGAAACACATTTCCAAGAAAACACGTCTTGAAAGGTTTTTTTCTTTTGTCAAAATACAGGAATCCTCGAAATTAAATTCATGTTTTAACGTTAATGCATGTTCTGTCAGCACACATGCATTTATTTTTTAGTTTTTATGTCGCTGCGATGTGAGATCACTCTACTGTGAACATTACGAGATGATTCTCCGATATACACGTTTTTACAATTGGCACACGGTATAAAATAAACAACATTCGATGACTCCTGTATTGTGAAAGGATCCTTTGTCTTTGTGTACAACTTCGATACCGTTTTCACATTCTTAGTTGTAATTTTTAAGCCACTAACATTTTTGAAAATGTTCATTAGCTTAGGTTCAGAACTGGAATATAGGGTAGGCAACCATACGTTATTTTAGATTCTAGAGGTTTATTCTAGATTCTAGTTACAAGACAGGTTTAATATACTACTTCCATTAATAAAACTTGAAGAACATCTAATTACATTTTATTCATACTATTTTTGTTTTTTCTTTCTGTTCTCTATGGATCAGTTAAAACACACCATTAAAAGATGTCACAAACGAAGTTTTACTATCATTAACTAAATTTTACACAGTCTTGTTCGATCATTCATAACGAGTACACGTAAATTTACAGGTGCTTAAATAGTGATTCAAGACCAGTTTTTTGTGACTATTAATAATAAACCAATTTCACTCCGGGCAAATAAACCCAGTTTTTGTGTTTATTTAATTGTTTATTTTTGTTTTTGTTTGTGTGTATGTAGTGGTAGTTTACAAAAATGGATGAAAACTCTCCCCCTGACAAAGGGGGGACCCAAAACATGGACCAAGTGGAAGAATGCCTACAGAACAAGGAACAGGAAAAAGCAAGCAAGCTGTTTAATCTACAAAAAGGTTATCTCTATACGGATAAGGTATATGTATTCATTGAAAAAACAAATGAAGAAAATATTGGCAAACTGCATCTTATGAAGGTAGGTCATACTTACATAAAAAATTAGCAATCAAAAATATTCTCAGTATTGACAGAGTACGGAAGAATAGGGTAAGAGTACAAGTTAAAAGCCCCAAAGATGCAAACAATTTAGTAAAAAATGAAAATTTAAAAGAGGAACAACTAAAAGCATATATTCCAAATAATTTGCTTCAACGAAAAGGCATAATAAGAAACGTAGATACTGCCTTTAATGACGAATATCTTTTTGATAATATAATATCCAATATAACAGTAACGGAATTGATTTCAATGTAGAAGAAGTATATGTCCCCAGACAAATGGTATTACTTACTTTTAAAGGAAACATTTTACCCAGATATGTATATATAAAGTGTTAATGTTCCGCAGAACCCTATGTGCATAGAGTTATACAATGCTTTAAATGCTTGCAACATGGACACATATTTCGTAATTGTAACAGTACAAAAACCAGATGTATTAACTGCGGACAGGAGAAAAACGATGATCATAACTGTAGAGACCCACAAGGAAGTTATTGTATACACTGTAAAAACTATGAGCATACATCCATTTCCAAACAATGTCCAAAATTTAAAGAACAAAACGAAATTAAAAGACTTATGGCCGAAAAATTTTTTTCTTAGAAGCATAGGACAGTCTAAAAAACTCCATCTGCTGTTAGTACAAGGAATAGTTTTGAAGTATTAGGTATGCTAAATAATGCTGAATAAACCATCCTCATCCAATACCCAAAAAGTACCTCCAAGTCAACCTGAAACTTCTTCACATTTAAAAAAAAAAAAAAGAAAAGCCCAATCTCCCTTACCTGAAGCTATGTTTCCTTTTGAATTTGGTCCAAAAAGACCTCTTCCTTCAAATATTTTACACAGTGCCGATCCTGATCCTAATACAGATGAATTTATAAACCTTTTTTTACAATATTTTTAAAAGTGTACTCGAAGAGTTTGATTCTTTTAGCGATTTGGAAAAGTTAGATAAAGCATACATTTATGATATTATAATTAACAAATTCAACAAATTTAAGTAATGGCTAATAAACTAAAAAATAAAATAAAGATTTTACAATGGAATGCGCAATCGGCTGTAGCTAATAAACTGAGTTTAGTTAAATGTTTAAATGAAAATATAATTGACATGGCCTTAATTTCAGAGACATGGTTTAAGCCAGATAAACAATATAATTTCAAAGGATATAATATTATTAGTAAATATAGAAATGATGGTTATGCAGGTGTGGCAATCCTTGTCAGAAATGTATTTTGTTTTAAAGAAATTCCAATTAAAAAAAAAATTTAATGAAAATATTTTAATGTGTGGTATACAAATATTGAATAACAGTGATATAACGCTAACATGTTTCTCATTGTACTGCCCATCTGACATACGAACAACAACTGCCGATTGGAACGCAATTCTTAACTGTGTTAACCTAACTAAACTTAAATAGAACTACACCATTGACAAACATATGGACCTAGGCCAGAAAAATGAATAGGATCTATGGGAAAGGTAATACATCGGGGAATTATGAATGGCAAGAATAATTTTTAGATAAAATTACACCAGCTAATGCTTTGGATGATACCTCACACATTTTCTCAAAACAAAGACAAAATAACACCAACCATAAAATTTTTAGTCAACCAATTAGCTTACCAGAATTAAATTATGTCATAAAAACAGAAAGAATACATCACCTGGATATGATGGTATTAGATATCCTATGATATTCCAATTACCAAACAATGACAAGATGTTTCTAATCAAAATTCTAAATGATATCTGGATCAATGGGGAAAGTATAGAAGAATGGAAAAAGGCTATTGTAATACCAATACACAAACCAAACAAAGACCCCCACCTATGTGACTCATATACCTATCGCACTTATGCCATGTATACTCGTTAAGGTTTTCGAAAGAATAATTAAAAACCGATTGGTATGGTGGTTAAATACAACCGGCGCTCTGCCAACTACACAATATGGTTTTAAAAAAGGTTTTGGCACCATAGATGCGGTGACACACTTAGTTACAGATATACCAATAGGCTTAACTGAAAACGAGTATAATGGAACGATGTTTCTAGATGTTAAAGGTGCCTACGACAAATTATATATAAACAGGCAAGTAGGGCTCAGAGGACATTATGGGTGCCCAGTAAAATACCAAACTGCAATTTTAGGTTTGCCACAAGGATCTGTACTTGCATCATTACTTGAGCTATCTCTCTGATAGCAAATTAGAGAGAGGTCTCTGGACTTCTTGTTACTTCGTATAGATGTCGCTGCTAGCGTACCTGTCTGTTATTTTGGTTATAATGACCAAATACTAGACTGCATTTCATTTCAGTTGAACTACCACAAGTGTTCCTGATGATGAGTTGAATAACTCGAAACACTTGTAGAGCAATGGTGGAGTTCCGATTAAAATGAAATGCAATCTTTTACTTTCATATATATATATATATATATATATATATATATATATATATATATATATATATATACTACTAAATTACACACCTCCATATCAAAAGCAACTATTATACAATATTCCGATGATTTTGTTGTTTATACACGTAGCAAACATCTCGACGAATGCATCAATCGTTTAAATTCAAGCACGAAACTCGTTTTAAGATCCATAAGTGATTTAGGGCTACAAATCTCAGCAGAAAAATCCAAAGTTATAATCTTCACCAGGCATAACATGAAACCGATGCAGAAAATTACAATAGATGGTATAGAATTTCCGGTGGATTCCAATGTCAAATACTTAGGAATCACATTAGACAGAAAATTAACCTGGAAACTTCATATAGAGACAAAATGCAATAAAGGACTAAACTTCTTAAAATCCATTATGCGAACTTGGTGGGGTGCAGAACCTCAAACAGCTCTAATCTTCTACAAAGCTTACATAAGATCAATAATTGATTATGGTTGTACACTTTATGGAACAGCCAATAAAACAAATCTACGTAAGTTGGATATTATACAAAACAAATCACTCAGATGGATTAAGAAACGTGACCTTAAAACCACAAACAAAGGTAGGGACAGACTACTTTGATCACTTTGTTTCCTGTGATGTGAATATAACCCTTTATTCGGAGTTACCATCATTTAATAGTATAGTCATAAATCAAGTTTTAGAGGAACATCCAAACTACGTCACTATATACACTGATGGATCAAAAAACACCGATGGTACAGGTTGCGCTTTCGTTATACCTAAACGTATACAGAAAAAATATAAGTTAAACAAAAACACATCTATTTTCACAGCTGAGGCGATAGCAATTCTAAAAGCACTAGAATATGTTCATCAGGAAGAGGATTAGAATGCTATAATCTTTTCCGATTCATTTCCCGTTCTTAAAATTTTAAAATCAAACACAAACACAACCAATGACATTATTTTAGCATCCAAGCAATACTTTTAAAATAATATTTAAAAGATCAAAATAAATATATAAAATTCTTCTGGGTCAAAGCACACGCGGGAGTAACAAACAATGAAATTGCAGATCAAATTGCAAAAGAAAGCATAGTAATGGGGGAACAAATAAATTACGAATTAACCACAGATGAACAAATAATCATAGCAAAACAGAGAATGATGAAGAAATGGTCCTATATATGGCAAGAGTACAGCTTTACGAATCCAACACGTTACACCAGACTTAACACAAAATTAAGGAGAAAACCTTGGTAAAATGAATACGATTACATTCGAAAGAGTATAACTACTATCAGCAGAATGAAGTTTGGTCACGTGTGTTATCCAGCACATTTGTTTAAAATAAAAATACTTGAGAGTAATCTTTGTGAAGCTTGTAATAAAATTGGTGACCTGGATCACATCTTTTTTGATTGTTTAAAATATAGAGCTCAATCTAATGAGCTTTTCAGAAGACTTTTAAAATTAAACATTGAAAGCCCATATAATATACTGCATGTTCTTGCTTTAGACAGAAAAGAAATTTACAATTGTTTGCTGTCTTTCGTCAGAACAACGAACATACACATATAACCACCTTTGTTGATACCTGATGTCTTTCCTTAATGTATAACAGGTAGCTCTTTCGAAGCGACAGACTGAGTAAAACACAGGTTGAAATAAAAATAAATCTATTAATTTCCACGTATATACAAAAATAAAAATAAAATGTATTCTGTGTCCCCGGGGCTGGATCTCGCGATAGTGAATTCCCCGGCGGACGCCTGTAAAAGAAAAATTATTATTACTAACAAACAAAATGGAATACGCGAATTCAATCGCACGCAGACTTATACTCGCTTCCGCCTCAATCCAGCGGAAACGCCAAACGCACTCGCTATCGAAATATTCGGTTGTGCAGATCCACGCTATACTTCAAGTCAGAGTTGACGGTAATGTTCAATGCACGATACACACGGGTTCTGCTTGGTTGAGGACAGAGTATAATCCTCACTACGGAAGTCTCTCTGTCCGGGTCGGCTCGCAGATTCAATACACCAGGGAGCCTAGAGCGTTAGCCACAAGACTTGTCTAATTCCGCCAATCGCTCGCCTTAAATAGCCGCTCCGAATCCCACCTCGTCGTCTCGTCGTGGAAATGGGTAAGCGATTATCGACACTCCCACTAGATGTTTACCTATCTGTCTGAGGCCTACCTTTTATCGTTTATAAAAATGCCCTGATAGGCCCCTGGGCGAAAAGAGTGTAATCCCGTGTAATCCTTGTATTGTATCCGTTTTTAAAAAGTTGTGTCTGGCTGTGTGGGTATTTACCCTAAAGCCATTAAAAAAATTAAAATGTATTTTGTTCATTATTTTATATGTTATATTTTATATGTGTGTTATTAATGTTGAGTGTCATAGCTTTATATAAATAATCTCAACGACTAGTAAGTTGCACTGACAATTTGTGATACATTGTAAATATTTACAGTGTCTTGAAAAAGGAATAAAACAATTTCGAAAGCTAGACCAAAAGTCAAAAGAGTGTTTCTGTAACATCCCGGCCAAACTTTCTGACTGCAGCCCTAATAAACTATGTTGTTGATTTATATCGACAGTCACTGTAGATAAAATTAGTATCTACACAATAAACAGTAAACAATAAACAGGACAAACATGAAGAATGTCCTTAAAATGAGAGAGAGTATATAGCATAGATTGCTGGATACAAAATATGAGAGCTCTTAGCTGTAATATAAGAATGGTTCAAAAGCTATCCATAGGTACAAAAAAACAATTTATTATAGAGAAAAAATAAATAGCATAAATAAAATCAGTAAAAATACATAAAGAACTAAACAAAATTCCTACTACTAAATACTACTTACTAGTCTTTCAAAAAAAGTTGCATGTGCGCTATTGTCTATCCAAGTCGATATTTATCAGTAAATCCTTGATGAGGTTTTTTTAGGGCTTCTTCAGGAGTAAATCCTTGATGAGGTTTTTTTAGGGCTTCTTCAGGAGTAAATCCTTGATGAGGTTTTTTTTTGGGCTTCTTCAGGAGTAAATCCTTGATGAGGTTTTTAGGGCTTCTTCAGAAGTAAATCCTTGATGAGGTTTTTTAGGGCTTCCTAAATTCACTCCGAGGGTAGGCGGGGTGCCTGATTTTTCGGGGAGTCTTCTTTTTAAAACGCACCAAAAAAAAACTATCTACTAAAAACTATTGACAAATATTTTTGACAGGCGTTTTTACAATCGTTTAACCAAAATTTATATCATTTTTTTAGAGTGAGTGCACCTTTGTCAAAAGTGGAGTTAAATACTAAATTAAAAATATTAATAAATAGTTTTATATGTTCGAATGGATTTATTCGAACATACTCCCCGCCAGGGGGACAAAGGCTAACCATATGAAACTGGAAAAGAGAAGAATACAAATTATATTAGGTGGGGCTAGGAAGTTTACTTACTTGCCTGATGGATCTAAAACAAGTTGTGTTTTTTGTCCGAAGTCGTAGAGTTCGAACCAGGCCATCATTG
Organism: Diabrotica undecimpunctata; assembly: GCF_040954645.1. Classification (NCBI taxonomy): domain Eukaryota; kingdom Metazoa; phylum Arthropoda; class Insecta; order Coleoptera; family Chrysomelidae; genus Diabrotica; species Diabrotica undecimpunctata. The sequence continues at coordinate 89,351,901 of NC_092806.1, read as the reverse complement.
CTTGGTATCAGCTCTAAGACTCTTGCCAGCTCCCACTTTAGCGGGGGTAGATGGGCGTCTATTATGAGTACTATTTCATCGACTTGTACGGGACTTTGAGTAACAGTATACCACTTGGATCGAGATTGTAGGGTTTGGAGGTATGAGACACTCCATTTCTTCCAGAACAATAATTGCATTTGCGACAATTTCTGATAGAGGGACAGTTTGTTTTCTGGGATCTCTAAAATATTAGTAGGCTCCGGTGGGGCTAATAGAGATTGGTCTACCAGAAAATGGGCAGGGCAAAGAAAGGAAAGGTCTTCTGGGCATTCTGAGATTCTAAATGGTGGTCTAGAGTTAAGAATCGCCTCAATTTGGCATAGTACTGTATTGAAGGATTCGTAAGTGAGCACTGCGTTTCCGATCACACGACGGATATGAAACTTAGCTGACTGAATGCCTCTTTCATGTATTCCTACACTTGCAGGATTAAGAGGGGTAGCGAACTTAAAAGTGATTTAGTTCTAAGCTGCGAAGTCTTTAATGGATGTTGTGTGGTCTTCATTCATAAAAAATTTATAGAGTTCATGGAGCTCGTTTTTTGCCCCATAAAAATTAGTCGCATTATCAGACCAGATACATGATGGGGCTGACCTTCGTGCTATCATTTTTTTTAGTGCCAAAATATAGCCCTGACTAGTGGGACCGGTTACGAGCTCAAAATGGCAACACTTAGTGGTGGTGCAAATGAAAATACGCTTTATAGGAAGGAGATCTACGGAGGTGAGATGATTTCAACGTAAAATGTCCAGCATAGTCCACTGATACAAATTGAAAGGGTCTTGTGCCTGAAACACGGTTATAGTGATGATCAGACATAAACTGGGTGACTGGTTTTGCTTTAAACCTGTGGCCTACCACGCAGTTGTGAATTTCTTGTTTTATTTGAGTTAAACCCGACAAAGGCCAAAATTTCATTCTGAAATGAGACAGACACACTTGTGGGCCACTGTGGAGTAGGGAGACGTGGATTTAATACATCATCAAAGATACAATTCGATTCTTACTAGGAAGAATCATGGGATGTTTCTCATTGTAAGAGAGATGAAGAGCGTTGGAAAGTCTACCTCCAACACGTAGTGTCAAACACTTCTGACCATAAAAAACATTTAGTTGCCTAAGCGATCTGTTCGAGAGAGGTTTTCCACTTTTTAATTCTGATAGTTCCCTGTGAAATGATCGTAATTGAAGGTATCATACAATGCTTAAAGTTGCCGCTTCAATTTCTTCATTCTGTAGGGAAGATGAGAACAATGGGAGATTAGAGCTTTTATTCTTCAGATTTTTGATAAATCTAGAAACATAGGCCAATACTCTTTGCATGCGGGAGTAAGTCGACAACTTAAAGAAAATTAATTCTAAGGTTTCATTCACTTGTATTTCAGGGGAGGCCGTGGTTAACGTAATTTGTGTTGACCGAATCTCGGGTAAGTTTTGCGCGATAAGAATAATCTTAAACTGAGAAAAATCAAGAGGGTGCTTAATAAGAAACTCTGGGCCTGACAACCATAATATTGAGAGTGTGGAATTGCGTGTAATATCCCTGGGACGAGTCGGAATATCTGCTACGTTTAGTTGAGACGGAATGTGATGAAAAGAGTAATCCTTACTTAGGGCAATAATCTTCTGCACACGATTATGAACATAAGGATTCAATGAAAGCCTTTTATTCAAAATCCAAATAAGAGCTACTAACGAGTCGCTATAAATATGAGTTTGTGCAATCGGCCAATTCCTCCTCAATACATTCGAAACTGATTGAGTTAAAATAACTCCGATCAACACAGCATTCAACTCTAAGCGAGTATCGTAAGATTTTGCTTAGCAGAAGCTATTCGAGATTTGGAAGATACTAAACGAGAGGAGACAGAGTAATCCTCGTACACTACGAGCAGATAAGTACATGTTGCAAATATCTTAAGGGAGCTATCACAGAAGGTGTGAAGTTGAACATCTATAATTCGTTTATCCAATACTAAACATCTGGGGAATTTTAAAAGGGGAATGGATTGAAAACCATCAAGTAAAATTTTCCAATCCTTTAACCATTCTGGATCGAAGATTGGTGCATCCCAACTAAGTTTAGCCTGCCATAAACGTTGCAAGAGAATTTTGGAAGAGGCAGTTATATAACTGGCTAAATTCATTGGATCGAAAGTAGACATCAGAATACTAAGTACCTTTCTCTTAGTGATTGACTGGCCTAAATCAAAATTTGGTGGTGAAAATGAAAATGTATCTGATTGTTGATTCCATTTAACCCCGAGGATTTTAGAAGAAGAATCACCTAAGTTATGGGTTAAGGGCGTCGAATTTTTGAGGCCATGTCTTCTCAAAAACTCTTCGTTGTTAGAGGAAACTTTATGGAGATTAAAACCGTGCTTACCTAACAAGTTGAGAGAACAAGAGTTCTAATTCTTCTAAAGAGTCACATCCACCTAAAATATCATCTACATAACTAGAATACAGGAGAGCCTCACAGGCTAAAGGAAAATTATCCTTATTATTGTCCGCAATGTGTTTCAGAACCCTAGTGGCGAGAAATGGAGATGAGCATAAGCCAAAAGGAACTCTAGTAAGTTGAAATGCATTGAATGGCATTTCTGGCGAGTCACGCCAGAGAAAATTGAGTAGATGTAACTCGGAACTGTCTACGCATATTTGCATATACATATATTGGATATCTGCTATTAAAACTTGAGTGAATGTGCGAAATCTTAAAAGAATATCAATAAGAAGAGGTTGGGTTAAAAACCCTTTATCCAGTTGATCATTAAGACAACCTAAAGGAGTTTTATTATTTGGATCAAATACTAGCCGTACATTTGTACTAGAGTCATTTTTTCTGACTGGAAAGTGGGGTAAATAATAATTTAGCCTATTTTCTGAGGTTAGGGGCTTTAAAGGTACTTTTTTAATCTGGTCATTAGCTAAATAATCTTGCGATAACTATCAAAGAGTTGTGGATCAGAGTGTAGTTTCCTCTCTAATTGAAGAAAGCGAGCCTTAGCTGCCGGTAAAGAGCCTGATAATTTAATATCACTAATAGGACGATTTAAATTCAAAGAGACTTTGTATCGACCTGAGGGAAGAATTTGTACAGTCTTTAAAAACTGAGTTTCTGCGGGGTGGTCTGTATCTACAGAATCCTGAATCTGTGGAAGTTGATCAGATTCCCAGAATTTTTCCACTAATCCATGTAACACTTCATCAGACGAGAGGGGGGTGTCAGAAACAATATTGATATGGCATGTGACCAAATTATTAAGATATGTGGAGTGATGATATCCTTTACTAATCGCTGAACTTGGGACCCTACCGAAGATTATGTAACCAAAAAGTTTCCTGTAACATTGGTAGCTTTGGGCCAAGAGAGACTGTATTATTTAAAAGAATATCAGAATACAAATCAGCGCCGATCAATAAATGAACTGGGCTGGGAATTCCATAACGAGAATCCACTAATGTAATGGAACTAGGAATATGAATTTGCCTTGCGTTTATTTTGACCTGAGGTAAATATCCAGTAATACTTGGAATTACAAAGCAACTAGCATTTAACTTGTGATCAGTAGCTGCAGAATAAATCTGCAAATGAGAAACTTTGGTGGAAGTGGACGTGCCAGAGTTAACCCCGTTAATTTTAATGGTCTCTGGTGGTGATCTCTAACTGATGTACTAGGTCACTAGTTACAAGGGATAGCTGGCTGGCATTGTCTAAAAGAGCTTTGACATAAATTCGTTTGCCAGATTTGTCAAAGAGATATACTTCAACTGTACTCAGTAATACTACAGAGTTGTTAGTAGTTGAAACAACATTTGAGATTGTAACTGCATTGGTGCTGTGTGAAACATTATCTACAACTTCTGGAAGTGAGCGAGAAGTAGACGGGTGGTTGTCTACAAAACTGTGAGTATTAGAATTCTGAGGGACAGAACAGTTACCATTGAGAGACCTTGACAGTAGAGAGTAACCAGAGGAGTGTGACGTCCTGATCTCCATATGTAGCAGAGAATTATGACGTTGGTTACAGTGAAAACACGTTTTAGTACTAGGAAATTCTGTAATCAAATGTTTATTGCCTAAACAATTAAAACATAACGAGTGCTGCTTGACAAATTCACGTCTAGAGGCAACATTTTGGGACTTAAAATCTTTACAAACATAAATAGAATGAGACTTGTTTTTACAGTATGCACATGACTTATTAAAGGAACTAGAACGAGACGATGCCAAATTTTGTTTATCATCAGTATGGGTATGACATGAAAATCGTACATCTTTGTTACCGGAGGGTTTAGACTTATCTGTGGTGATAGAAAGCATTTCTAAATGGCGGACTCGATTTTCTATCGCACTCATAAATTGGGAAACATCTGATTGCTCAAGTTCATGTTCTTGAGAAAATTCTAACTGCCGAAGTGTAGCATTGTCTAATTTCTGTCTGATAAGATGTATAAAAACTAAATTTAACAACTTCTTGTGCGATAAATTAAGGTTTAGAAGAGATTTATATGCATTGGAGACGGTTGTGTGAAATTCTCTGAGCTGGGTAAAGGTTGCATTATTAACCCTTTTGTATCAATAATCTTTGCAAATAACTGTTTGATAACTATACGATTACTAGTACTAGTACGATACTAGATTACTAGTCACTAATATCCAGTATTTCTTATATGTATATATATGTATATATATATATATATATATATATATATATATATATATATATATATATATATATATATATATATTGTTATGATGTATTGTTTGTTAATGATGAGCAATGAGTATTTTTAATAATATAATATATAGGGTTTTTATCGCGGTTCTCAAAGAATTAGTTTGTAAGTACTTTTTTAAATTATCTTTATTATATCTATTATGAAACACACATATATATCTAACCTAGCCAATGTAAATTTAAAATAAACTATCTTTAAATAGTTATAATAAATTTTAAATAGAATAAATTCTTATGAACTAATTAAATTCTATAGACAATGTAAAATTTAAACAAACTATCTTCAAAATTGAAATTGTTATGACACTAACTAAATTATATTAACTAAATTTTGTACCTTTCTGTCACTGAATGCCTAAATGAACTGTTTTCCACTATATAGATTATAATTACCACTCAAATGTCTTCTTCTCAGCTTCGGTTATTCTTGTTTTTGTGAAATTACTTTTTCCAATTATTAGCTTCCACCAATTTAAGATATTTTTCTTCACAGCATTTATAAACCACCAAGCAAAGCAGCAAACAGCATTTATTTTTATTCTTCTTTTCAATATATTAATATCCAATCACCAAAAATATTATTTAATTTTAATATTCAATTAATACTTCTTCCATTATCATCATTTATACATAACATTATTTTTAATCTTCAATAATATTTTCTTTATACTGTTTCTTAATCTTGATTTAACTCACTATATTGAACAATTGTAACTGATTGACTGCCTCTAACTAATTTTCATACTAAAACTGGCCATCATAGTAACTGTAACTCATAACTGATTGACTAACTGAATGGACTTTCTTACTAAACTGCCATCTTGAATCCAAATCACGGGTATTTATATCTTTTCAATCTTCCAGAACCATCTGGTAAGAAATCATGTTCGATTTATTCCATTAAACACATGTCTGAATTTTCTGGAAACAGTATATGTTCGATCCACAGACATAACCATTATTCCCGAATGTTCGACCGTAAACAAAGGTCAAATTCTGCATTCTGGAGAATTCGTTAGTTTTCTATTGATAATTTTGTTGACATTTAGGCTTTTCAGATCAGAATAAACACTTAAATCAGTAACTAAACTCCATTCGCTTAACTCGGGCATATTTTGACAGATTCATTGTCGGAAACCTACAACACAACAATTCCTACTTCTCAGTATTAATAGCTAAAGTATCCTACCATTGCATACTACTTTGTTTAAAAAAAGAAGAATTATTCTAAATAGTGGAAGTGTATACTAAACACATCAAATTTTAGGAAGTATATATTTTAAAAAATATATTTTAGTTGTTATAATTTAACATAAATATTTATTATATGGTGCAGATAAATAAATATTTATTGTCAGTAATTCGCAAAGTTCTATTTTATTTACTATTTAGTTTGTTTACTATTAATATTGGCTATGAGTACGTGTGCTTGGTTGTATAGTAATTTCCAGCCACTTTTAGTCTGTCAAAAAGTAACTAACTTCGCAAAAAAAATAATTACTAAATTCACTAGACAGTTAGGACTGGGAATAGCGAACCGAGTTTATATATAAATTAAACATTTTAAACTAACATTATTATTATAACCCCACTTTATATTCCTAATTATTTAAAATGTCACTTGGAGAGTATGTATATCTGTCTGTCACTCACATGTATAGTTGGTTGCCTAGTCACATGGCTCACTTAAATATATCTACCACATTATAATTACTAAAATACAACTTTTGACAATTATTATATGCTAATTTCTTAAAAATGCCCTCACATAAATATATTTTTATAAAATTCTCTAGTATATAACTTATTAAAATAACCAAATTTAATATCTAATATTATCTAATGTGTAACTTATAAATTAATTTCTATAAACACCAATCATATCAATATATATATATATATATATATATATATATATATATATATATATATATATATATATATATATATATATATATATTATAAAGTAATGTAATTACATAATATATACTTTAAATAAGTTAGTTTAATGTTTTGTGAATTCTAAAATTTAATGGATTAACCTCATGTTGTGTTTTGTGCTTGTTTTATAGCTAGTTTCGAAAGCTAGATAAAACATCAAAGAGTTTTACTTATTCTGCCATATTAATGACTGCAACCACCTCAAAATAAAACTTTATATATATATATATATATATATATATATATATATATATATATATATATATATATATATAGATAAAGTTTTATTTTGAGGTTGCAGTCATTAATATGGCAGATTAATATATATTCATAAATATATATGTATATATTTATGTAAGTATAATACTTCTTGAGAAGTTTAGTAAAAAGAAAGAATAGAGATAAATATACAACTATTTTTAAGTTTATATGTAAATGTATATGACGAAATTTAAAAGGGCTTATAAACAATGGGCTCTAACAACCAATCAAAATAAAGATTTTTGTAACAATAGGTCCTATCACTAAAATATCAACAACTAGTCTCAGAATTTTCATTATATTCATTTTTTTTTCAATTATATTCAAAGTAATTATTAAAGCTTACTATAAGTTGCCTATATTTGGCGTAACTCGGTGATTAAAATTCAAGAAATAATTTTATTATTTCGTCATTATATATTAACCGTGTGAATATTCAAGGGGATTTGCTGCCTTCGTTGAAGGTTTTTTTTGGGAATATCCACAATTTCGCTAAAAAAAAGCGGATCTACAGTACCTGTGAATACCGGAGTCGCATTTAGATCAAGAAATTAGCCTTAATCACGAGTCCAAGTAGCCGACTACGTTTCGGTCCAATTTGGGATATTTCAAACCCCTAATCTTACTAAGAAGGGTGAGTGTTAGAACATTTCGTTTTTAATTAATTAAAAAGTTGTAGTTATTGTTTTATCTCATCTCTAAAAAGCTATTCATATTTTCATAAGTGGTCATATTACATTCCAGTTCAAAGACAAGTTTTTTTGTATTGCTCCATTATCGCCAAAAGGCAGATATATTTATTTCCAAATAATTATTTTAGACACATATGGTAATTAGTGTTTTCTTGCTTCAGGATTCTTCTTCTTCGTCTTTTTCTGTCTGGCTGTAATTTTCAACTGTTCAACATTGTCACACAATCTATGTACATCGGCAATAGTATTTTTGGAGTTCCTCCGAAGTCGCAGTGGATTTTGCGAATGGTATTTTTGGATTGAAGACTCACTAAACTTTAACTAGGATCCCACGCGGTGAAGTATGTGAATGTGATTGAAAATTCGAGGTATGGATCGATAATTAATTTTCGACGGAAGATTTAAGCGCCGTCTAATTTGTTTACGGAATACAATAGTTTTTTTTTAAAGATTATTTGCGGTTTGTTTTTATTTTAATATTTACAAATACTGAGATTTATTTTTTTTTAATTATTTTCTGCGCACGCACTTGAGCTCTTGTGGTGTCCATTTAGGTTAATTATTTTTTTTTTTGGTTGGTATTGAACCACACACCCCTTAGCGTCCGGTAATTTTGATACGTCTTACCTTTTATTTGGACAGTTAAATAGAAATAACTTATGAATTTTTGTTAGGCAAGTAGAAGCCGTATTTTTATATTCTTTTTATTAAGCCTATGGTTAATAAAAAAATAATATTGTAATATGTATTTGTTTTCAACTATCTTAGGAATCTATTTATTAAAATTGACTAAATCCTAATCTCAGACAATTTCATTTATTTTTTTATTTATTCAGGTTGTATACTGTACTTAATATTTTAGTAGTAAACTATTGTAACAGTTTAGTAGTAAACATTGGTAAGTTGGTGGTTTATTGAATAGTAACGTAGGGAAGGCTGTGGGCCAATTTACCTGGCGCTCCTGATATAACTGCGGATTTTTTTTTGGTTTTGTGGACCGCACGACCATCTCCACTGTTTTGTCTAGCCGCGAGCCATTCCCAGACTGTCAACGTATAGTACTTTTCTTTCCGGCTGTACATCTGATTTATATGTGGTACATTTTGTAACTTTTTTTATATAGATTCGGTTTTGTACGCCACATATTTTGGCACCCAACGTGACGGGGCCCTTAATTAATTAACCTTTTTTTGTCAACCCCATGTGTAGATTCCTTTTAATTAGTTAAGCTAACGTGTGTGGACTTTATTTATTGACTTTAATTATAGCCGACTTTCTTTATTGTTAGGCTGAGTTCATTTGTTATTTTTTGTCTGGAGATTCAGCTGATATTTTGACATATTTTATAAACTTTTATTTACTTTACCACTGGTTTTGCGCTGAGTAGTAGTCTTAGAATTTCGTCTTTGGTGGAAGTGTATGCCAAGAAGTGCTTACTAGTTTTTTTTTGTGTGACGTGAATTTGAAAGAAGCCAAAAACGGAACTTAAAAGAAAATACTTTGAAGTGGTATTGTGGAACTTAGAAGAATTTTGGATATATTCGGACTTTGAAATATTTCAGTTGGAGTTCAAATTTATTTTTTTGAGAAGTTGGACTTCGAAGTTCTACATTGTGGTTTAACTTACTTATGTTAGGGAATATAAAATCTTTTTTGAGATTATACTCTGACTTGTAATTTGTTCTGGAACAATGAAATTTTGAAAATCTTTTGTGAAATTTTATAGATTGACTAAAGCGACTATTTTTTTTATTTTGCTCCCATTAATAAAGTAAACTGTAACTGTGTGTTAATATTTTTACTGATATCTTGATTTTGTTTGAATATTTGCTCCTTTTGGTTGATACATTTTTTTTTTGAATTATGAACTTTGGCAAGATGGTGCGAAAACTTGTATCCAACTACTTGAGGAACTGGAATATGAACTCAAAATTCGTGGAGTGTCTACTGGCACTGTTAAGTCTATGAGGTCTAGTCTGTCTGATGCACTTAGTCGTGAGGCAGCAAATGAATGCTTTAGATATCCTGCACACCCATTCACCTTTGCACAGGATAAAACTGCAATCGAGACTAAACTTGCGGAGCTGACTACGGCTGTTGGAAAGTTCGCCGGAACTCCTACTTATGCTGAGTCCTTGAGATTGCGGACACAGATTAACCATGTCTTGGGGAGGATCGATCTTATGGTATTGCCAACAGGTGATGATGCAGACGCAGCCCAGGCTGTTAAGTCAGACTTTCTTGCTGAGATTTTGAAGTTGTCACAGGATTTACATGATAAGCAGCATCCAATCGGATCTGGTTCGGTACCAGTAGCGCTCGATGTGATTTCGGTTTTAAATCAGTCTTTTCAGGCAGGGGTAGGACAAGCTCATGCTTCTTCTCCTGGAGCGATGTCACAAGCTGGTAATAATGTTCTTTCAGGGTCTGTCTCTAGTTTTTCTTCTGGGATGATACTTCCTCATAAATGGGGAATAGACAAGTTTTCAGGTTCTGCTAGGGGTATGTCTATTTCTGCATTTTTTGAGATGGTGAATGAATTGAGTCTCGCTCGTCATGTACCAGATAGTATACTTTTGGAATCAGGTATAGATTTATTTTCGGATAAAGCCTATTAGTTTTATAAAGATGTTCGTCTACGTGTAGGGAGTTGGGCTGAATTAGTTGAAGAGTTCCGTAGGGAGTACCTGTCAGCTCACCATAGGGAAGCGCTTTTTGAAGAGCTTCGGAGGAGAACTCAGCATTCGTCTGAGACTATTGGAGTTTACTTGGCAATAATGAATAGTTACTTTAATCGCTTGCGTTATCATGTTCCAGAGGAAGTTAAATTGTCAATAGTTATTAGGAATTTGCATCCGTTCTATCAAGATAGATTACGTGATCCTTTGCCAGCTACCTTGGAGGAACTTCGTGTTCTATGTCGCAGTATGGAGGAATGACGTGATTGTATTAGGAGCTATGTTGAACCGAATAGTAGGAAAATGAATACTTTGGAAAAGGACCTAGCTTATATCAGTGTGGATGCTGAAAGTTGTAGTAGTGTTTGTGAGGGTCCTGTTGCTTCATCAGAATCGGAGTCCGCTAGAGGAAAGTTTAGGACTTTAGTCTGTTATCGTTGTAATCAGCCAGGTCATAAGGCAGTAGAGTGTCTAATGAAGAAGGAGGCTGTTCACTATTTTAAGTGTAGGAAAGAAGGTTTTACAGTCAGAACTTGTCCTTCGTGTAACTCGGATACGGAAGGAAGCGCACCTAACTGGTCGAAGAGGTGTTGCCGACGTTGACTCGACCAATCTACGTCCTATTTTAGACTTTATTTTACATCATTCCGAAGGAGATGAGCGTCCATATTTGAGAGTTAGAGTCTTGGGAAAGGAAATTTTGGGATTATTGGATTCTGGTGCTTCAAAGACCATTGTAGGAAGAACTGGTTGTAATTTTTTACAAAACTGGGTTTAGAGTTGGATCCTTTGTAGAGTGGCGAATGGTCAGATGTGTGAATTGGGGGAATGTTTAGTACCTTTCATGGTTAGGGATCGCTTGCGTGTCTTGCCAGTATTAGTTATTTTGGACGTACCGCACATTCTGATTTTAGGATCTGATTTTTGGCGAGTTATGGGTATCGTTCCAGATTTGAGGCATAACGAATGGTATTTTTCGGACGCTCCAGCAATGGTAGGTTCAGTGGATCATCTCCGAGGTCAAACTATTTTGACCGATGCAGAGGAGTTGCAATTGGATGAAGTTATTAATAGAAGTCGTGAACTAATGGGCACTTCTCTTGGTTGTAATGATGTCACTGAGCATGTGGTTGTTTGTAAATCTGCACCCATAAAAGACTGTTACTACCCTGTATCCCCAGTAATCCAAAGCCATATTGATAAAGAGCTAGAAGATATGTTGGCGAAAGGAGTAGTGGAACGATCGAATAGTGCTTGGTCGTCCCCGATTCTCTTGGTGAAGAAAAATGTTCCAGAAGGTGAAGAACCAAAATGGAGGTTCTGCGTAGACTATCGAAAGCTTAATACCGTAACAGAGAGGGATGGCTACCCATTACCGTACATCTCTAATATTTTAAATAAATTGAAGAACGCGCATTATCTTTCCACCATAGACATTAGACACCACTTACGTTTGGTCAGAAATATGTTGTCTTCGATGATATGGCGTTGGGATTTGATTTGATGTTAGTAAGCCATTCTATTTAATTGGGAATTTCGTTTATACGCACCTAAATTCTGGAAGACCTACTTCATTTTTATTTTAATGAACAATTAATCGGATTAGACTACTGTTTCGGTAGATGTTTCTCGCAGTATCAGTGAGAGTTGAATGGTGGAGAGTTTCTTATGGACTCATGGTACGCGAGGTATAGTGAAGTACTAGCGATGCCCCAGAGCTGGGAGGTCGCGAATAAGGGCAACATCCAGTAACCGACCTAATCAGTGTTGTCAGATTCACGTTGGAATTTGAAACTATTCTACTTGATCTCATACGATGAGAGATGACTCTTGTGTGGAAGTGGCGTAAGTGTTGTAAGTAAGTTGTTGCGTTGTGCATGTGGTTTAAGATTGGTATGTCTTTCGTTGTCCAAGTACTTGCGCGTGGTGAGGACGGTGTGGATGATGATTGTGTTGTGGACTTCGCTCGGAGGTTAGGTAGTGTGTCGCTAGCGCGAGGGAAAATTTTCTTCTTCTAGTTTTTCCCGAATCCTCTGGGAAAGGGGGGTGGCGTACAAAATATGTGGCGTACAAAACCGAATCTATATAAAAAAAATTACAAAATGTACTACATATAAATCAGACGTACACCCGGAAAGAAAAGTACTATACGGTGACAGTCTGTGAATGGCTCGCGGCTAGACAATACACTGGAGATGGTCGAGCGGTCCACAAAACAAAAAAAAATCTGAAGTGATATCAGGGGCGCCAGGTAAATTGGCCCACAGCCTTTCCTACGTTACTATTCAATAAACCACCAACTTACCAATAGGTTTACTACTAAAATATTAAGTACAGTATACAACCTAAATCAATAAAAAAAATAAATGAAATTGTCTGAGATTAGGATTTAGTCAATTTTAATAAATAGATTTCCAAGATAGTTGAAAACAAATACATATTATTATAAAAATTATTTAAAACAGTTAAATATTATTAAACTTTACCATAGGCTTAATAAAAAGAATATAAAAATGCGCCTTCTACTTGCCTAACAAAAGTTCATAAGTTATTTCTATTTAACTGTACAAAATAAAAGGTAAGACGTATCAAAATTACCGGACGCTAAGGGGTGTGTGGTTCAATACCAACCAAAAAAAAATAATTAACCTAAATAGGACACCACGAGAGCTCAAGTGCGTGCGCAGAAAATAATATAAAAAAATAAATCTCAAATATTTAACCCCCCCTTAGACGCAGTTTACAAAATTATAGTAGGTATGTGTAAATATTTAGTTAATAAAATAAACCGCAAATAATCTTTAAAAACTGTCAAGTATTTGTAAATATTAAAATAAAAACAAACCGCAAATAATCTTTAAAAAAAAACTATTGTATTCCGTAAACAAATTAGACGGCGCTTAAATCTTCCGTCGAAAATTAATTATCGATCCATACCTTGAATTTTCAATCACATTCATATACTTCACCGAGTGGGATCCTAGTTAAAGTTTAGTGTGTCTTCAATCCAAAAATAATAACAATAATAACATTCGCAAAATCCACTGCGAATTCGGAGAAACTAAAAAAATACTATTGCCGATGTACATAGACTTGTGTGACAATGTTTAAAAGTTGAAAATTACAGCCAGACAGAAAAAGACGAAGAAGAAGAATCCTGAAGCAAGAAAACACTAATTACCATATGTGTCTAAAATAATTATTTGGAAATAAATATACTGATTTTAACACTTTGTTCATCTGCCTTTTGGCGATAATGGAGCAATACAAAAAAACTTGTCTTTGAACTGGAATGTAATATGACAACTTGATGACTTAATGAAAGTATGAATAGCTTTTTAGAGATGGGATAAAAAAATAACTGCAACTTTTTACTACTACTACTAAGGATTTCCACAGTTTTCACTGTCTTCCTTCACTCAACCGTTTTCTCCAATTTTCCCTGTCATTCCAGTCTCCATCTCGCAGGGTTCTTTTCTCCATAGCCTCGTCGATTTCATCTCTGAATGACCTTCGGGGTCTTCCTTTCTTTCTTTTTGCAACTTTTTAATTAATTAAAAACGAAATGTTCTAACACTCACCCTTCTTAGCCAGATTAGGGGTTTGAAATATCCCAAATTGGACCGAAACGTAGTCGGCTATTTGGACTCGTGATTAAGGCTAATTTCTTGATATAAATGCGACTCCGGTATTCACTTGTACTGTAGATCCGCTTTTTTAGCGAAATTGTGGATATTCCCAAAAAAACCCTTCCACGAAGGCAGCAAATCCCCTTGAATATCCACACGGTTCGTACTAGTCCAGATCCCACTTGGAACAGCAGCAAAAAAAAACAAAATGCCGTTTTTAATCTAGCCCGAACTTTTCAGTACCACGGTCAAACCTAGAATCACTCCCTTTCCCTCGTCTTTCCGAACACTTGACAACTTGACACACGGAGGTCAACGAATAATACCGAGATTCGAACATTTAAATTTTATGATCCCAATTCTTCCAAGATGACTCTAGAAAGAACGATCTAATTAGTTTCTTCACAAAGAGATGACGTTTTCCCTTAACTTCAGCACAATTTGCCAGACATTATCCCTATTTGAAAACTATTAATTTTATTTTCGCCACCTTGCTTATAATATATTATAGGCAACCGCTCTTATACGTCTAGAATTATTTAAATTTTCATAAAATAGAGGTGGGACTTTCTACTTTAAATTTGGAACGTAACACAAGGAAGCCTTTTCTTATTTTGAAATCGAAATTAATGTCGACAAGGATGTAATATACTCGTAGTATATTAACATCGTTAATGTCAACAAATGGAAAAAAATATGTCAAAAATAGAAATAGCAGGCAGGGATTAACTTTTCTTAGAAAGTTAGAAATTTGATTAGCGTTTTTTATTTCGACAATCTAATTCGACACCAAAATTCTTCATTACTGCTCAAAATTTAAATTGGTTTCACGGTAGTCCAGAGACTAAACTGTAGTAGAAATTAAGTAAGACTACTGGTTGAATATGTGAAAGGAGTGCAATTACTGGCAGTACATATTGGTAGTAAATTTTGTCTTTAAGCAAATGGGTAGCGATCTTTTTAGGGTATATAATTCTGTAATATTTCAAAAAAGGTTTTAGATATACGCTTGTTATCTTTTCTATCAGTCTTTAATGTCTGGTATTATTTTTTGATTCATATCAAACGTAATATATATCATCTCTTTTTTTTGGTTCTTGTCTATTTCTTTTTAATAAAAAAATATGAAAGGGCTTTCATAAATAAAAAGACGCATAACTACGTTACAGTTAAAATTTTTATTCAGATCACAATACCAAAATATCACTTTTTTATAACTATCAGTATTAACATTTGATACATAAGAAGGCATAGTCATAAACTTTGTTATTAGCCAGTCTTGTGCAACCCGCAGTTTATATTTTATGTTAGAATTCATAGAAAATGAATATGTGATGTAGTAGTTACAAAAAGTTTTCAACAAAAAAAGTTTTTTATTTTTATTTTTTACTAATTTTCTTTATATTATATTATAATTCTTAAATAAATGCCTGTCGTTTCGTTTGCTATAGTTTCAATAACATTTAATCTCGGCTATCCATCCCATCCTGAGACGGACCCCAATGCTATATGTATATTGCTAATGTATATTAATAATTAAGGTTTTTTTTAATATAAAACAATTTTTGTAAATATATTTTTAATTAGTTGAGTTAAAACTCAAATATCTTTTGGAACGTCACTGCTATGTTTACTATGCTAAAAACCATTTATTAAACTATTGCGGCTCCATTTAAATTGGACTGTATCAGTTTTTATATTTTAGGTACCTACAGCAAAATCAGCTGTTAATGTAAATTTGAAATCAATATTAAAACCTTTAGTACCGTTACCAATTAACAGAGAGTCAAGTCATTCCTCAAATGAGGATCAAAAATCATCCACAGACAAAAGTATTCCAGATATAATTAAAAAACACCAGTATGTCAAAGCATCAGAAATAATAGAAAACAAATTTAGGATGGTGAAGATACCTCAAACGGGTACAATCGCGGAAAGAAGCAGGTTTGCTATTGCTGATACGAAGGATACGATAATTCGCAACGGAAATACATTTCAAACTGCCGTTGAATATAAAAATAAAAGCGTTAACGGTAAACTTCAAACAAGTATTGAAAATATGGTTGATGCTGATAATCCTGTTTCATCCGTGATAATAGATTTAGATGATATACCTTCTGATAATGATTTGTAATTATTAAATATACTTAAGAAAAAAATAATTGTGATCTGTAATATAAGTATAAGTCAAAATGTTAGTAGATAATAATAATATGAAAGAAATAAAAGTGTTGTTTAATCTTTTTTCAGCTATTTTTCACCTACTATATCAATATAAAATTACAACTTGTTCTTTAGCTAAATTATTTCCTCTTTCAAATATCAATTTTGTAGGTTTCCATAATGTATTTACCCGTACACAAATCAGTCAACAATTACTTCTTTAACAATTAACAATGTTGTCTTTCAATATATAAGGCCTTATTATTATCGAAGTTTACATTCAACCAGTTCTTACAACTACAACCCACCGCATAGTGTTACACACCTACAATCATACCCCGATATTCCATTCATTCTTATTACCAATATACTCAAATTTTTCAAAATCCGTTTAACAATTTAACTAATATTCAGATTACAGTAACATCTTACCAATCCATATTTATATATACATCCACATTAAATTACAACTTTTTCTTTAGTGTATAGAATCTCTGATTAGGAATGAATTGAAGTTCTGCTTATACAGGAACAAAATGAAGTTCTGGATTTAAGTAAAACCACCAAACCCAAAATGACCGTTTTATTGATACTAACCCGGTTTGTAATGACTTAAAGCGAAACGACCTCTAGTTGAAAAAAAAATCCGTAATTGCACATTTCTCTTAATTTTAATCCATTATGTACATACGTTATTATCGTGCTAGACTGCAGGACTCTTGGCGGGTTAGGATTCAAGTTACTAGTCTAGCATTATCCCTTTTTAGTAGCCTCCTGCTCGACGTAGGTTTTAACCCTTATGCTCGAACCATGTCCAGTTTGCTTACATTCACGGAAAAAAATCTACTTTAGGTACTGAATTCATTTGTTGTTCATGCGTTTCGAAATATGCTCTTACTGTACCTCTATTTTCCTATATTATCTCTAAATGGTATTTTTACTTCGTATTTTTCTTTTGTTATCTCTTTTAACTGTCTCTTGATAGTATTCTTCACATTCTTGCTCTTCTACTGAGAGTTTGCTTTCTTTCTCTACTTCTTCCAGTTCCCAGAATTTCTTTATTTGTGTGTCCATTTCCTGTCTGGATTCCTGTCTTGAATTTTTTTTGTGCAATTCCTGACACGATCCATCCTAACATTGTGTTTTAAATGAATAGCTCGTTACTTTTTCGTTAGCATTTCTTCCTGTACTCCTAATAATACGTATATCTTCCCTACCGCGGGTTTGCTAACAAAACGTTTTTTTTTTTTTCATTGTATTCTTCTAACTGGATTTCCTGTTCTGGTAAGTTTTTGGTTATTTTTGGTAGTACCAAAGCCTCTGTTTCCATTTCAAAGCTACTCTAAAAATATGTTTCAATGATAGCTTCATGCTCCAGTTCGATAATTTTTTTCCTAACGAACCGATTTCCGAGATTGTAGCATGGATTGGTTTTCTTTGCGTTCTCAAGATTGTCCCTGCTTGTTTAGTAATGAATGAGCATTCCGAACCTTGGTCTATTAGTGCCCTCATTAAGTGGGAGCTTCCTTTGGAATTATTTATGCGCACGATTGCTGTGGCAAGTAAGGCTTCTAGATCTTTGTGACTTGCACAGTAAGTGCAAGTTACACTGAGTGTCACACTGGGTCACTGAGTCCTGTCTTCGATTCTGTGTCTTGACATTTCTGTACCCTTTCTTTTCTTGACCATATTCTCGCCTTTCGCTATTCGGCTCTCTTCCATTGCCCGAATAACGTTTTCCTTCGCTGTTTCTATCAGGGTTAAATTCATTTCTCCTGATGTTCAGATCTCTTCCATTGCCCGAACTTCCGAATTTTCACCTGTTTTTTTCAGGAATATCTTCTTTTCTTCTCTCATTTGAGTTTCTTCTTTTGCTCAAATATCCAACTTCAAAATGTATCAATGTGTGCTGTTCTCCACTACATTGTCTACATCTCTGCTGGGAGAAATATTGCGACTCATTCCTACGCGATAGGCAATTTTTGCACCATTGTTTTTCCATTATTATTTTGTTTCTGTCTCTTGCACTGAGCTTCAGAAACTCCCTTCTTTGTGTTACACTGTGGTCTCCGTTACACATTATACAATGTTTTTTTTATTTTCTTAATTTTTCTCCTTGAATATTTCTAGATTCCTTTCTGATTCCAATAACTCTAACGTTTGGAATATTCTTTGTAGAAAGGCTTGCGTTGACTTATAGGTCGGTACCTCTCTACTATCTCCAATGTTATTTTTATACAATGTCTTGGTTTCGTTATCCCATTTTGTTATACTTATTCTGGCTATTAATAGGCTCCAGGATTCCGTGTTAATTCGTAGATCTCAAATTGCTTCTAGGTATTTATGAAATATGTCGTGTATTGTTTTTAGGACGCTAGTCAATGCTTCCTTACTTCTTGCACTTGGAGCATGAGCACCGTGTTAATTAATTTAACAATATCATTGCCGTGTGTTGTCATTTCTTTACCCATTATTTTCTTGAGCATAGTCTCGCCTTCCGCTATTCGGATCTCTTCCATTGCCTGAATAACCATTATATCAAGGTGACCGTCAATCAGGGTGATATTCATTTCTCCTGTTGTTCGGATTTTTTCCATTGCCTGAATTTCCGAATTCTGTCCTGTTTCTGTCAATTAATTTAAACAATATCATCCTTGGGTTTTCATCCTCTCTCTAAGCATTGTCCAGGCTACTTCATAATTTGCATCTGTTATATGCAAATGTATAATTTTGTTAGCTTCTCGTTTTAATTGTGGTTTGAGGTACTGCATTTTTGTCGCGTTAGATAGTTGATTATTTTTATGAACTAACTTTGTAAATAAATAATAAAACATTGTTCATGTCTCATATTTTCCATCAAATACAGGTATTCTCACTTTTGGCAGAGTTAGAACTTCTCTCCTTTGCATAGTTTCCGGCCGTCTCCTTTTCAACATTTTCCTTACTTGTCTTCGTAAGACGGTTATTCTATCTATTTCTTCATCCTCCAAGTTATCTAGTTCTTTATTTATGGTAGCTTCCATTACTAATGTTTTTATTTTCTCCATTTGCTCCTTTAATTCCAACTGCGTTTCTTCCTCCTCCCATACGTTTTGTATGTTTTCTTGTAATATTTCCTCAATTTTTTGTTTTCTTATTTGTATCTCTTTAATTCTAAGTGATTTATCTTTTTTCAACCCCCTACAGTACAATGTTATATGCTCTATTGTTTTTCCTTCTATGTGTAGTTTGAAAATCTGTTTCTATTATTTTGATTTAAAATATTTATGTTTTGTTGCACCTTAATCTAGTAATTCGTGATTGTTCTCAATCTCCCAATATTCGTTCAATGCCTGCGACCTATGCTGAATGTACTTTCTTGTCTTTCTATTTTTAGAATCCTTTTTCGTTATTCGTCATTATTCTGGCTATCCCCGCACAAATAGTAGATTTCCGAGCGTACAATTTTTCCATTTTTGTTTTAGGTAATATTTGAATTGTATAATTTTAATTAATTTACCATTATCACTTATGCCAATTTTGTTGTGGATTCTATGTTGTATGTTTTATTTTGTAAATAAAGATTTGTTTGTTATCATCGTGTCGTTTAATTGAACTAATTTTTATTTATTCAAAACAACTCAAATGTTTAAAAAATATTATTAACAAAATTGGGAGCTAATAGTTAAATAAGATTAATTAGAAAAAAATTAGATTATATTACCAGTACTGACGTAAAGATTGTTTTTATGTATTATATTTTGAAATGCCAAGTGCAGACAAGAAAATTCCGTATTTATCTGACTTTGACCTATTTATTCATGTGTAGGTCAGTTCTGTTTGAAAGCAAAGGCGTAAGCATACATATATCCGAATTATTAATTTGAATTAAAATGATATTTGTTGCACTGTTGGGTATAAATGAAATATTCAAAGACTTACAGTTTTAAATTGGATGCTGAATGCTCCTTCTGGATTGAATGCTGCTAATAACTGGATCGAGTGGCTGCCTATAACTGGATCGAGTGTCTGTATGCACCTTCTGGACTGAATGCTGCTAATAACTGGATCGAGTAGCTGCCAATAACTGGATCGAGTGACGCCAATAACTGGATCGAGTAGCTGCCAATAACTGGATCGAGTATCTGGATTTATTTTCCACCGGGTTTAGTGTCTGGTCTGGTCATTGGTGTTGGTAGTTAGAGTGGACTGTAGTTTTAGGTCACTATATGACTTTTTATATGATATATATGATAGGTCTTTTCTTCTCTCAGAGGCTTACCACAAACAATGTTTTTCTTTTTGCTCGAATGACCATGTATAGAATCTTTAATCAGGACAGAATTGAAGTTCTGGTTGTACAGGAATAAAATGAAGTTATGGATATAAGTAAAACCACCAAACCCAAAATGACCGTTTTATTGACACTAACCTGGTTTGTCATGACTTGAAGCGTTAGGATCTCTAGCTTGATTTTTACCGACTACTAAGTGTTTTTATAAATGAATTACGCGGTCAAGCTCCACGCTTCAAGCCTTATTACAAATATGATTCTTCTTCTTCCTATGCCGTCCCCATTAACGGAGGTTGGCGACCACATTTCTAAAAGTTTCTCTGTTTTTTGCAACGTGGAATAATTCGTCTACAGTCATGTTTGTCCAGTCTCGAATATTTCGCACCCATGACCTCTTTCTACCTATTCCCTTTTTGCCATCGACTCTACCCTGCATGATGACCTGCAGAAGACTATATTTATCATTCCTCAGTATGCAGTCTTGCGTACTTTTATTGTTTCTTCTTCTCAGCAGTTCCTCATTGGTGCCCTGGCAGTTCATGGAATTCTCAACATTCTCCGGTATATCTAAAATTCAAAGGCTTCAAACTTCTTAACTATTTGCGCTTTTAATGTCCATGTTTCTACCCCGTACAATAGTTACGATCAGACGTAACATTCAACAAAGCTCAGTCTCAGCGCAGTATTCAGATTTTTGTCACAGACCAATTGCTTGAATTTTAAGAACGCTGCCCTTGCCATTTCTATTCGTACAATGATCTCTTGGTCTGGATCTAATTCTGTGTTGATGTAAGCTCCCAGATATTTATATTTTGTCACTCTCTCTATTTGCTGTCCACCAAGAGTTATTTGTTCATTATTTATTGGACTCCTTGATACTATCATAAATTTGGTCTTATCTGTGTTGATGTCAAGTCCCATTTGAATGCATTCACTATTTATTGCATCTAGTAAAGTTTGTAGTTCTTCTATACTCTCTAACAATAATAATAACAATAATAATAACTTCTAATAACCGTGTCATCTGCAAATCTCATGGTGTTTATGATTTCTCCACCAATTCTTATTCCCTCTTTTCTTTTCCATAAGGCTTTTCTGAATATGACCTGTGAGTACACGTTGAAAAGCGTCGAAGACAAGACGCATCCTTGCCTAACCCCTCTCGCAATTGGTATATTGTTTGTTTCTATATCGTTCACCTTTACTACTACTGCTTTCTGGTTCCAGTATATAGCCTTAATAAACTCAATGTATTTTTTGTCTAAATTGATGTTTTTTAATTCATCTATTAACTTCATATGCTGCACTCGGTCAAATGCCTTCCTAAAGTCTATGAAGCATACATATGCACTCTTGTTATATTCCCGACATTTCTGCCTCCTCTGCAGCCAAACTGCGTTTCATCTATCTGCTCCCCACATTTCTTATAAATTCGGTTTTGAACAATTTTCAAGAGAATCTTTAAAGGGTGGCACATTAGGCTTATCAAACTATAGTCATTACATGATTTGGGATTGTTGTTTTTTGGTAGAGGTAAAAATATCGATTTAAGCCATTCTTCCGGGATGTTGCCCTCTACATATATGTGGTTGAGAATTCGGGTGAGTCTCTTTATATTACCGTCATCTAAGGCTTTTAACAGTTCAACTGGAATTTGATCAGGACCCGGTGCTTTTCCTTGTTTTGTATTCTGTAAGGCATTCTTTACTTCTGAGGGTAAACGTTGTAGGTATTTCTTCTTCACCTATATCTTGTTCATTTTCCCTCTCGTCATGGAACAGATGGATTATATATTGTTTCCATACTTCCTTTATTTTGCTCTCTTCAGTAAGTATTCCTCTATTATTATCTCTTGTTATAAGTGTTCTTCTTTGTCTGGTGTTGCCTGTAAGTTCTTTCATTTTTTTATGTAAGTTTGAGGTGTCATGTTAGTTGCTGAGTTCTTCCAGTTCCTGGCATTCTTTGTTCATCCATTCCTCCTTAGCCTTTCTGATTTCATATTTGATTTTATTCTTGATGGTTTTATATTTATTTTCATCTTTATTTTTTCAGTTATTAGCTCAACTGTTTCCGGTGTCATCCAGTCTTTTTTAGTGGTTTTCTCTTCTTCGCCTAGGACCTCTTTTCCCGCTTTTAGTATGGCTTTTTTCATATCTGCCCATTC
This sequence comes from Diabrotica undecimpunctata, assembly GCF_040954645.1. Lineage (NCBI taxonomy): Eukaryota > Metazoa > Arthropoda > Insecta > Coleoptera > Chrysomelidae > Diabrotica > Diabrotica undecimpunctata. Next base: position 89,329,313 of record NC_092806.1, on the reverse strand, counting down.
AACGCTTCCTTCAGTTAATTTATTTATTTCTGCGTTTAGTTGCCGTTGGTAGTTGTCGTCTTTTATGTTTTTGATGTTTATTTTGGTGGTTTTCACTTTTTTTCTCCGGTTTTCTGAGTTTAATGTTGACGTTTGCTAGTAATAGATTATGGTCCGAATCTGCATCTGCGCTTGGATAGGTTTTTGCACTTTGTACTCCATTGCGAAACCTTTTGTTAATCGTTATAAAATCTATTTGGTTTCTGATTATATTGTTGGTGTTATTTTTTGGAGAAGTCCACGTGTATAATCTTCGTAAGGTTAGATCGTAGTATGTATTTGTTATGACTAGTTCTTTCTCCTGGCAGTATTGGACTAGTCTGTCTCCTCTTTCGTTTCTTTTACCTAACCCCAAATTTCCTACTATATTTCCAGTTTTTCCTCGACCGACTTTAGCATTAAAGTTGCCCATAATTATTTTTACCTCCTGCTTCTTTATGTTTTTTGTTAACAGCTCTAAGTCCGCGTAGAATTTTTCGACCTCACCATCATTGCTATCAGATGTTGGAGCATACACTTGGATTAGATTTATGTTTAGAGGTTTGGCTTTCAGCTGAAGTAGCATCATACGTTCGTTAAAGGGAATGAAATTTGTCACAAACTCTTTTAAATTATTGTTGATAATAATTCCGACACTCTGGCTGTGTTCTCCAGTGCTTTTGCCTGAGTAGAAAATAGTATTATTATCCTTGGTATAGTTTACAGACTTTGGCCATCGAACTTCTGAAAGCCCCAATACTTGTATGTCTAATCTCTCCATTTCTAGCATAACTGATGTTTATTTTCCTGCTTCATAAAGTGTTCTTATATTCCACGTAGCTATGCGTTTTAAATCGCTTACACTAAATTTGTTTCTCCGCCCGGTGATTCTTCGCACCCCCGTCCCATTAAAGAGCCGCCGGGCACTCGGGGATACTGTTTGATTTACGTCCATTTGTGGTTGTTCTTGAGAATCCTTAGGGATCTTTAATGCAGTGGTTTCTCCTTGCCTTCTGTATCCTTATGCCGTTGACCTTGGTTCATCCGCCTTTTAGATCGATTTCTCAATCTCAGGACAAAAGAGTGCCCTTCCACTTACCAACTCATCCGCTCGATGCCGTTGGTCAGTAAGTGGGGGTTTGCTTATACCGGCAAAACATTCGGTGATTTCGCAGTGTCACAACCGGTTAAATCATAATTACCGCCTGTGATTATTCAGTATCAGACCGGTAAAGAGATTTTCTCTACCGCTCGGATCCTGTAATGACATAGCTGCTACCTATGTCATGCTGTCAGTTGATCCGCGGGTGTTTATTTGGCAAAGCCTTATTCACACCTGCCCCACATATCTGTAGGACGTTCCCTATCAGCCATTGGGACGCGCCGTGTTGAGGTTGAGAACTACCCCCCTCCGAGTGTGTTTTCCAAGAAGTACTGAAGAGCCCCTACTCAATTCAGAGCCCCTCCTTCTTGGAAACTACACCGGCACAAATATGATTGATTAAACAAATAATTATAACAACAAACTAGAAAACAGAATAACACATGAAAACCTAAATAAGGAGTGGGAAGAATGCAGAGACATCATGAGGCAGCTAAAGAAGTATTATTAGGCATAGAAGGTAGAGAAAGAAGAACAAGAACGAATGACTGGTTTGACGAAGAATGTCAGATTATAACAGACAAAAAAACAGAGCATATTTACTGATGCAATAGGGGCACAGAACCCGACAAGCAGAGGAAGAATAGAAACAACTACGCAAAGAAGAAAAGCAGAAAAGACTTCAAACCGAGAACAACGATGTGTAGAGGATAAGGAAGGTAATATATTGACAGAACAGCAAGAGATACTAAGTAGATGGACAGAACATTTTACGGAAAAGCTTGAAGGAGATCGGAGAGAGACGAACCCTGACATACCATTAGAACAAGCAGAAAACAGAGAAAAGACTCAATCAACAATAGCCAAGATTAGAGAAGCAGTAGACAAATTAAAGAACAATAAAGCACAGGGATCGGATCAAACAGCATCGAAGTTACTGAAGGAAGGAGGAGACGCGCTACAAAAAACAATACATGAATTGATAACAAAAATATGGTCGAATAAACAGCTACCAGCGAAGTGGAATAGCGGTATTATTGTACCATTACATAAAAAATGAATCAGTTAGAATGTGGAAACTACCGTGGAATCACGCTGCTGAATGCAGCATACAAAATAATGTCCAACGTCATTTATGAAAGACTTAGATCACACGCTGAAAAAATAGTTGACAAATACCAAAGTGGCTTCTGTAGACAGAAGTCAACAATAGACCAGATATTTGTTCTGCGACAGATCCTCGAAAAAACAAGTGAATATAACATCGACACACATCATCTCTTCATAGACTTTGAAAGCGCATATGACAATATAAACCGAGAATTCTTAATAAAAGCAATGAAACAATTTAATATACCAACACAACTAATAGAACTGACAAAAGAATCTCTAAAAGTAGAAAGTAGAATCCGGATACAAAATGAATTAACGAAAACAATAGATGTAAAAAAGGGACTACGCCAGGGAGACGCTCTATCATGCATCTTGTTCAACATCGTACTCTAGAAAATACTAAAGGACACAACAGTCAATACACGAGGAACAATCATTAATAAAAGCGTGCAAATAGCATTTGCATATGATGTTGACATAATCGCAAGATCAAGAACAGAAATGATAGAGGCATACAACCAAATAGAACGAGCTGGACAAAATAGTGGTCTTAAAATCAATCAGACCAAAACAAAATATATGCAGAAATAAGGCAGCCACAAAATAGAACAATAGGAGAATACAACATTGAAGGGGTAAAAAACTTAATATACTTGGGATCCCTAGTCACGTATGATAATAACGTTGCGGAGGAAGTGAAGAGGCGGGCATTTATTGCATATAAATGTTACCATGGCTTAATTAGGCAACTAAGATCAGATGACGTCGCAAGAAAAACAAAATGCCAAATATATAAAACCCTAATAAGACCGGTACTCACATACGGCTCAGAAACCTGGACACTCACTAAAAGAGAGGAAACGTTGTTAGCCACCTTCGAAAGAAAAATCTTGCCACACATATATAAGGGCATAAAAGAAAACCGAATATGGCGGAAGATACAACTCTAAACTATACAAAATATACCAGGATCCGGATATTATAACATTCATTAAAATAGGACGGCTGCGTTGGATAGGACATGTAGAAAGAATGGAAAAAGGGCGAAATACCAAACAGATGTCAGTAGGAAAAAGAACAAGAGGAAGACCGAAGCTGAGATACTCAGAAATAGAAAATGATATAACAACCTTAAAAATAAAAAACTGGAGAAAAAAAGCACGAAACAGATCAGAATGGAGAAGAATCCTGGAACAGGCCAAGACCCAAAAAGGGTTGTCGAGCCAGTGATGATGATGATGAAACAAATAATTATTACAGTTTAAGCAATTATTAGCATGTGGCAAACAAATAATATTTAGGCTACACATGCAATAACAATATTTGATAAAATTAGCGTTCTTTACGCGAGGCAATAAAATCGATTGCTTAATAGATGATATTAAACATTAGTATGTTTCTATATTTCATAAATCCACACATAAAACAGTTTACCCTGCAGTCATCAATAATAAATAACTCAGCATCATACACATATCAACCATCTAATTATTTAGTTACCAAATGTTGATTTAAAACTTGTATGATATTTCAGTTTATCCTGGATTCATTAGGTATATGTATTAATGTTTGCCTACTTATAATTCAAATATTTTCTAAAGTCATTCCATCTATACAATTGTTCTACAATTTTCTTACATAATCTTTCGGGGTATATTATACTTTAACTCCAACATATTGATGTTTGCTACTGTTACAAGTAATAGTAAAATAAAATAATTTTAACATATTCATTTAACACATTTGAAAAAAGGGTTTTCCGTAAATTTGATTATAACAAATATACGTTCTTCTGCGATAATCAGAAGGAAAATTCTTGTTTTTATGATATTTATTTTACGACTATTAAAAATACAATTATAAAGTAAGGTTGTTTCTTGTCGAGTGTCTTGATGTCACTTGTCATAAAAAAATGGGTCAGCGCACGCCTCCACGCGCATAGGATCAACACAGAGTCGTTCAAGGTTCAAAAAGAAAGTTTGAATATATGGCGGGACGCAACATAGCCGCCTCCATTGAAAGTCTAGTGGACTTTAAATAATTGGTAGAACACAAAGTTTTGTCACTGGGCGTTGATAACTTCCATTCAAAGTCTTTACGGTAGCAGTTCGAATAACACCATCAACACCAGGGAACACTTCGGAAATACGACCGGTTAACCATTTTTGTGGGGGCAAGTCATCTTCTTTAACGATTACCAACGTTCCAGGTTGAAGTAGGTTAGGTGAATTATTTTTCCATTTTTCTCGAGCCTGAAGTTGACCAATATAGTCTCTAGACGATCGATACCAAAAATCTTGAGTGATTGCTTGAGTAAGCTGGAATTGCTTCAATCTGTTAGTCGGTGTATTCAAATAATTTGGTTCTGGAATGCTTGTGATAGCTTCTCCAATGAGAAAATGCGATGGAGAGAGTGGTGTAGTATCATTGGGATCGGACGACAACGGATGCAAAGGTCTGGAATTTAAGATTCCCTCTATTTGAACCAAGACTGTTAGAAACTGTTCATAGGATAAAACATTGGTTCCGACTACCCTTTTCAAATGAAACTTGACAGATCTTATTCCCCGTTCCCACAATCCCCCAAAATGAGGCGCTTTCGCAGGTATTAATTTCCAAGATATACCTTCAAGTGATAAATTAATATGTATTGTTTTACTTGCTTGTTTAAGAAATAAACCAAGCTCCTTATAGGCACCTACAAAATTAGTGCCATTATCCGAAAAAATTACAGAAGGTTTGCCTCGTCTAGAAGAAAATCTTCTCAATGCTGATAAAAATGAGTGTGTAGTAAGGTCTCCAACAAGTTCGAGATGAACTGCCTTCGTGGTCATGCAGATAAAAAGACAGATATACGCCTTTATCGTTTTATAGGGTTTGGTAAATCGATCTCTTATCATAAAAGGACCAGCATAATCTACTCCTGTATTATAGAATGGTCTACTTGGGGTTACTCTTTCTGGTGGGAGTTCACCCATTAAGGGTTGCAGTGGAACACAACTGTATTTAAAACAAACAATACAATTATGTATGTGTACAAAGTTAATTGAGGCCCTGCATGCATCAATTGATTATGTTGATCTAAAATAATTAGCTTAGACAGAATGTGATCTTTGGGTAAAAGTATAGGATGTTTTTTAGGAAAATCATATCCTGATCTTTTAAGTCTACCTCCAACTCTTAAAATGCCAGATTCATCAAGAAAAGGGGTTAATTTTAGCAACTTACTATTAGAAGGAATATTCTTATGTATTTTGATAGCTTTAATCTCTAATGTAAATTTATCAGACTGAACCAGTTTTACGAGTTGTATCATAGAACTATTTATCTCTTCTACAGTTAAGTGATCTGTACACTTAAAGGGTGTATGTCTAGTGTTATTCACGAATCTCAGTACATAAGCAAAAACCCTAGTGAGTCTAGTGAAGTTAGAAAATTTGTTTAAATAGGGTATTCCTTTAAAGTCTTGAATTTGATTTGTATTTAACACAATAGTTTTAATAGACTTTAATTCAGGAAGTTCTGAACAAGGAACAAGTGGAGTGCCATTGATAGGCCATAATGAAGAAGGTAATAAAAGCTCTTCTGGACCATGCCACCACAAATCAGAATTACATAACTCTAGAGCTGGAATACCGCGAGACAATAGGTCTGCAGGATTTTTCTTAGTAGGAATATGAAACCACTGTTGAGAATTAGAAAGTGATTGAATGCTTTGTATACGATTAGCAATAAAAACTTTATAAAGATGTGGTGAGGATTTGATCCATGAAAGAACAATAGTAGAATCAGAATAATAATAAATTTTTGACACATGCAGTTGTAGAGAATCTTTTATTTTATTCATGAGCTCGGCCAATAATAATGCTGCGCATAGCTCTAATCTAGGAATAGTTAAAATTTTCAAAGGTGCTACTCTGTTTTTAGCGCAAAGTAGGTGAACCGAAATAGTTCCTGAGTTATCTATGGACTTCACATAAATAACTGCCCCATAAGCTGATTCTGAAGAGTCAGCAAATCCATGAAGTTCTATAACTTCAGCCGAGATGCATAATGCATGCCTTGGTATTTGTAACTTCTGAAGCAAGTGGATTTGATCTTTGAATTGTTGCCATTGATATGTTAAGTTCAAAGGAATTGATTCATCCCATGTGATACACAGTTGCCACAATCTTTGTACTATTAACTTGGCTGTTACTGTATATGGAAGTAACAGTCCAAGAGGGTCAAATATCTGAGAAATAATGCTTAAAATAGACCTTTTTGTGACAGGATCGGAAAATTGATCTTTGATTGTATACATTAAAACATCATTTTTTGGATGCCATAAAAGTCCAAGGGTTTTTGTAGATTCGTCTATGCCTAAATTGACAAATGATTCAGGGTCAGTGGATGAGTTTGCAATTTCGATAGAATTAGAAACGAATTTTCTAAGTGGAAATCCAAAAGTATTTAAAATGGTTGACAACATGGACCTTATATGTTGAACCTCTTCAATTGTTGATCCACCAGTGAGCAGGTCGTCAACATAAAAATCCTTTAGTATGATTTTACTAATGAAAGGATGTTTCTCGGAAATATTGTGAGCTACTTCATGGAGGCAACGGATGGCAAGGAACGAAGCAGACGCTGTCCCATATGTGACAGTGTTTAGTTCGTACACAGATATAGGATTAGAAGGATCACTTCGCCAAAGAATGCGTTGCAGTGAACGCAATTTAGGATCAACTAGTACCTGCCGGTACATTTTCTCAATATCAGCTCCCAATACAAAGTTGTGCTTTCTAAAAACAAATCAATATTGAAAATAAATCATCCTGCACCACAGGGCCGACCATCATAAGATCATTTAAGGAAAGACCAGAAGAAGTCTTTGCAGACCCATCAAATACAACTCTGAGTTTGGTAGTGGTGCTATCAGATTTAAAGACGCAATGATGAGGTAAAAAATAACCTAAAGATAGACTTGAATCAGAAACCAATGCCATATGTTCCATAGCTATATATTCATCAATAAATTTCGAATATTGAATCTTTAAATCAAGATTTTTAGCAAATTTTCTCTCTAACGAATAAAGACGGTTTTCAGCAATATCTCGAGACTCTCCCAACTTATTGATAGGTTCCTTCAAATGAAATTTAACAACAAAACGACCAGTTGGGCGAAAAATAGTATTTTCTACGAAATGCTTTTCACAATAGGATTCCTCTAGAGAAAAATGTTTTCTTGAAGGATACTCATTAATATCCCAAAATTTTTCCAATTGATAGTTTAATGAAGACTCTATAGAAGTTTCATTATTCATACTAAAATTGCAATGAGTTGTGGTGAATTTTGATTCATCCAATCGAATCGGACCAGAAATTATCCATCCGAATAAAGTTTTTTGCAATATAGGTGAATTCGTTCCAAGTTTTATCTGTCCAGAGCAAAGTAGTTCCCAAAAAGATCCTGCTCCTATTAGAAGATCAATAGGTGTGCTTTCATTGAAATCAGGATCAGCTAGCAATATATTAGACAAGTCAAGTAAATCTTTATCAAAGGATATACACGGAATGCAAGATGTAATCTTGTCAACTACCAAACACGATAAAGATGCATTGTATGCAGTAGTACGAGAATAAACTGTAACTAATGTTTTCGAATTGACCTTGGAAGTACTTTGATTTATTCCTGCAACGGACATATTTATTTTGTCTACACACAGATTAAGTTTTTTGCAACAAGCATCTGTAATAAAATTACTTTGCGAGCCACTATCTAGCAAGATTCTACAATTATGAGAATTGCCTTGATCATCAAGAACAGTCACTTGAGCTGTAGAAAGTAAAATACAATCCTTGTTTTCCACTGAACATAAAGTATTTGAAAACGATCCGACAGCGTTGGAAGTACTAGGCTGCTCTTGCGAGCCAAAATGATCAGACTGAGATTCAGAAGTTTGAGATTTAGAAGGTACTGATTGTTTATCGAAATGAAGAAGAGTGTTATGTAAGTTACTGCATTTTCTACATTTACTAGAGGTGCAATTTTTAGTAAAATGATTATTACGTAAACAATTACTGCATAGTTTAAGTTGCTTAACACGCTCGTATCTTAATTTAGGACTGAGTTGTAAAAACTTGGAGCAATTCTGAATGATGTGATTTTGTTTACAAAATGTGCACGTTGCAGCATTAGTGGAAGTCAAAGCCTTTGGCTTATGACTGAAAGTATTAGATTTGCCAATGAATTTTGAATCAGGTTGTTGAGCTTTAAGGAGGTTACATCTATCTTTTAAAAATTCAATAAAATCATTAAGATTGGGTTTTTTAAGCTTTGTGATTTTTGATACCTTAGAATCCCATTTTTGCTTAGTTTTATTATCTAACTTAAGATAAATTGTGTTTATTAATAAGGTATCCCAATAATCGGTAGGCTCACCAAGAGTTTTTAGCACCCGAAGATTTTGAATTAGTTTATCTTGAATATGCTTAAGATCATAATGTGATTCTTTAGAGATTGGTTCTAGTTTTAATATTTGTCTAACATGAAAATTTATGAGGGCATTGGTGTCTTCATATTGCTCCAATAAACTTTGCCAGGCTACATCATAACTGTCTTCCGAAATTTGTAAATTCCGTACAGTTTCAGCTGCTTCACCTTTCAAGGCAAGTCTTAAGTAATGAAACTTTTGAACCTTTGACAAATTAGGTTTATTGTGAATGACAAAGATAAAAGTATCCCTAAAAAATAGCCAGTCTCCAAAAGAACCATCAAAACAAGGCAAATTGATATCAGGCAGTTTAAGACCAATATCATAAACAGGAAATGGTGTGTGAACCGAAGGCAATGGAAGTGTTTTAGAGTCAACAAAATCATTAGATACCATGTTTATGCCATTATTATTTGGCAAAGAGAAGTTAATGTTCGATGCTGTATTTATATTGGTAGCTTGTAATGTGTTGGCAATGTTGCACTCAATACTACTAGGTACAACTGGAATATTTTCTTCAGCATTTACAACTTTGAGAGGCTTTTGACTATTGTCAGAAATAACTGATTTAGAGGAGCTTGACTTACTTCTTATTTCTTCAAGTTCTTTTTTAGCAAGAGAAATTAATTTAAAATAAGTTTCTTCAAACTGTTCCCGTTCAAAATCATCAGTTAAAAAATCTCCGTCAACAAGTGGTGAAGCCACCTCTATACTATATTGAATGTTATTGAAGTCATCTAAAATTCCTAGAATATTGTTATAGCGCAAATCGAGTTGATTAAAATCTTTATTAGAAGACGAGATATATTTATTTAAAAATGAATGAAAACGAGTGAGAGTTGATTTAATAATTTTACGTTTACCTTTTAAAAGGTCTAAATCATCCGCCATTTTGTGAGAGAAAGCAAATAAAAGCTTGACTAAATGTTTATTTTATGATAGAAAACACAGCGATAATTATTACGAGGTATACTCTTAGTTCTATAGAATGAACTTTATGTTTATTTATTGCAAATTTAAATCGATTAGATAATACTAATGATTTATGAAGGTTATAAACTCGGTTCGCTATTCCCAGTCCGAACTGTCTAGTGCATTTAGTAATTATTTTTTTGCGAAGTTAGTTACTTTTTGACAGACTAAAAGTGGCTGGAAATTACTATACAACCAAGCACACCTACTCACAGCCAATATTAATAGTAAACAAACTAAATAGTAAATAAAATAGAACTTTGCGAATTACCGACAATTAATATTTATTTATCTGCACCATATAATAAATGGTTATGTTAAATTATAACGACTAAAATATATTTTTTAAATATATACTACCCAAAATTTGATGAGTTTAGTATACACTTCCACTATTTAGAATAATTCTTCTTTTTTTAAAGAAAGAAGTCTGCAATAGTAGGATACTTGAGCTATTAATACTGAGAAGTAGGAATTGTTGTGTTGTAGGTTTCCGACAATGAATCTGTCAAAATATGCCCGAGCTAAGCGAATGGAGTTTAATAACAATATTACGACAAGTGTTAGGAATGGACCGTGGAAGTGTGACGTCACAACTGTCAATTACTTTCCAAACAAAAGTTGAAATGTCCAATCTCAAGACTTTTTAATTTCTATAAAGTTAACATTTTGCTTCCTCTGCTGCTTTTTCTTTTAAGTATAGTGTTTTTAAGATAATACCATCATAATTCAGTGTTCTATTTCTATGAAATATAGTTTAAAAGTTTAAATTAAAGACATTCTAACCTTACTTTATTGATACATGCATTTTATTCTATTTTTATAAAACAACATGCTTTATTGTTTACACAACCTTGTAAAATTGTTGTAGTAACTATTAGAATACTTAGATATTGCAAAAAGCGGAAAGATTCTGTAAAAAAAATGAAAAAATAACGAAAAATACAAATTATCCACACTAAACAAGGTTTGTTTGGAAAGTGAAACTGACATATGTCAATAAAATCTACGTCATCACTTCCACGGTCCATTAATTACTGTAACCAAAGAAGTATAGTAACAAAATTATGTAAGGTTATATTGTTATTGACTAAAATATGGTCAAGTATCATTTAATTTTGACCAATCGAAACCAACATTTCATCCAACGACAACTTATTCTGATTCAAATAAAGAAAACTGAAAAAACTCATACCTTGCAAAATGTCCAAGTCTCAATTCCAAAACCAACTCCTTCAAGGTTATGACGAAAACGATGTTTTAATTATTGGCACTATTAATTCCAATCCAGCGATGAAGGACCATGAAAAAAGGGTTTTCCGTAAATTTGATTATAACAAATATACGTTCTTCTGCGATAATCAGAAGGAAAATTCTTGTTTTTATGATATTTATTTTACGACTATTAAAAATACAATGGACCGTGGAAGTGATGACGTAGATTTTATTGACATCTGTCAGTTTCACTTTCCAAACAAACCTTGTTTATTGTGGATAATTTGTATTTTTCGTTATTTTTTCATTTTTTTACAGAATCTTTCCGCTTTTTGCAATATCTAAGTATTCTAATAGTTACTACAACAATTTTACAAGGTTGTGTAAATAATAAAGCATGCTGTTTTATAAAAATAGCAATAAAATGCATGTATCAATAAAGTAAGGTTAGAATGTCTTTAATTTAAACTTTTAAACTATATTTCATAAAAATAGAACACTGAATTATGATGGTATTATCGTAAAAACACTATACTTAAAAGAAAAAGCAGCAGAGGAAGCAAAATATTAACTTTATAGAAATTAAAAAGTCTTGAGATTGGACATTTCAACTTTTGTTTGGAAAGTAATTGACAGTTGTGACGTCACACTTCCACTGTCCATTATAAAGTAAGGTTGTTTCTTGTCGAGTGTCTTGATGTCACTTGTCATAAAAAAATGAGTCAGCGCACGCCTCCACGCGCATAGGATCAACACAGAGTCGTTCAAGGTTCAAAAAGAAAGTTTGAATATATGGCGGGACGCAACAACATTGTTGACTAGAGTGGCATTAAGACACATACTTCAAGTTACAGTGACTGCTTTGTTTATACATTCGCCCTAAAAATGTCATTTTAATCAGTTACTAACTAGGCCCATATAGAGACTACGTGTCAGGGTCAGCAACCCAAATTGGGAATCTTGCATGAAATCCTGTAAAACTTTAACATCATAGGAATTTATCAGTAAATATGTGATAAATAGCAAATTTAATATCATTAAAATAATTTTTACCCATATATTCAGTGGCTTCACTCATGTATAATTGGTAAGTGTTTAACCACATTTGCTTTAACCTTACTAAAGTGGTAGTACGTATTCGTATATGTAATTGCACTGATGATGGACTTGCTAGTCCGAAAATCCGAAAACGTTCTGTGATGTAGCCCGAAGGGGTCTTTAAACTAACTAAATAACTTGCTTGTCTTTATATTTGGGTGGATTTTGTAATTGATTTTAAACCAATTTTTTAATAAGCCAGATACTTTTTAAAATCTGTAGCTTAGCAATTTTAAACGCGTGGATGACAGGCGTAACTGGATATGTGTGTGTTTTTTTCTAATACTAGATGTATTACTAGGTAGAATACTACCTGGTAGTCCTGGTATATCGGACTCATATGTTACAATACTGACTAAGATCCGTTCCCTTCTTCTGCTCCTGTTTCCCCCGAGGAAATGCAGTAAGGTATTACTTCATGGGGGGAGGATCTAAATCTTTCTTCATGTTGTGGAAGTCATTGATTCTCTTATAACCGTCCCTATTTTCAGCTCGCTGGAGATCCTGAAGAACTTCTATCCCGAATGTGCTGATTGCATCCGAAGCTGCCTTCGAAGAAATTATTTCTCCTACTATGGTGTCTGGTCGAATTTTCTGTTTGATAACTGCCTTCAGAGTATTGCGCAGCAAGTTGAAACGATGACACACGAAGAACACGTGCTCCGCATTTTCACTGACCCCGAGACAGGACGGGCACTCTGGAGAATCATCATGTTTAAAGCGATAAAGATATGCTCAAAAGCAGCCATGTCGTGAGAGCATCTTCGTCAGATAGTAGTTGACCTCGCCATGTTTGCAGTTAGCCAAACATTCACCTGCGGTATAAGACAATACGTCCACCTATCCCAATTGCCATCGACGCATGCTGTTTTGCCGTTATCTTCTTTTAAGTTCATCAAGGCACAATATAGTTGTAGTTGACTCTCTTTGTCGATAAAGGGTCTTCCTTTCTTTAGATAGCACTCCAATGGGTAGCATCCCAGCTATGATGTATATTTCGTCCTCAAATACTGTGCTAAATGCGCTGGCAAGTCTTAAAACGCTCAGACAATATACTGATGCGATCTTCCTCCGTGATTCCTGTGTTCTGAGGGTGTCAGCCCAAATTGATATTACGTATGTTAATATTGACGTGACTACTGACGACAGTAACGTCCTCCTGCTTTTTTTTTGAGCTATCTACATTCGGCATTAACTGTAATAAGACTGCTCTTACTACTGACGCTTTAGCACTGACATGTACCACCTACTGCTTGAAGCTAAGTCTGGCATCAATCATCACTCCCAAGTACCGACAGAATGGTTGAGATATGATTTCATGTTCTCCAATGCTCAGTGTTACGGTTTCTACCTGTTTTCGACTAAAGCACTGTTTCAGGTTTGTGCTTCGCTAGTTTTATATTGATTCTAATAAAGATAATGTCGAACGTGAGATTTATTTTCTAAAGGTGTTTTGTGATGATCATCGCAGCCACGTCCACGGCATATTCAACGAGCCTAGCATCCCTTGGTAAGTAATAAAACTCCATTCATTTTCAAAAAAGAAAAAGTTTCCTATATCGAAATTTCTAAGCCTGCTTTACGACTTCTTATCGATACAGGATCCACAAAATCTTTTCTTAATCCAGAAATAGCCTCTTCATATTTTTTTCAAATTACATAAAACATGAACCTTTCGTAGTTACATCGATTTTTCAAAATTATTCACAAACATATTGTGCTGAAATTCCTTCATTTTTAGAATTTTATTCTGACAACCAGTTGAAAATTTATCTGTTTAAATTTCACAAAATTTTTGATAGACTTATTGGCCTCGACAATTTTAAATTCTTTGAAGCTTAATTAAACTTTCCTAAATCCCTTTTAGTTACAAAAAATTCTACAATCCCTATTAAATATTATGAAACAAATAAAACACAATTTTATTCCATTCACTTGGAACCAAATTCAATTAGCAAAGTCAAAATTCCAGTTTAAGAAGAAAAGGGAACTATTATTATTCCCAGATAAATTTTGCAAGGTGTCGTTAGTATCAAGTACTTGATACTAAGGAAATATATGTACATTGAAGATTTTCATATACACTCACGATCATAAAATCCGGGTCACCTTGAAAATTTCAAGTTTATTGAATATTTTTGCATCTGGTGCAGTAATAACCTTTTTTTTAGGCTAATGTATTTTTTATTTGTCATCAATGTTTGTTTTGAAAGAAACAAAACGGGTTTTTTATTGTTTTTATTGAAAAAGCAGAAAACAAACCAAATTGTTGATAAAACAGACATACGAAAAAAAAAATGAAAAATACAGAACGTGGTAAAACAGTGGAATCTCCCCTTGCTCTAATAACCTCTTGCAGACGACGGGGCATACTCTCAATTTTTCTCCGGATTACATGTTGTGGTATGGTATTCCACTCTCTCACTAACAGATCCTTAAGCTCCTGTGCGTTGTTAGGAGGTGGTGTATGGGTTTGAATACGTTTTTTCAAATCGTCCCAGAGATGTTCGATGGGATTCAGGTCCGGAAACCTAGCTGGTCGGGGTAACCTCGTAATTCCAACCGCGTCTAAGTATTGCATACTGATCCTGGCAACCTGCGGTCGCGCGTTGTCCTGCATAAAAACGGCGTCTTCTCCAAGCCCTGCCATGGTGGGCATAACATGTTCTTCCAGAATCTCCGTAATGTACCTTCGTGCAGTTAAGGACCCATTTTCGATGAAGGGTAATTCTGTGCGGAAGTCGGAAGATACACCTCCCCAAGCCATGACCGGGCCTCCACCAAATCACATTCTTGGAGCAATGCAAGCTTGTGAAAATCGTTCACCGGTTCTCTTCCAAACTCTTACACGTCCATCGGATCCAGTTAGGCAGAAACGGAATTCATCTGAGAATAACACTTTGCTCCAATCATTAATTCCCCAATGCGCGTATTGTCGAGCAAAAGCTAGTCGAGCAACTCGATGCGCCCGGCGAAGTGGCGGTCCTGTAGCCATTACCCGAGAAGATAGTCCAGAAGAACAAAGTCTTCTTCTGACTGTTGCAACGCTAACTGAACAAATTCCCTTTCGTTGGCTCAGTGAAGATGTTCGTTCTGTTGTAATGGAAACACCAAATAATAGTAGCAGAGTTTATTGTTGAGACGTACACTATGGGTGTAGACCCGGGATTACTTTGAGTAGAGACTGATGAAGTTGATCGTTGAAGACTATATGTTCGTTGAGTGAATATTCATTGAATATTTCTCTAGTCAAGAGATATTAGTTTTATATAAATTCTATTTGGGTCAATATTTTTCGCGTACCTAGCGTGATATGTGTATTTAATTTATGTAAATTGTTTAACTTTGTCAGTACTTTTGACTGATGTCCAAATTATTATTTATAATTGACCAAATGTGTATGTAACCTAATTAACTACGTGTGTGTATTTAATAACAAATAGATTCATTCGGTCTACTGGGTGATAAAATTATACTGTCCAATTTCGGATATGAATTATGAAGATTTGATATTGGACATACTGGGGAATCGGGCAATCTGGCCCAAGTGTCAATACTCAAAGTTTACATATAAGTATTACATAACATAGTAAAATTCAAACATGATAAATTATAAATAGTTTAAGAATAATCAATAATCTTCCAACCGTACCCTAGCTATCAATGTCCGACTCTATCTCTAGATTAAAATTAGGGCAATTGGATGAAAATGTGGAAAGTGGGATGTCAACTTGGGAAGTCGACCGTACATTGTTGTGCCGATTACTAACTAATACAGGTACTTCCTGTTCGTTAGTCTGAGTTTGTGGATTCCCTGAACGACATAGTCGTGCAACAGGACGGTACTTCCATAACGTGAGTATCCCAATTATTACCATTATAGTAATGATCCCGGTGGCCACAAAATAATGCCAATTAGATTCGTGAATCGATCGCCACTGCGTATGCGTCATTTCTTGTTCCAGACTCTCCTCCTCAAGTAACACATGACGTAGCTCTCCTCCTGGTATGTCAAGGTAGGTGTTTAGAGGCGTGTTAAACTTGCGGGGTGTCCTCGCCACCAGTTGGGCCACGGGAGTGATTGGCGACTTCAGGTAACTCGTCACTGCTCTGTCCACCCCACTGCTAGTGGGGAGTAATGTAATATTTTTCGTTTGGGCGATACATTTGGGTGAAAGCATCAGGAATGTGACTCGTTCCAGTACTCTTTCGCTCCGATTTCCATCGCAAATAATGGATATGTGTATCGTGACTGGCGTGATAACTAGCCAGAGGTTGGGAGTACCCATCTTACTCCATTGAGCTGTCTGTATTGTCCTGGCTACCACTGGACATGTGCTATTCTTAGATCGCTCATAAATTTCTTCTAGTATGCAGTTTGGTTGGGTATCCATGTTTCTTATAGCCGTTGGTGAGCACGCTATCTGCGCCTTTGTCAACAGTAAGCACCTTTCTCTATCTTCCGTGGTCAATTCGAAGTAGTGCAGTGTGTTATAATCTACGACCAGTAGATTCCTTGGGGCGACAAATGTGCGCAACACCGACCCCTCAACGTTAAGTGGTATGGCCGTGACTTTGAGCATGCTGTACTTATTTTTCCCTGTCACTATGAAGTAGCCGATGACTGTTATATATCTGTCGTCATGACTGACTTCTGTTTCTATAATGGGTTGTCGTCGTATTTCGACCCCTTGAGGCAGTATCTGCCCTGCTTTCCCTATTAATTTGGTTATTTCACCCGGTTTCACTATATCAATGAAGTGTCCGTGGTTATAGTGAAGGTTTAATATTCCCTCGTAAAATTGAGTATATTCGTTTATGAAGTCCATAACTTGTAATGCTATCGTTTGTATTCGTAACGTGCTATATTCGGTTTCTAGTTTTTGTGCTTTGTCTTCTACTTCGTTAAGTCCTTTAGATATTTCTTGTAGACCTGTGATTAGTGCTTTGTTAAACTTGTTCATTTGCTCGTTTATCCTGTTCTCTGTGTGATTGATTGATGTTATTGTTTCTAACATTATCTTCGCCTGGTGCTGTGATTCCTTTATTAGCTCCTTTTGGTTATTATCTAATGCTTCAATGTTACTGTAGGCTTCGTCATTGACTCCAAATACTGAGGTTAATATTGTTCCTAATATTCCTCTTCTTTCCCTTCCTTTTATTTCTACTGTCAACCCCTCGCTTACTGACTCCGCCTTTCTTTGTCCTTCCTCTAACTTCTCTATTATATCCTTACAATTCACGATTTTTATCTCATGACACAGTTCTCGTACGCCTTGTATCATATTTCCTATTAGTTGGTGCTCTGTTCGAATTCTTCCTTTTTCGAGTAACACCTTTATTCGAAATGTTCCCCGGTCTATGACGACCTCTCCAAGGTCTTCTGTGAAAAATCCTGGTACCGGATTATATATTTTATACGGTTCTGCCTTTATGGGTCTTAACATCGTTAAAAACATTATAGCTACTAGTATTTTCTTCCATCTTAGTGCTGCTGCCTTTTTCGGCTTTTCCTGTTTCTCTTCTTCCAGTCGTATTAGCTTATGTATGGGTCTTTTAGTCAGTTTCCCGTTTGCCTTTCTCACTGTTACTACTCTGGTTAATCCCTCCGCTCCAGGGTGTGTTTCTGTTACCCTCGCTAATGGCCATCTGCCTGGAGGTGTATCCTCTTCTTTAATTATAACTATTTCTTCTTCTTTTATGTTAGGGTGCGCCTTATGCCATCTATTTCTCTGTTGTAATTGGTGCAGGTATTCCTGTTTCCAAATTTTCCAGAAGTCTCTTTTTATTTTCTCCACTAATCTCCACCTCGTCGGCATCTTCAAATAAGTCGTAAGCTCTTCTTCCCGATTTGGTGATATAATTTCTCTCCCTATAAGGAAGTGAGCTGGTGTCAGGGCTATTTTCCCTTCAGGGTCTTCTGATGACCCACATAATGGTCTCGAGTTCATACATGCTTCTATTTGTGCCAGCACCGTACTCAATTCTTCATATGTTAGAACTGTTTCCCCGATGATTCTTTTCAAGTGATATTTCATTATTCGCACTGCGCTCTCCCATAATCCTCCGAAATGTGGTGCATATGCAGGTATGACATGCCACTGAGTACCTAGTGCCAGTAATCCTTGTTTTATCTCGTCATCTATTTTTTGATTTTCTTTTTTCAACAAATTTGCTGTTCCTACGAATGTGGTTCCGTTATCGCTGTATACGTTGTTGCACTGTCCTCTGCGTGCCGTAAATCTCTTGAACGCTGCGATGAAAGCATCCGTAGACATATCGCTTACTACCTCAAGGTGTACTGCCTTCGTTGACAGACACACAAATACTGAGATGTAGCCCTTATAGCTCCTCTGTCCTCTGCCTCTCGTGGTACTTATTTTTATTGGCCCGGCATAATCTATCCCTGTGTTAGTAAAGGGATGACTCGGGTTCACTCTGTCTTTCGGTAGATCTCCCATTAATTGTTGTGCTGCTTGGCTTTTATACCTCCTGCACCTTAAACATTTTGCTAGATGATCTTTCACGGTTCTTCTGCCGTTGATTATCCAGTATTTCCTTTTTATGTACTGTAGTGTTTGTTGTAATCCGCTATGTAGATTTCTTGCGTGACTATCTGTTATAAGTAACTTTGTTAATGCACTATCCTTTGGCAAAATTATCGGATGTTTTTCTCCGTACTTTAGATTCGTGTGTCTCAGTCTTCCGGTGACTCTTAGAATTCCTTGTCTATCCAGGAATGGTACCAATGACGCTAATTTATTTTTCTTGTCTAATTGCTGTTTCTTCTCCAGCTTATTTATTTCTGGTTTGAAGTAGGCGTGCTGTGTGTGCTTTATCACCTTTAATAGCGTTTCCTCTAATTCTTGGACTGTAAGCTGACTTTGTCCATTGTCCTTCTTTTTTCTGCATTTGTCTGCAAATCTCCTACAATATGAAAGTACTCTTCTCATTCTTTCTAAATTTGAGAATCTCTCGCATATGTCCTCCTTTATCGTTGTCGTGTGCACCGTTATTTTCGTTTTGACTTCCTCCTCATTTGTCTCTGGTATTTCTTCCTGAGTTAAAGTTTTGTTACTAGTCAGCCAAGTTGGTCCCTTCCACCATAGCTCTGCTTCTAATAATTCTGATGCGGTACTTCCACGTGAGAGGATGTCCGCTGGATTTTCCTTTGTATCTACCTTATGCCAATTTTTCGGTCCTATAACGCGTCTTATTTCCTCTACTCTGTTGGCGACGAACATTTTCCACCTTTTTGATGATCCCCTTATCCAAGCCAGGGTTATCGTTGAGTCCGACCATGCATATACCTCAATGTTTTCCCTGTTCAATGCTTGTAGGGTTTTCTTCATTAAATTTGCTAGTAGTACCGCGGCACACAGCTCGAGCCTCGGTAACGTCGTTTTCCCTTTCAATGGTGCGACTTTCGATTTTGCTATCATTAGATTCGTTTTAATTTCTGGGCCTAATACCCTTGAGTAGATTACCGCTCCATATCCTTTCATAGACGCATCTGCAAATCCATGCAGTTCTACTCTGTTTATCTTGCTTAAGTTGTTCCACCTGGGCAATGTTATTTTCTCCAGATTTACTAATTGCGCCTGGTATGTATTCCACCTGCTTTGTTGGTTGCTAGTTAATTCTTTATCCCAACTGGTCTTTTGCTCCCATAATTCCTGTATGAACATTTTCGCCTGAATTACTACAGGTGCTATCCATCCCAGTGGGTCGTATAGTTTTGCTACTTCTGACAGTACGTGTCTTTTCGTTATTTTCTTTGCCGTCGTTATCCCTATTTTGAATATGATTATATCCTCTTTAGGTGACCAGTGTATTCCTAACGTTTTCCGTACTTCTTCTTGTTTGAATGCCTTCGAGTCTACGTTCCTCATATCCTCCGGTACGTTCTCCATTATTTTTTCTTCGTTGCTCAACCATTTTCTAAGAGTGAAACCTCCTTTTCTGAACAGTTGTATTAATTCCTTTTGGGCTGTTTCTGCTTCCTGCACTGTCTCAGCTCCTCCTAGTATATCGTCTACATACATGTTTTCTTTTACAATTTTCGATGCCAACGGGAACCTCGCTCCTTCGTCTTCTTGTAATTGTTGTATTGTTCTTAACGCTAAAAAGGGTGCTGCGGCCGTGCCGTATGTCACCGTCGTTAAGTTATACTCTTGTATGTGGTCCTTTGTGTCCTTTCTCCACAAAATTTTTTGATATTTTTGGTCTTCTTCTGCCATTCTGATTTGTCTAAACATTTTTTCCAGATCCGCTGAGTATGCTACCTTATTGGATCTCCATCGTAATAGTATATTTGTCAAGTCTTGTTGTAATTTCGGCCCTGTGTGCATAATATCATTCAGGCTTACTGCCGATGAGCTTTTGCTTGATGCATCAAACACGGCTCTTATTTTCGTTGTAGTACTGTCCTCTTTTCTCACTGGATGATGAGGTAAGTAGTACCCATCTCCCTGGTTTTCTGCTATTACCATATGACCTTGGTTTTCATAATCTTCCATGAATTGTCTGTAATTCGCTTCTAACTGTTTGTCTTTTGCAAACTTCCTTTCTAGTTGCATCAATCTGGCGAATGCTTGCTGTTTAGATTCTCCTAACTTTGCGACGTCTTCCCTAAACGGAATTTTTACTTCGTATCTCCCTTCTTCATTCCTTTTTACAGTCTGTCGATACAGTTCTTCACATTCTTGTTCTTCCACTGAGAAACTTGTATCCTGATTTACTTCTTCTAATTCCCAGAAGTTCTTTATTTGTACGTCCATTTCTTGTCTTGATATCATACAGCATACTTCTGCTTTTATATTCTCCCTTTCTCGTGCTATTCCCGAAACTATCCATCCTAGTTTGGTGTTTTGACTCAGGAGTCCATTACTTATTCTGTGCATCCCTTCTGTCAATATGTAACTGTATTCTTTTACTCCTAGTAGTAAGTCTATCTTCCCTACCTTGTAATATCTTGGATCTGCCAGTATTGCATTTTTCTCGTTATAGTCCGGTAGAATTATATCCTTTTCCGGTAAATTCCTTGTTATCTTCGGTAGTACTAGTGCTTCTATTTCCATCTCGAAGTCACTTTCGTAATGAGTTTCGATTAAAAGTTTCATACTCCAGTTGGCTGTTTTTTCTCCTGACGAGCCTATCCCGGATATGGTCGCCTGTATGGGCTTCCTTGTTGTTCCTAGCGTCGTCGCAGCTTGTTCCGTTATAAATGCGCATTGTGACCCTTGGTCGATTAGTGCTCTCATTATGTGTGAATCTCCTTTCGCATCTCTTATGCGTACCACAGCTGTCGCTAGTAATGCTTCACCTTCCTTATGGCTTGCACAGTTTACTGAATTCTGCCCTCTTTGCTGGTCGTTGCTATTCCTAGGCCCATTGGTATCTTGTGTATTTTCTCGCCTTCCGTTATTTTGTTCTCTGGCGTTGTATGGATTATTATTTCCTCCTCTGTACCTATCAGCTTGGTACCCGTTTCTTCTATTGTTTGAATCTCTTCCATTTCTTTCTTGTGTTTGTTCTCGTTTCGTTTCATTGGAGTTTCTTTTGTTGCTTGTGTTTCCTTTTTCATAATGCAACATATGGTGGTGGTCTCCGCCACAGTGTCTGCACCTATATTGTGAATAACATTGTTTTTCTTTTTTATGTGCTAGGCAGTTTGTACACAATCCTTTTTCTTTTATCATCCTGTTCCGGTCTCTTACATTGAGTTCCTGAAATTCTCTGCAGTTCGGTACTCCGTGATCTCCGTTGCATATCACGCAATGTGTTCTTGGTTTCCTAAGAGATCCTCCTTGCTTCTCTTGTCTTTTTTCTGACTCCAGCAGTTCCAGTGTCTGAAATCTTCGCTGTAGGAATGTTTGTGTCGATTTGTACGTCGGTATCTCTCTACTGTCTCCAATGTGGTTTTCGTACAGCCTCCTAGTTTCATTGTCCCATTTCGTTATGATAATTCGGGCTATCAATGGGCTCCACGCTTCCGTGTCTGTTCCTAACCCTCCTATGGCTTCCAGACTTTCGTGGAAGGTGTCATGTAGTGATTTCAATGCTCTAGCAGAAGATTCCTTTACTTCCTGCGCTAGTAGCATCCTGTCTATTAATTTAAACAATATCATCCTTGGGTTCTCATACCTATCTTTTAGCATGTTCCAGGCCACTTCGTAGTTGGCCTCGGATATGTTTAAGTGTTGTATCATTCTGTTGGCTTCCCCTCTTACTTGAGTTTTTAGGTACTGCATTTTTTCTGCGTTTGATAACTGGTCGTTTTCATGTATTACTTTAGTAAACAGATCGTGGAAAGTTCTCCACGTTTCATATCTGCCTTCATACACAGGGATTTTTACCTGCGGCAATGTCACACCGTCCCTCCTCTGTGTGCTTTCTGGCCGTTGCATTCCTGGCCTTATTTTCTTTAAAACTTCCCTGACTTTCCTCTTTAGATGATTTATTCTCTCTACTTCTCCAATATCTGTAGCGTCCAGTTCCTCATTTACTGCTGCTTCAATCATTAGTGTATTCACCTTTTCCATGTATTCTCTTAACTCTGACTGCAATTCTTCATCCTCCTGCAAGTCTTGTTCATTTTCTGGCCGTAATAATTCCTCGATTCTTTGTTTTCTTATCTGTATCTCCTTTACTTTCGGTGCTTTTCCTCTTTTCAGCACCCTTCCATATTCTTCCAACAGGGTTTTCCCCTCAATGTATGTCTTAAATACCTGATCATAGTATTTTGTTTCAAAATATTTTTCTTTCGTTATACCCCCTTCTAGCAGCTTTTCGTGGTTATTTAAAAATTTTGCCCAATATTCTTCTTATTTTTCCTGTCTATCCCGGATGTATTGTTGATTTTTCCGAGATTGGGAATCCTTTTTTGTATTTGAAACGAGTTTCACTATTTCTGTTCCTATTTCCGCTTGCTTAACGTATAGACTCTCCATGATTATTTTAAAAATTTTTACATTCAGCGGTAAATATATTAGACAATACTAAATGTACGTTATGTATTAAATAAGTATACCTGTATTATAACACTTTCTTTTCTATCGGAATGTGCAATTTAGCGAACTATGAGTTTGATCTTGCCTGCTGTGCTATTCTTTGCATTGAGGTAGGTCAAGATGTAATCCACACACTCTTATAATGATATATATACATATATATATATATATATATATATATATATATATATATATATATATATATATATATATATATATATATATATATATATATTGTTATCAAAATAAATGAGATTGTTGTTCTAAATTGTTAAATTGTAATAAAAAAAAACTTTTTAAATTGTAAGATTGTAAAAGTTGGAAGATTTTGTAATTATTCAAAAACTTACGGTTTTTTGTGTTCTTAGACGTTGAGGATCCCTCGCTTCTGGTGGGTTCTGCAATCGGTCCTGTCCTTTGGCTGCTCTGCGGCTCTAGTATGGCTCTGGGCTTTGGTACTGCTCTCGGCTCTAATATGGCTCTCGGCTTTGGTACTGCTCTCGGCTCTAGTATGGCTCTCGGCTTTGGTACTGCTCTCGGCTCTAGTATCGCTCTCGGCTCTAGTATGGCTCTCGGCTTTGGTACTGCTCTCGGCTCTGGTACTGCTCTCGGCTCTGGTACTGCTCTCGGCTCTAGTATGGCTCTTGGCTTTGGTACTGCTCTCGTTCTGGTACTGCTCTCGGCTCTAGTATGGCTCTTGGCTTTGGTACTGCTCTCGTTCTCCCGGGTCTAGTGGTCTCTCTCTGCTACTGAGGGTGTTGCTGGCGTGGACTGTATAGGCTCTCTCAAACTTCCTTGAAGTATTCTGTTTCTCGATAGGACCATGAACAAATTCCCCTTCGATGGCTCAGTGAAGATGTTCGTTCTGTTGTAATGGAAACACCAAATAATAGTAGCAGAGTTTATTGTTGAGACGTACACTATGGGTGTAGACCCGGGATTACTTTGAGTAGAGACTGATGAAGTTGATCGTTGAAGACTATATGTTCGTTGAGTGAATATTGATTGAATATTTCTCTAGTCAAGAGATATTAGTTTTATATAAATTCTATTTGGGTCAATATTTTTCGCGTACCTAGCGTGATATGTGTATTTAATTTATGTAAATTGTTTAACTTTGTCAGTACTTTTGACTGATGTCCAAATTATTATTTATAATTGACCAAATGTGTATGTAACCTAATTAACTACGTGTGTGTATTTAATAACAAATAGATTCATTCGGTCTACTGGGTGATAAAATTATACTGTCCAATTTCGGATATGAATTATGAAGATTTGATATTGGACACTAACATTGCAATTTCGTACTTCCTGTAGACGATTTCGATGCATAACCGCAGTTGAGGTCCGGTTTCGTAAAGCCTGAAACATAAAGAAACGATCATCTCGTGCCGTGGTCGTTCTTCTTCGTCCAGATCCAGGTCGTCTGGTTAGCAAACCCGTCTCATGAAAGCATTGAAGTACTCGTTGAACCGTAGAAAGGCTTACGCCAACAGTTCTTGCGACTTGCCGTTGAGTATGACCGTCTTCCACAAGCGCAACAATGCGTGACGTTTCAACAACAGTCAAAGGCATGTTTGGCAAAAAATAAAAAATAATAAACACTAATAATGGCACTAATACACACTAATGGTGGCAATAATAAACTTTTGTTTGTTGTGTTTGAACAGAAAGTCGAAGCACAAATGAGACATTTAAAACAAGCGGCAGTTACAGGTACCGTTCATTTTGGGAAGTGTATAGTTTTCCGCGAAATCGGCATTATTGGAATTCTTTGTTACAAAGGAAACCACTAAGACGACAACAATTCTCAGAAACATGCATTAGTTTGTATTTGTGTTATTATTATTTACGATAAAGCTCGTTAAAAATGAAATAACGGTGATTTTCAAGGTGACCCGGATTTTATGATCGCGAGTGTATATTTCATGGAAAGAACCTTCGGACTAGGAGGTTCCGCAGGTCCTTCATTTTAACCAAGAAGAAGAGGAACTAAGCTTTACCAACCAAGGTAAACACCATATCAAAACCAAAGATGAAGAGCCAGTATATACGAAATCATACCGGTACCCATATGTACCGGGTGGTCCAATAAGCCGATCTCTCTTCTATATATCAGAAACTATTCATGTTATAACTTTAGGAGAAAAAATTCCTTAGTAAAAGTGGCCAAGAGAAATCGCTGGAAATATCTTTTTTCTGGAAAGTTTCTGGGTTAACCGCTAGGGGGCGTAACCTGTGAAGAAAATTTTGAAAACCAGTTTTTTGGGAAATATGCCCAATTATACCAAGTGTTAAATAAGTAAACTAGAAAGAGGCCTAAATTCTGCACAAAGTTCAAGTACTTTTTTTTATTTTTTCAAATAAAGGGTGGGGGAGAGTGGGAAAGTATTTGTGGATAAATACCTATAACTTTGGTTTGGATTAACCGATTTTTACGCAATTAGTGTCATTAGAAAGAGTGTGGATGAATTAATTTACATCTACTACAAAATAATTGCATTTAGTTTTAATTGTCATAGGTAGAGTTCACTTTCGAATAGAAAAAATTAAAATTTGTTTTTTTTTTTCAAAATGTTTAATGAAAACACCTATTTATTGTAAATTATAATGGAACTGGATTAAATTCGTAACACAATGGCGCAAACTGCATGTTAATAGCTTTTGTCAACTCGAGATATGAATAATAACGCATAAACTAAGTAAGAATAGTATTGACTCACCCTGTATTATAAATTCTATTAAAAGTCAGAAGGTACTTTCAAATTTTTTTATAGTAGAAGAATCTTAATGTTGATACCTATTTTGACCAGTGTTATTTCATATGATTAAAAATAGTTTTTTCGAAACTAAGTAGGCCACGACAATGAATTTGACGGGGAGTTCATATTGTTTATTTATTGACAGCAGTCAAAACATTGTTAAGAAGTGTTATATTATAATTCGAATTTAAGATTACACTGTTTTCAATAGATCTTATTATTGGTAATATTAATAATTAATTATCAGTACTAATAAATCGTGATGAGTATATCAAATGCAGAATTGTATGATATGATTGGAGTTTATTTCGAATGTCCCCAAAATGCCGCTATTGCCTCACGTATATATTCTGTAAGATATCCTGACAGGAGGCATTATGACAAAGAAGTATTTGAAAGAAAGGCAAGAAGATTAAGAGAAACAGGTAGTTTTCATCGTCCTTGTTTTAAACGACGTAGTAGAGGTATGCCCCAAGATAATTCAATCAATGTTTTTGCTTTAATTCAACAGAATCCAAAATTTTAGTAAATATAGTGGTTTCTTTTTCACCAATATTTGTTGTTCTGTTTTTTAGACTGCATCCTTATCATGTAGTTCTCCACCAAGCTTTACATGAGAGAGATTTTGATGCAAGGCTGGATTACTGCAATAGAATGTTACGTCTGCTAGAAGAACAACCGCATATCATGTCAAAGATTTTGTGGACAGACGAGGCTGCGTTTAATAATGCGGGTGGTGTTAATCTGTATAATATGCATTATTGGGCTGAAGAAAATCCGCACTGGATACATAAGGTGCAGGTTCAAGGTAGATGGAGTCTTAGTGTTTGGTGTGGTATAGTTGATGGAAAGATCGTAGATTTCTTTGATAGAACTTTAAATGGCGAAACATTTTTGGCTTTTCTGGAAAATCAGTTGCCTGTTTTATTGAAAGATATTTCCTTACAAACAAGAAGAGATATGATATTACAACATGGCAGGTGTCCTGCGCACTTTTCCAGACGGGTTCGAGATTATTTGTATGCAAGTTATCCAAATAAATGGATTGGAAGGGGAAGTATATTTTCATGGCCAGCTAGATCTCCAGACTTAACATGTCTGGACTTTTATCTGTGAGGAAGATTAAAGTACTTATTGTACCAAACTCGACCAACCACGCGAGACGACATGAAACAGCGCATTATAAACGCATTAAATAGTATATATTTACGCGCGTAGTAAATATAATAGTATGTATTTACTATGCGCGAAAGATTACATCTTTGTGTGGACAACGATGGAAAACAATTTGAACATTTAATTGGACATTAAGTTTTAATGATTGAGATATTTTTATTATCTTTTACATATTGAATTTGAAATTATAATAAAGGGTCAGTCAATGCTATACTTACTTATGTTTATGCGTTTTTATTCATATCTCGAGTTCGACAAAAGCTATCAATATGCGGTTTGCGCCATTTTGTTATGAATTGAATCCAGTTCCATTATAACTTACAATAAATAGGTGTTTCTATTAAACATTTTGAAGACAAACAAATTTTAATTTTTTCTATTCGAAAGTACCCTCTACGCATGACAATTAAAACTAAATGCAATTGTTTTATAGTAGATGTTAATTAAATCATCCACACTCTTTCTAATGATACTAATTTCGTTAAAATCGGTTGATCCAAACCAAAGTTATAGGTATTTATCCACAAATACTTTTCCACTCTCCCCCACCCTTTATTTGAAAAAATAAAAAAAGTACTTGAACTTTGTGCGGAATTTAGGCCTTTTTCTAGTTTACTTATTTAACACTTGATATAATTGGGCATATTTCACAAAAAACCGGTTTTCAAATTTTTCTTCACAGGTTACGCCCCTTAGCGGTTAACCCAGAAACTTAAAAGTTATTTCCAGCGATTTCTCTTGGCCACTTTTAATAAGAAATTTTTTCTCCTAAAGTTACAAGAAGAAGAAGGAAGGAAGGAAGGAAGGAAGAACAAGAGGAAGAAGTAAAGAAACAAATATCTTCAATGTTAGATCAAGGCATCATTAGACCAAGCCAATCACCATGTTCGTCACCCATATGGATCGTGCAAAAAAAACCAGATTCGTCCCATAAAATAAAGTGGAGAATAGTGGTAGATTATTGGAAGGTCAACGAGAAAACAATAGAAGACCGATATAAGATTTCTCATATTAACGATATCTTTGACAAATTGAGACGATGTCAGTATTTTACCAGCCTCGACTTAGCGAGCGGGTTTCATCAAAAGGAGATGGCTGAAGAAGATGTTCCCAAAATAGCATTTAATGTGGAAAATGGACACTACGAATATGTAAGAATGCCATTTGGACTTAAAATGCTCCGTCTACGTTCCAACGCATGATGGACAACGTATTAAAAGGACTCCAAGGAGAGATCTGTCTCATCTACATGGACGACGTAATCGTGTATTCAACATCACTGTAAGAACACATTGTAAATCTCACAAAGGTATTTTAACGACTAAGAGAAGCCCGATTAAAAATCCAAGTCGGTAAATGTGAGTTCTTAAAAAAGGAAGTTAAGTTTCTAGGACATGTAGTCACACAAGAAGAAATAAAACCAAATCCAGCCAAAATAGAAGCGATTGAAAAATACCCAATCCCGAAAACAGCAAAGGAAATAAGAGGATTTCTCGGAATCCTGGGATATTACGGGTAGTTTATTCGAGATTTTGCAAAAGTTACAAAACATCTAACAAAATGCTTGAAAAAGGATGCCAAAATCAAACATACATCCGAATTTGTAGAATGCTTTAACACATCCAAAAAATTATTAATGAACGAGCCGTTATGCAATATCCGGATTTGTCCAAACCATTTAATCCCACAACAGATGCCAGCAATTACGCTATTAGAGCAGTACTTTCCCCAGTTGGCAGTGATAAACCGATTGCTTTCGCTTCCAGAACATTGAATGAAACAGAAACCAACTACTCAACAATAGAAAAGGAAATGTTAGCAATAGTGTGGGCAACTAAGTATTTTCGACCCTACTTATTTGGAAGGAACTGTAAAATACTTTCAGATCACCGTCCCTCACAATACCTATTTTCCTTAAAGGAACAGAACTCTAAATTAGTACGTTGAAGACTAAAATTAGAAGAATTTGATTACGAGGTAATTTACAAAAAAGACAAAGTCAACACCAACGTAGATGCATTGTATCGAATTAAAATACACACAAAAGAAATTAAAGACATTGATTTACAAATTGAGGAAGTTTTTGATGATTTAGGCAACATGGAAGATGATGGATGGTCAACAAATAATAATCCAGATGAAGATCGAATAGTCAACGAGATTGAAATGGAAAAAGCAAATCAATTAATCCCAGAAAATATTTCAGACGATATGGTTAAAACAGAAGATCAAAACATAGACGAAGACGGAAATGAAACAAGACATACAGCAGCAGAAAATCCTACCTATTTCAGAAAAGCCACTTAACATTTACAATATCCAAATTATTATCAAAACCGTCCACAACAGCCCACAACCTCCAGCAATTGCCCAAACTTTTCCTAATAGAAAGCGTTAACATATTCAGCTATCGAAAGACTAGTTACAAGCCGATACTATAAAATTTTTTAAGGAGCACCTCACCCGAAAAAGAAGTATGCAATTTTATATGAAGAGGAAGAAGATGTCTTTTGCTGAAATTTGCGAAATTATCAGAAAAACGTTTAAAAACAACGCATATGACCTTGTAAAATGTAATCTTTTATTGGAAGATTTTACCTCCGAAGAAAAACAAAAGGAACTTATAAAGAACTATCATGAAGGAAAAACTAACCATAGAGGAATAGCTGAAACAGAAAACCAAATAAGAAAACGATATTACTGGCGTAATATGAAGAAAGACATAGAAGATGTCATAAACTTCTGCGATATATGCCAAGAAAATAAATATGACAGACTTTCTCCCAAACCAAAATTTATGGTTACACCAACTCCTACTAAACCACTAGAAATAGTTCACATTGATTTATTTCAGGCCATAGGACCAAACTTTCTAACCATAATAGACGCATTTTCGAAGTATGGACAAGCCTACCAAATAGATGGAGGAAATTCCATCAATATACTCAACGCTCTATGAATTTTTGTTACACACCATGGACTCTCCCCAACAATGATAGTAGCCGATAATGGTACAGAATTCAAAAATGGGGTAATACAAGAATTTATTGACTCACATAAAATCTCAATCCACTATACAACGCCAGAGAATCCGCAATCCAATGGGATGATTGAGAGATTTCATTTTACACTAATTAAACACCAAAGCAAAGTTATCGAGAAAAGAACAAATGGTATACACTATAATTGGGTACAATAATTCCATACATTCAGCAACCAAGTTAAAACCCATTGATTTCCTGAACGGACATATCGACGCAAAAGATCCATTTAAGGTTGACAGAGAAAATAATTATGTACAAAATCATAAAGAGATAACTAAAGAACTATACAAGGAAGTTAACCGGCATATCCAAGAAAACAAAGAAAAAGTAATCGAAAACAGAAACAAATCGAGACAAGTCACCATTACGTATAAACCAAGCACAAAAATTTATACCCGGAAAACAGTCACCAGAAACAAATTACTTCCGCGATATTCTGGAAAACTTAAATTAACTTAAAACTTAAAGGAAAATAACGAAGTGACTGTTAATACATCAAAAGCCACAGTTCATAAGACATATATAAAACATCAACCCAAGTCAAAAACTAATTCTGAACCTTTCCCACAGGATTACCCTAACGATGTGAGCGAAAGTGAAAATCAACGACCTGAAAGACATCATTATCATCATTCTGGCTTTACAACCCTACGCGGGTCCTAGCCTCCTCAAGAATTTCTCTTTAGTCGTCTCTATCCATCGCCTTTCTCCGCCAAGCACGTATTCCCATATTTCTCATGTCTTCATCGATGTTATCAAGGAACCTTGCTCTAGGTCTTCCTCTTCTTCTATGACCAATGGGTCTATCAAGGCGCATTTTTCTAGCTGGGTCATTTGGTTCCATCTGCATTACATGCCTTATCCACCTAAGACGTCCTATCTTAATATGTTTTACGATATCAGGCTCCTGATATATTCTATACAGTTCGAAGTTGTATCGTATTCTCCACACTCTATTGTCATTAACTGCTCCATAAATTCGCCTTAGTACTTTTCTTTCGAAGCATCCTAACATGTTTTCATAATTTTTTTTAGAGTCCAGATCTCTAAACCCTATGTTAGGACTGGGCGTATTGTTTTGTAGGGTTTTATTTTTGTATTTCTAGATATAATTGTGGATTTAAGGAGGAGATTGAGCCCAAAATAGCATTTGTTGGCCGTGCAAATTCTGAGGTTTATCTCTTGGGTAGTATTATTTTCAGTGTTAAGGAGCGCTCCCAGGTATACAATTCGTTCACTGCTTCGATGATGTCGTTTTCCTATAACAAGTGGTTGTGATTTGTGACATACGTATTACTTTTTCCAGAGCCAGATTAAACAGTATACAGGAGAGAGGGTCTCCCTGGCGCAAGCCCGTTATTTGTTTTAAAAGGTTCAGACAGTTCCCCCGAATTCATGCTAGTTCATGGAAACTAGTGAAGTTTACGTTGCTTTTGATGATGTGATTGACGAAATGACAGCAGCATCTTCTTCAAGTGCCATCTCCGCGGCGGAGGTCGGCAATCATCATAGCTATTCGGACTTGTGAGACGGCTGCTCTGAACAGTTCTTTTTATGTACATCCGTACCACTCTTTCTTACCACAGCAGCATACTTGTCCCCAAATACATACGTTTTTAGATCAAAGCTCTCTTCTTCTGTTCTCAGATTCTGTTAGATTTGATTCGATTCAAATCTAATAGATTTTACTCGATTCCAATCGATTCGATTCGATCCCAATCGATCTGATTTGATTCGATTAAATTCCAATCGGTTCGATTCGATTTGTTTCCAATTAATTTGATTCGATTTCAATCTACACACCTATCTCCACAATGATTTAATATATTATATGGGAAGCGTATTAGGAGAAGAGCGCTTAAAGGATGGGAAAAGAGCATCTCAATAAATGGTCGAAAAATAAACAACCTACGTTTTGTAGACGACATAGACTATCTTGCAAATAATCAAGAAAAGTTTGATTGAAAACGAAAGTCAAATATTTGGTCTGCAGTTAAACATAGTGGCCATGAGTGGCCATGATGATTTCCAATCTCCGCTAGGAGTGGCACGAGAAGAAGAGAAGAAGAAGTTAAACATATCAAAGACAAAGAACATGCCAGTGGATAGACTACATAACAATCATCCACACATAACCACAATTGACCGGTTTGAGGTTGTGAGCTCATATTTATATCTGGGATCATTGACCACAAAGACAGGTTCACTAAAGGTAGAAATAAAACCTAGATGTGATCTAGCAAAATTCGCCGCATAGGCTACTGATTATGTACGTTAAAAAGGAACTACAACGTTAAAGGGGTTTTATTGTTTCATATGGTGAATGGATCCTCAAATATGAAAAAAAGTTATGAGACAAAAAAGAAAAAATCGTAAGTGTTCCTGTTTTTTTTTGCTTCGTTTTTTGAATATATTTTTGTTAAAAAAAATTATTTTTTACTTTAAAAGGTGACATTTTGATAGGAAATTTAATTTTGAACAACTTTTCTATAATGTATATGTACGAAAACTGCATAGAATTCACCCGAATGTACCTTAGTGCATAGAGACAAATTCATCCCTTTCTCAAAAACGCACCCCTTTAAATGATAGCACTCCGCGGTTTTTTAATATTTGGAAGTCCATCGACCATATGAAATAATAAACGTTGTAGTTCCTTTTAACACAATTTTTTTTAACATAATAAATAGCCTAGTAGGAAAGATGGCCAAAATATGCAATGACTCAAATTTCACGAACTCTAAGGATGAGGTTAATTAACTGCTTAATATTCCCAATACTGACTGGACATGTTATAAGAGCAGACACTGAAAACATGGAAATATTTATTATCCAAGGAAAGGTAGAAGGCCGAATATCCCCAACACGACGGATCGATCAATTACAGGAATATGCAAAAGACCTACGCAGACTTAAAAGAAATGACTAGAGACAGAGATCTTTGAAAACGGACAATAAACGACATCACGATGACCACTACACTCTCTTCGGGGAATCAGGATTGAAGAGAGATTATTTAAAGGACGATAAGGCATAAATTGGACCTAAACTCACCCCCTCTTCCTCCAGCCGATGGGTCTGGAACCGCACTTAGCGTGCATGTCTGACCCGCCGATCTTACTCCTAATTCCCTCTGGCACTTTTCGCGTGCATTCCATTTTTTTGGCGGCCACCTATCCTCCCCCCTCCGCAAAAGCCTCGCGGCAGACTGGTCGGTGAAGTGAATGTCAGGCGACCAGGCTGCCCTCCGTCCATGATGGAACTAGCGAGACAGAACTAGTTGGTAATTACGAGCAACGCCAAACATTCTTATTTTCATCAATTAATTCATTCAATACACACATTCATTCAAAACTCAAGATTTAAAACACGGAGGCAGTCGGCATAGGTTGGATGTAAAAGGTCCTCCCCTGCTAACTGCCCCAGGACGGACACGGGTAGAACAAGGGAAACATAAATCAAAACAGAAACAAAACAAGAAACACAAGAGGCACTCAGTCTGAGTCGGATGTAAAAGTCCTTCCCTTGCTGAATGTCTCTTAAGACATACACCACAGTTAAATAAAATTAGAGTAAAAACGGTAAAATGTTGTATAAATAAAATTGGTAAATAAATAAATAAATAGATAAAACAGAAGAACTAAAATAAAATAAGGCAGTCAACGTAGTTTGGATGTAAAGGGTCCTCCCCGCTGACTGCCTTACATGACACAAACACGTTAAAAGATAAATAGTGACGATCGGTCATCCCGCTTGCAGACGCCTCTCTTTTTCCTCTTTGTGTTTGATTGTCTTGGTAAAAAAAGCAATCACCAGGTCGAAGTCTCTCTTGCTATCGATAGCTTTATCGATTAACTCGTGAGGCTCGCCTAGAGGGGATTCAAGACCCAGCTGTAGCTCGGTACGCCCTGCATGATATGCAGGGCACTCGAACACAACATGCTGCGCGTCATCCACCACTCCACACTCGGGACATAGATCGTCCGCGGTCTTTCCTATACGGTGGGTAAATTTCCTAAACGATCCATGTCCCGTCAAGAACTGAGTGAAGTAGTAGTTGACGCGCCGATGCCGGCATTCGTACCACCTCACCACATCCGGAATCAGGGATCTTGTCCACGCCGCCTTTTTGACTTCGGCTGTCCATTCCCTCTGCCACGTCTGTAGACTTCTCGTCCTTTCCTGTGGTCCTGAACCTATTGCCCCATTGCCCCTTCGGTACATTCGGACTCTTTCTCCGGCCAGAATATGCACCGGAACAGAACCAGCCACCACCTGTAAGGCTATGGTTGATACGGTTCTGTACGCGCTGCACACCCTGATCAGAGGTTTTATCTGAGCCCTAAGAAGCATGTCTTTGTACTGTCATTCGAAGGACCTCGTGCCACACTGGGGCCCCGTACAACACTATGGACAGGACTGATTGCAGCATCACTGTCCTTTTCTGGGATCCCGGACCCCCTATATTTGGCATCAGTTTATTTAGTGTGGAGGTCCTTTTTTCTGCCTTCCGACATGCTTCTTGTACGTGTTGTCCGAATGTAATCCTGTCGTCAAGTATTTCACTGTCTTCTGGGGTCTTATTGCGGAGCCTTTGTATTCAAATAAAATATCATTTCTTTTTCTCGGTCCCCTCAAGATTATGGCTTCCGTCTTCTCTACTGCTAGCTTTAGGTCATTTCTTTCTATCCAGGCCGCGGTCTTTCGTATTGCTCTATTTACTTTTGCTATTATTCCCCAATTCGTATCGTCTTCGACTAGTAAAGCTAGATCGTCCGCGTATGCAATCGCTCTCACTCCACTCTCCTTGTTTACTTCTAGTACCCCATTATATAATATATTCCATAGTAAAGGTCCCAGGACTGACCCCTGGGGTACTCCCGCGGTCATCTCTTTCTTCTTTTTTTTTCGATATGCATACGGTTCTGTCAGATAGGTAGTCCTTTATTATATTGGACATATATTCTGGGGCCCATTCGACGATTTTGTCTACTATAAGGCCCCAATTTGCTGAGTTGAATGCATTTTTTATGTCCAACAAAACAAGGACCACCCATCTTTTCTTGCTTGTTTTTGCTGCGTCCCTTATCCAGGTCGCGGCATCGATTGTCGATCTACCTTTACGAAACCCATACTGTTGATTTGATAACACTCTCATATCTTCCAACACACCTTCCAGCCTCTTCTTGATAAGTCTTTCATAGAACTTACCAAGGCAGTCCAGGAGGCATATTGGCCGATAAGAGGATGCCGAATCGGGGGGTTTCCCAGGCTTTAGGAGTAGAACTAGGTTCGCTTTCTTTAAGTCCCTGGGAAACTCTTGTTTCTGCAGTAGGTCGTTACATATTCTTTTGATCAAACCCGGTTTCTCAGTTGCTACAATTTTAATTGCCTCTGGTGGCAGCCTGTCGGGGCCGGGAGCTTTCCCCGTATTCATTTCCTGACCAGCGGTTCGTATTTCCTCTTCTGTGAACTCCTCTACCATTGTTGGAAAGATTTTTATAAAATTTTGGATTTCTTTGGTGGGAAAGAGGAGTTCAGCTGATTCCATCCGCTGGTCCTCGTCGAGTTTATATGGGGCCATGACCTTCAACGTCTTCATGGTAATTTTATATGCGTCGCCCCATATATCCTCTTCCTATGCTTTTATCAGGGTCTGCCACTTTTCTTTTTTTTCCTCTCTTATTTTTTTATTTAGGGTTATCTTTAGATCTTTATATATTTCTTTA
This sequence comes from Diabrotica undecimpunctata, assembly GCF_040954645.1. Taxonomy (NCBI): domain Eukaryota; kingdom Metazoa; phylum Arthropoda; class Insecta; order Coleoptera; family Chrysomelidae; genus Diabrotica; species Diabrotica undecimpunctata. The sequence goes on along the minus strand of NC_092806.1, from coordinate 89,293,593 downwards.
AGCTCGAGGTTGCCCTGGCTTCTCGTGTAATTCCTTCGAACTCTGAGGCATCTCTCCCGTAGACCTTCTATCTCATCCGTCCACCAGTAGGGGGATTTTTTATTTTCTTTTCTCTTCACGGTGGCCAACTTTGCAGCATTTTCTAGTGCTCTTCCCAGTTGACCAAGGTCAGAAATCTCGTCCTCATTGATATTTCTGACCTCCGATAGGTACGTGGTTTTATTAAAATAGATTTCCGTGTGACCTATCTGCCGCCTTATTCCCCCTTTTACCTTTATGTCGTATTTTATGTAACGGTGGTAGGTGAATAATTGATCGTCGAGGACATCCCACCCGTGTACTCTTCTGGATAGCCCTTCACTCGCGATCGTGACATCAATGTGTGTTTGGCTGGCCCCTCTCACGAAGGTTGGTTTATCGTTGTTTAATACTTGGAGGCCAGCCTGGGCTATCCATTCGTTCCACAGTTCCCCCTTTTTGTCGTTTATGGGGAAACCCCGTAACATGGATTTCGCGTTTATGTCCCCAGCGATCAAAATTTCATTTTCATTCGTGGCGGCGCTCATTATTTCGTCTACGATGGCTTTGTACCTCAGCATAGGGATGTTCGGGGATATGTAACATGCCAGGAGGCAGAAATCCCTCAACCTAATGAGGATATAGTTCCCCCCTGACCCCCCTTTTATGCTCTTCACTCCCACATCCCTGTTTCTAATGAGCACCGCCACGTTTTTTCCGTCATCCTGAACCCAACCACCGCCTGAAGTAATCTTCTTGTTTGGTTCTGGGACGATGAGCAGGTCTGTTTCTAGCTTGCAAGCTTTTGCGTGCACAAGGTCACCTGCAATATACCAGGTTGATCCTTGAGGTCCGTTTTGGTTCAGTTCCCTGAGGTCGTTACTGCGTCGGATTCACGTCTCGTCAATAAATTAAAATACCTACGAACTAAAATAAATAAATAAATATATAAAATAGATAAATAAAATAAGTAAATACAATTTATATAAGTATAAATAAAATAGTTAGCTGTTTTAAACGAAACCCTGTGAGAGATGGTCTCCTGTTTCACTGGTGGACTGTATATGGGCCCACCCTCGTTCTCCAGGAGACCACCTCTCGCCTCTTCGTTTTCTTTTTTCTTTTTTTTACTAATGTTTAGAGGGGCTCCCTTTCCCCTCCCCTGCCGTATACCCACGCTCTATAGGCTGGGCATGCCATGCGATCCATGCGATGCCCTAAGCAGTGCCGCTACACTGCACTGCCGTGTGACCGCTGTTAAAGCAGTTGTAGCAGCATGCTACGCTGCTTTCACCCTTGCACTCATAAGTGTTGTGCCCGTATAAGAGGCATGTGTAACATCTTACGGGCGTGTACTTTTCCATGATCGGGCATGACACCCAGCCTATAATGATTGAGCTATATTTCCTCAATTCTGCGGCTTTTGTTGGGCATACGGCTATAGTAGCCACCTGTTCCCCGTACCTACTGGTCCTTAGCGTTTTTATATCCACTTCGTCTTTGGGGATACCTGTGTATGCCTTTATGGCGCTATGTAGCCTCTCCTCTGTTACGCCAGGGTCCAACCCCGTTATTGTAAAATGGATTTCCTTTTTACGTATGGCTATGTTCATACCAGACATCCTCGTATCCATTTCTTTTTTCAATTTTTCCGCGGCTCCCTTCCCTTTTAATTTTACGATGATGTCTCCTCCTTCGGTTTTTTTAGTCTGTCCACTTTTATTCCTATCTTTCCGATATCTGTCTTTTGATTCATTTCTTTTAACACTTCCGTATACTTTTTTCCTCCCGTTTTAATTAGGAGGGCTTCCTCTTGTTCATTTCTCACCCCTTTATCCATTTCCTTTCCTCTTACTATAATTTCCCAAGTAATATTCTCCCCCCGACCCACGAATTCGAGTGACTTCCGCACGTCGTCTTTGTTGATCTCGTTGTTGACGATTACTTTCACCGTTTCCGGTTGTTTCTCCCTTTCTTTTATCTGCTTGATGGCCTTCTCGGCTATCTCATACATCCCGTGTCTTTTTATTTTTGTGACGTATGTGTACCACTGGTTTTTTTGCCTAGCCATAGAGCTTCTCTTAGCATTCTCGATGTACTCTATGCTCCCCTCTTTGCATCCCTCTATGAGTTTAAAGACTTCTTCCCTATAAGTTCTTATTACACTTTCTATCCCCCCTCTTTTACTCCTTTTTTCGTTATTATTAGACATTCCTTTTTTTCTACTGTTTCGTATACCCCCCCCTGTTCCCACTTCAATTTTTCAAAGACCTTTTCTTCCCATTTCTTTTTATAGATTTGGCTAAAGGCGTTTGAGTCCCCTCCTTTGTTTAGGACCCCAATTATTTTTTCTCTCTCCTTCCTCTGCCTTTCCTGTTCTATCTTTAATTGACATTGCTCGCATTTTTCTCTTCTTCCTCCTCTTGTGACACTTGGATTTGGCTGGTTTTATTTTGGATCGTGTTTATTTCCCCCAATAGCTTCTTCATTCTAATCTTTTCTTCTTCTATGGATCCATCCATGTTCAGGATATCGAGCATCTCCCTTATCTTCCTCTGGACCCTCTCTTTGTCCGTTTCTTCGAAGTATTTCTTACTCTCCTCTAATTTCTCCTTCTTAAATTTCTCGTTAATCTCTAAATTTAATTTTACGATGATGTCTCCTCCTTCGGTTTTTTTAGTCTCTCCACCTTTATTCCTATCTTTCCGATATCTATCTTTTGATTCATTTCTTTTAACACTTCCGTATACTTTTTTCCTCCCGTTTTAATTAGGAGGGCTTCCTCTTGTTCATTTCTCACCCCTTTATCAATTTCCTTTCCTCTTACTATAATTTCCCAAGTAATATTCTCCCCCCGACCCACGAATTCGAGTGACTTCCGCACGTCGTCTTTGTTGATCTCGTTGTTGACGATTACTTTCACCGTTTCCGGTTGTTTCTCCCTTTCTTTTATCTGCTTGATGGCCTTCTCGGCTATCTCATACATCCCGTGTCTTTTTATTTTTGTGACGTATGTGTACCACTGGTTTTTTTGCCTAGCCATAGAGCTTCTCTTAGCATTCTCGATGTACTCTATGCTCCCCTCTTTGCATCCCTCTATGAGTTCAAAGACTTCTTCTCTATAAGTTCTTATTACACTTTCTATCCCCCCTCTTTTACTTCTTTTTTCGTTATTATTAGACATTCCTTTTTTTCTACTGTTTCTTGTAGGCCCCCCTGTTCCCACTTCGTTTTTTCAAAGACCTTTTCTTCCCATTTCTTTTTATAGATTTGGCTAAAGGCGTTTGAGTCTCCTCCTTTGTTTAGGACCCCAATTATTTTTTCTCTCTCCTTCCTCTGCCTCTCCTGTTCTATCTTTAATTGACATTGCTCGCATTTTTCTCTTCTTCCTCCTCTTGTGACACTTGGATTTGGCTGGTTTTATTTTGGATCGTGTTTATTTCCCCCAATAGCTTCTTCATTCTAATCTTTTCTTCTTCTATGGATCCATCCATGTTCAGGATATCGAGCATCTCCCTTATCTTCCTCTGGACCCTCTCTTTGTCCGTTTCTTCGGAGTATTTCTTACTCTCCTCTAATTTCTCCTTCTTAAATTTCTCGTTGATCTCTAAACTACCCCCCTTCCTTTTTTTTACTTGTTGCATTTCAATTCTCTCCTCATCGAACAGAAAAGTTGTCAGGATGCTCTCTTCTATGTCCTGCCATCCTGCTTCCCCTTGGCTTTCTTTTTTTCTTTCGGATTCTGCCTTCGCATTCTCTACTATTTCTGCGGAGGAACCTTCATCTCCTTTGTCTTCCTCTTTTTCTACTTCTTCCCTATTTGTTTCTCCTAGAATCTCTTCCCTTACCAGTGTCGAGTGTTTTTGGGCACCCGACCTGTTCATTTTTGGCTGCTTTGCTATGCCAATTCAATAGTTCCAATTCAAATTTTCTCTGCTCTTCTTCGTCTACTTTTCCGTCTTGCGTCTGTTCTTTCCCATTCACGTTTTTATCTGTAGGGTTGTCCTTATTCGTTTGCATTGGGTCGTCTTCGTCTTTCATCTTCACATTTTTTGATTGATTTGGATTCATATGAATTTCCAAGAGTCGGGACGTGCTATTCGTCCGACGCGGCAGTGCGCCCTTACCGCGTTAAGGCTGGATTACTTCGGGAGGTCGCCAGGTAGCCCGGAGATTATTTAAAGGACGATAAGGCATAAATTGGACCTAGACATGAACAATTTCAAGAGGTTGTCATGTCAGCGTTTGAAGATAAAACTGTCCGGAGATAGTAAGAAATTTCAACAGGAAAGTACTCTTACAAATCAAACGACAGAAGACAGACAAAAATTCAATTTCTCCAAAAGATCAGGTGAGTGGTACCTATTTTTAATTCAAAGGTATACAATTTTATTTACATGTAATAAAAAAATATATATACTTTTAACGTTGAAATTTTCATGTCGTTTTAAGTTTTAAAATTAAAAATTTAATACTTTAATATATTAAAAATAAAGGTTTTATTGTGAAAAAAAACCAAAAAATCAGTTTGCAAATTAATCGTATCGAAATTTTACTAAGAGTGGATGCGTAAGTTAAATAACTCTCCGTTCATACCCCTTTCCCACTTTTCCTATCTCCGTCTTTCATAATAATTTCAAGCCGATGGCCGCGGTTTGAGTGTGATGACGTATAAAATAGTAGAAATAGTAGAAGTAGAAATAGTAGTAGAAGTATAAAACAGTTTTTGTTATATGTATGTGGAACTAACTTTCAAATCTTACTTTCAAATCAAACTTACTCTCATCCCACTTGTATGTAGAGCTTACAAACTTTATTTCGCAGTTAAAGTAGGATATCATAATACGTCATGAGCCCTTCATGTATTTTGTAAGACTTAAGTAACAATATTAACAGCTTGGTTAAAAGCTATAAAACGTCGAATGCGCTTTGCAGTAGCAATGATATGGAGAGAACCGACAGCCCATATTATAGATTGTTCGTTTGTCCTTTGTCTTACGAAGATTCAAACCAGAGAACCGAAGTCCAAGAATACTGTGCAATATTCCTGTTTACAATCAGCTATTTCATCCCGTCAAACAGCAAAAATATTTCTATCCCAAAACCACCAAAGACTTAGAGTGTGGACAAAGAAGAATTTGAGAGTTCCAAAGTTCCATCTGGTGATATACAATTAGCAGAGGAAATAGATAATGAATCACTATTTCAAGAACCAGAATGTTCTTCAAAACCTCATCTAATTTCACGGGCTGAATGTAATAATTTTAAAAAGAGCTTTTAAAATAGTTGTATCCAATTTTCTTCGCAATGTCAAAGCTGACAATTACAACGATCTTGTCACCGAATTACTTACTGCCTACAGACAAATAGGATGTAACATGTCTCTACAAATTCACCTCCTGGATACTCATCTGAATTTCTTTCCAGAAAATTTAGGTACTTACATAAGTGATGAACATGGAGAACGGTTCCACCAAGACGTTGTAGACATGTAAAAGCCAAGGTAAATGAAGTCCTAGTCTGCTGGTAGATTACTGCTTGACATTAATCTGCGATGCTCCAGGGATCGCCTTAAAGTATCTGCTACAATATTTTAATGCAAGCCCCTCGAAGAACATACTAAAATTGATATATTCCACTATAATACACAATTCTTCGTAGCAAATAAAGTGTGGGTGATGAAAAGTTCATTTTCGGCTTCCTGATGATAATGTACATAATAAATATTATGTTCTATCCATGTCACAAATAAAGTTTATTTTTGTTGACCAACATAGTTAATATATATATATTTTTATTAACTAAACTTAAACATCTTAATAGAAGCCTTCACAATATAAATGAAGTGTTCAAAAGAAAAATCATTTTAAATTTTAACAAAAAGAATAATTTAAAAAAAAATTGATCAATAAACTTCAAATAATTTAAATAAATTTTTAAAAATAATTACAGTTGTTTGCTATATTGGTACACCAATGTGCCAAAGAAATCTTGTCCACAGCCAAAAGCACACACCAACTTTCCACTGAACCGTTAATTGTGAAACTCTAAAGACGTCATGGGCCATCTATACGAAGATAAATACAAAAAGCAGAAGAGTTAATTAAAAATGAGAGTCACATTTAAAAAAAAAAAAAAAAATAACTGGCCGCACTGACTTAGTCCAACATAGGATAAACAATGCCAACTCCAAACCGACAAGGCAGGCATCAAGACGTCTCACATTTACAAAACAAATAGAAGCTTTTGCCATTCTTGAAGATATACGGAAGAAGAATGTCATTGAAGAATCGAGGATGGAGTTCTTCTCCAGTGATGTTGGTAACTATAAAATATGGTTCCACAAGGTTCTGTGCCGACTACAGAAGATTAAATAGCGTCACCAAGAAAGACAACTACCCACTGCCCCATATTGACGATATCCTAAGTGCCTTGGCTGGATCGAAATGGTTTTGCATCGTGGGTTTTTAAAAGCGGCTATTGGCAAATTACAGTCCACTTCGGCTGGAAATGGGCTCTACCAATTTAAAGTGATGCCATTCGGATTTTCTAATGCACCTGCTACGTTTGGACGATTAATGGAGCTGGTACTTAGGGGACTTACATGGAAAACCTGTCTGGTATACCTCGACGACATCATGGTCATTGGGAAGGATTTCGACGAACACCTTGCTAATTTGAAAGAAGTTTTCACTAGACTTAAGAACGCTCACCTACAAGTAAATGCCAAGAAGTGTGAGTTATTCCAAGAAAAAGTTAGTTTCCTTGGACATGTAATTTCATCCTCAGGAGGTGCAGCAGATCCGGCAAAAATAAAAGCGGTATAAGAATGGCCCACACCAAGGAACAAACATGATGTCCGTTGGCCGTTGCAGTTACTATCGTCGCTTCGTGAAAGAATTTGGAAATATTGCCAAACCTCTCCATAACCTGACCAAGAAGAAGCTGTCATTTGACTGGATACCAGACTGTCAGCTTGCCCTTACCACATTCAAGCAGAAATTGACAACCACTCTAATCCTGGCATATCTGAAAGAACAGGGCCCTCTCGTGTTTGATAAGAATGCTTCTCAAAATGGAATCGGGACGGTGCTTTCACAAGTGCAGGAGGGTAAGGAGCACGTCATAGAATACTTCAGTAAAACTGTGGAAAAAGCATAAAGAAACTACTATGTCACCAGAAAGGAGTTATTGGCGATCGTTAAAACAGTAGAATACGACCATTCGTACCTCTATGAAAGAAGATTCTTGATAACATCCAACCATTCCGCTTTGCAATGGCTCCTCAATTTCAAGACACCTAGAGCAAGGCCAGATAGCACAATGGCTGGAGAAACTGCGGATCTATGATTTTGCCACCAAAAAAGTTCGCCACTGAGCGGAAAAAAGCCATTGAAATGACGTCGGAGACAATGAGAAGAGAGGAACTACCGATTCTGCGAGCGCCAAGAAGAATGAGAGGCTCAGATTCTACAGTTAACAACCATAGAGGACGGAGGTGACGTATAAGCTCTAGCCAAAGAAAACCTCCAGGCTGAACTGAAGAAAAATCCAGATCTAAAAATAGTCCGTTAGTGGTTTTACAACGGGGCTAGTCCACAGTGGCGGGAGATTGTCAAATATGGGCAAGCAGTGAAGGGTTATTGGCTTCAGAGAGACTCCTTGTGCCTGCGAAATGACGTCATCACTCGTAAATGGGAGTCGTGAATGGGAGTAAAGTCATGTGTTAAGGACGTACTTGCAGAACTCCATGATAGCACTACTTGGCATTTTGGGATAAATAGGACTTTGGCTAGAGTACGCGAGTGGTATTATTAGGTTAATTGTTGTAAAAATTTAAAGATACATAATTTTGGACAACACTTTTAACAAGTTTTAATTAAATGCTTTTATACCAATATACAAATTTTAAAGTTTTTTTTTACTTCTGTATAAGTTTTTTAACTATGGTATACAGCCAACTACTGGGATTTTCCCATTAATTTTTAAGTATTTGATGGTTGCTATCGACTATTTTTCCAAATGGCCAGAAGTAGTTGTACTACCCAACTAAGAGGCAATCTCAGTTGGTGAGGTCCTGCTTGAGAATGTCGTTTCCCGAAATGAGGTTTCACTTCTGCTTCATTCTGACCAGGGGCGCAACTTCGAATCGTCAGCTTGAAAGACCATGATGACTTTGCTGAGAATTAAGAAAACCAGAACGACACCGCTTCATTCTCACTCATCCTCTTCACCTTAAAAAAGAATAAATATCTTATTTTAAGGAAAAACTTAAAATCCCTGGTTAAATTTCCTCCTCTATGCTCCTGCTCCTTCTTCTTCATCACCCCAGAGATCAGACAGTGTACTTCTCTTCATTTTTTCTCTCCTCTCATCATTTTGTTTACCATGTTTTTTTCATCCAGCCATGAAACTTATTCGCCTCTCGAAGCCTCCCCTCTCATATAGGTACGGAGAATGACCAATTGACACTTATGAAAAGAATGGCCAATTTGCATGCCATCCAGAGACCGTTAAATGTAAAAAATCGATAAAAATGCGTAAATTGGTGAGAATATGAATAATGAAGTTGGAAAGTTGCTCTAATGAATGTATGGGCGCCAGGCAAGTATTAACAGATACTTTCCAACGTATATTATGCTGCTGTAAGGATTTTTCAATTTCCGAAAGCAAAAAGAAGGTACTAATAAAACATATTTGTGTATATGTCCAATTGAACTAGTTTAATACTAGTAATAAATACTATAGTTCCCCCAATAATGAATACCCTAACTTTAAATTGTTATGATTATATGACCGAAAAGAGTAAAAACACTAACAATGAACATAAAGTCTACTCTACTACTAGAAACAGTATTTCTGTAACTTCGGCGTTCGATCTAAGAAATATCAGCAAGTAAAAAAAATCGGATGTGGCAGTCCAGAAGGACTGCCGGTAGAAGTTATACTTCTATACACGCGTTCGCCGTTACAAATTTTTATGGAAATCAATCTTTACAATCATTACATATGTAATGCTATAGGTAAGAGAGAGCAGAAAGAGAAACATAATTAGGTATATAGGTATATGGCGCATCGTTTGCTGTATATAAACAACATTTGACTTGTAATAGGAGGATTTCATCAAAATATGATAATATTTTGATAAAAATGTATTTTCATATATGTATGAAAGGAGTTGAATGCAAAAAAATTTTTTTACACATACTCTGCAGTAAAATTTATTGTTTATTTTGTTATTAATATAAAAATACAATACAATACACTGCAACATAATTCAATGTAATAATACAATACAAATTAAAATGAAATATTCATATATATATATATATATATATATATATATATATATATATATATATATATATATATGTGGCTAAACACCCCTTTAGGGGTTACGCCGCTTACGCTCTCTAGATCTATGTTTTGAGGTAGATCAGTCCTCATGTTCCTTATTTAATTTTCTCAGTTATTTTTCTCCATTGTGTCCTATCTCTGGTTTTTCCTTTCCACTGTCGTATGCCCGCCTTGTTGAGATCATTTACAACTTCTTGTAACCATGTAGATCTTGGTCTTCCACGTCTTCTTTTGCCAGCTGGTGTCCATTCCAATATTGAGAATATCGTCGTAGTTGATCCTGATCTCCATACGTGTCCTAGCCATTTTGCTCTTTGTTGTTTTATTTTACACACTATATCTTCCTTAATTTCTTCCAGTAGCTCAAGGTTCGTTCTTTGTCTAAATTCATTTTCATTTATTTTTATTGGTCCCAGTATTGCTCTTAGTATTTTTCTTTCTTGTATTCTAAGGTTTTCCTCTTGTTTTTTTGTCATGCTGAGGGTTTCGGCTGCATACATCATCGTCGGTCGAATTATTGTTTTGTATACCTTCATTTTCGATTTCTTACTCAATAGTTTATTTTTTAGTAATTTCTTATTTGCATGGAAGGTCTTATTTGCTGTAATAATCCTTTCTTTGATTTCTGTTTCTCTTTCTCCATTGTTTGTTATTAATATTCCCAAGTACTTAAATTTTTCGACTTCTTCAAAAATGTATTCGCCTAGTCTAACCTTTTTGTTTTCGAAGTTTTTATCAAATCTCATTATTTTTGTTTTTTCTTGGTTTATTTTTAATCCCATTACTTTTCCTTCTGTTACCATTTCATTTAACATTTTTTCCATTGTTTTTCTATTTTTTGTTATTAGCACAATATCGTCAGCGTATGCTATTATTTGTCCTTCTCTAGTTCTAAGGGTACCTTTGTTTATTTTCCTGACGATGTATTCCAGGGCAAGATTAAACAGGGTTGCTGATAACGAATCTCCTTGTCTAACCCCTTTATTTATGACAAATTCTTCTGTGTCTCCTACTTGAGTTTTTATACTCACTACAGTTCTACTCATTGTCATTTTTATTAATCGTCTTAATTTGTTTTGTATTCCCATTTCTTTCAGAGCTACCATTAATTTTGATCTTTTTATTGTATCAAATGCTTGCTGAAAATCTATAAAAAGCAGTTCAATTTCTATTTTATATCCATGAGCTTTTTCCATAATTTGTTTAACTGTATGTATGGCATCTGTTGTAGACTTTCCCTTAATAAATCCGCATTGATAGTGTCCTATGATATTCGTCATAGCGTTGGTCAGTCTTCGATGTATTAAGGTCGACATAATTTTATATGCTGTGTTTAATAGCGTCAGTCCTCTGTAGTTATTACACATTTGTTGGTCTCCTTTTTTATGAATCGTGATAATTTGTCCTTTGTTCCATTCTTCCGGCATTTTTTCTTCGTCCCATATGTCTTTTATTAAATTGTACAGTTTTTCTTTTAATTCTTCACCACCATATTTTATAAGTTCCATATTGATCCCGTCTGATCCTGAAGATTTACCATTACGGCTGCTATTTATAATTTCCTCAACTTCCTCTTTTGTTGGTCTTTCTAGCTGGTTTCCTAACATCATTGTCTCTTCTTCTACGTTTTCATTTAGGTCTTGATCTTCTTGCTCTGTTAATAATTCTTTAAAATAGTGAGTCCAAATTTCTTTATACTCTTCATCATTTTCTGATACTTTTCCATTTTTATCTTTTATGCCTTTTATCTTTCCTTTAAAAGTTTTGTTTTGCTCGCTAATTTTCTTATAAAATGCTTTTGTGTTTCTGTTCTTACTTTCTTTTTCTATTTCTTTTATCTTATCATCTAACCAGGCACGTTTAATTTTCCTTATTTTTTTCTTACATTCATTCCTTATTCTATTGTATTCTTCCCTATAATCCTGTCTATTTGTTCTTATCCACATTTGTCTAATTTCTATCTTCTTTTTTAGCATGTTATGGCATTCTTCATTATACCATTCTTGTTTTTTTTTGTTTCTTTTTATTCCTATGTGTACATCCGCTGTTTCATTTATACATTTTTTTAAATTTCTCCATTCTGTTTCTATATCCTTTGTATATTTACACTGTTCCTTTAGTTTTTTGTTCATGTCATCAGCATACTTAATCCTTATGTCTGGAGCATTCAGTTTTTCTACGTACCATTTGTCTTTCATTGTCGTGTTTTTTAGAGTTCTTTTGACTTTTTGTTTTACCTTTGCAGTCACCATAAAATGATCTGTGTCTGCATGCGCACCTCTGTAAGTTCTCACGTCCGTAACCGATGTTTGTTTCCTTCTTGTAATCAGAATATGGTCTATTTGGGACCATGTTTTTTGGTCTGGGGAAATCCATGTTACTTTATGGTATTTAGGATGTTCGAAATTTGTACTAATGATAATCATATTGGTACTAGCTGCTAGGTTACATAATCTTTGACCATTGTCATTTGTTTTTTCGTGTAATGTGTGTTTACCTGCTACTTGGTTAATGTAGTCTTCCTTACCTACTTGGGCGTTAAAATCTCCCATTACCAGTATTGTGTCTTCTCTAGGTAAATTCTCCATTTCTCGTTCAAGTTCCTCATACATTTTGTCTTTTTCCTCCGCAGCAGCACTTTCAGTTGGAGCATATACGTTTATGATTGATATATTAAATGGTTTGGCGTTAATTCTCAGGTAAGCCATACGTTCATTTATTGGTTTAAATTGCATAATGTTATTTTTTATTTTTCCCATAATTATGAAAGCAACTCCATATTGACCTTGTTTTCCATGTCCCGAATACTGTAGTGTGTAGTTTTTTTTATTTATTTCTCCTTGACCTGCCCATCTAATTTCTTGAATCACTGCAATATCAATTTGGTATCTTTCTAGTTCTGAGACAATCTCCTGCATTTTTCCTGGTTCAAGCATTGTTCTGATGTTCCACGTACTTATTTTTAGTTCATCGCGTTTTTTCATTTTTCTATTATATTTTTTCCTGCTCGTCTGTTTTATCTTATCTAATCTATTCATGTCCTTTTCCTTTGTCATTTTCGTTTCCGTTTTTTGTTGTGTGTACGATATTTGTTGTTTTATCGGTTTTTTGGCGTGTCTTGGTTTGCCTTTTCCAGTTCATTCTTCTCTTTGTTCCATTTCCATATAGCCCCGTCAATATTTAATTTTTGATAACCTACTCTGGTGTTCATACCTTTTTCTTGTTGAAATTTTGCAATTTTCCGTATTTCTTGTTGGATCTTCATCTCTTCTTGCGTTAGATCGTTATTGATGTATATTTCTGGCTTTGATGCCCTTAGTTTGTTTTTGTTCTTCATGATTTTAATTTTTTCATTTCTGTTTTTTAGTTTTACAAGACATGTTTTGTCGCCTATTTTATAAGCATCTTCTATTTCTACTTTAATGCCTAATTCTTTTTCCACGAAATTTGCCATAATCTCGTTGACTACATTTGGGTTATTTGTATCCATCGGTAGACCCTGGACAATAACATTGTTAGCCTTTCTCTCTTTCTCGAGCTGTTCTACCTTCATTTTCACTATCTTTAGTTCCTGCTTCATTTCATCATTTTCCTTTTTTAGTTGTTGGTTACTTTGTTTGAATTCATTTATTTCTTTTTTTAATTCTCTGAGGTCATTTCTATATTCTCGTTGTTCTTCTTTTATTCCTTTTACCTCCGTTGTTAGATGTTTTGTTTGATCTGTTAAATTTTGCATCATTTTTAAAAGCTGATCTATTTTGTTTTCATCTTTCTGTTGTTTGGTTGGTGTTCTGGTAAGTTTCTTGCTCTTGTTGAAAATATCTTCATCATCTTCCTTTCGACTTCTTTTTTTATTGTCTTCTGAGGTGTAGTCATCATCGCTATCCATTTTTATTTCTTTTTTATGTATTTTTTACTCTATATTATAGCAAGCGGTAAGTTCTAGTTCTCCGGTCAACCCGTCAGAAGCTCTAGAACTTCTCAAGCAATAATTGAGTATGAAATTTAAATTTATTAAATATTTTATTTCTTCTAAATTTTGTTTATTTAGTTAATATTATTAATTAGCGGATTTCCTTTCTTGGATTTTTGAAACTTTTTGGATAACCGGCAACGTCGCATTCAATTTGATCAAGACTTGTCTTCTTATCTGTTATTAAAAGAACTGGAATTTCTAAATGTCGTTTTGTTTTGAATACAATAAAATGTTTTAAAACTTACTTACAGGTCACTTTTTGCCAATTTTCTTTGCACTGCAGAGAGTTTATGTCCTCATACAATTTTTCACGTATAGTTTGGATTTTATTTCTCACTATTACCTCAAAAATCGGAATAAACACTGGTAAAAATGTTTAACACTTTTATTTCGCACAACGCGCTGTTGCCTCCGGTCATAAGTATTCATAAGTATTTAAAAATGACAATATACATAACTTATTTACGCATATGTTTAATTTACCATGATAATAATATTAATACAAATTAAAATAAAATATTCATAAGTATTTAAAAATGACAATATACGTAACTTACTTACGCATTCCCGTGAAAATTTCCGACTCACTCCCGTGCAAATTTCCAAAGTCGAACGCGCGTATAGAAGTATAACTTCAAAAACATTTTATTTTAAAATTTAGCGTTTTTGCGTATATTACATATATTTAATAAAATTAACGTGGGGTTTGTAAATATTTCAAAAATAAAAAAGGAAATTCATATTGCGATTCGAACTCACATACACCAGCGTATGAACCAAACACGTAAAATATTTGCCAATTAGACATGACACAAACGTATTTCAAAATTGACAGTTTTCGGTCATATAGTGATTTATTGAGGTTATTATTTTTAAATACAAAAGACTAAAATAATTATGAACATTTAATAAATAATACAAAACATCACATAAATAATAATATTAAAAAATATTATATATATATATATATATATATATATATATATATAATATTATATATATATATATATATATATATATAATATTATATATATATATATATATAATATTATATATATATATATATATATATATATATATATATATATATATATATATATATATTGAAATGATATTAATTATAGGAGAAAGAAAAATAGTGTTTAAAAAAATAATTTATAAGTTATATACTAGATAAAATTAGATATAAAAAGTATTTGGTTATTTTAATAAGTTATATACTATAAAAATTATTTATATGAGGGTATTTTTAAGAAATTAGCATATAATAAGTGTAAAAAGTTTTTTTTTAATAACTATAATATTGTAAATATATTTAAGTGAGCCATGTGCATAGGCAACCAAATATACCTACTCTGAAAAAGTGACAGTTGGATAATAGTTGCGAATGTGAAGTGGGATTATTTATTGGTTTGAGATGTTTAATTTACAGATAATTACGGATTTGAAATAGTGTAATTTATTAATTTAGGTTGTTTAAATTACATTTAAGTTTATATTCTGATCTGAAAAGCCTAAATGTCAATAAAATTCTCGATAGAAAAGAAAAGAATAGTAACCATCACTTCAGCATAGTAACCATTATTCGGAATCTCCTGAATACTGAGTGGATGGACCAGGGCGAGGATTGTCCTGTGAAAAATTTGGGTCTTTAGTAGGTTTGTCTACATGTTTTCGTATTCGTTTTACATATTTAAGGTGAGTGCTTGTTAAATTTTGTTTATCTGTTTTACCGATAATTTTTGTTTTGTCTTGTGTTTCTGGATGGATGGTGGAGAAAGGGGTTTGTAATTTGGACTTATGTTTTTTCTTAGAAACATATAGGGATTTTGTGAGGTCTATTTCCGGAATATCTTCGGCATTTTCGTTTTGTCTATCTAAAAGTTGTTGTCTTTTTTGTTTTTGTTTATTATATAGTTCTGCAATAAAGGGTTGGAGATCTTCTTTATGTCTTTGATTATATTTTTCGTATATCGAAAGATCAAAGTCGAAATGTATTTCTTCGGCATAGGGTCCGTGCAGAATTGAGAAAGGGAATAATCTGTGGAACTGTGGATTCATTGGTTGTAAATGAGAATGGCATGTGTTAGAATGTCATCTAACGAATCATTTGGATTTTGGGCTTGTATGGTCCTAAGTTTTTCAATAAGAGTTGAATGAAAGCTCTCTACTGGAGAGTTTGAGGAAGAATTGTTTACTGTTGTAAAATGTATTTCGATTTTGTGGATATTTAGGAATTCTTTAATGACTGCGGAATTGAATTCGGTGCCACTGTCGCATACAATCTTTTTTGGATAATTGTGGTGCGAAAAAGAGCGTCTTAATTTATTTAGTATGGAAATGGAAGTCTTGTCGGTGAGCTTATAGCATTGACCGTATTTGGAAAAAGAATCTATTATTGTGAGATACAGGTTTTTATTGCAGTGGAACAGATCGATATGTAATATATCAAAAGGTTTTTGACCTAACAATGGTCCTAATTGGGGAAGTTTATAAGGACATGGTTCGTATTTATTTTTTAGGCAAATTTCGCATTTATTGATAAAATTAGAAATCGTTGTCTGCATTGAGGGCCAATAAAATTTTTGTTTTAAGTGTTTGTAAGTTTCAATTATTCCGTTGTGGTTTTCAACGTGATATTTCTTTATGCATTGTATTTGTTGGTTTTCTTCTTCTATGTCTTGAAGTAGTATATTACAAAATATTGCTTTGACTGTGGAATTTATTTTTTCTTTAAAATAGTTACAGATAAAAGGTCTAAATTCGTGAGGGATTGTTATTGCAAATTTTTGATTTGGTCTAAGGATATTTTGGAAGGTATTTGCTATTTCTGTTTTCCAATTATTTGTCAAAGTGACAGTGTAACGGTGTTTGTTAAAAATTCTTTTGTATTTAATTTCAAAATTATTTGACTCTGGTTTAAAAATAATTTGGTTTGAGGATAAATTAATTGGTTCAGGTGAAATCTCTATTCCAGTGATAGGGTTCTCAACTGATGTATGTTGTGTGTTAATACTGTTTTCTAAGTTGTCAAAATCGGCAAGGAAATCGTCAATGTTGAAATTGTCGGGTGGTTCAGCTCATTCTGAACTCGAGCTTAGGGCATTTATTTGGACTCGGCTAAGAGCATCAGCAACTTGATTCCCTTTGCCTTTTTTATATTTAACTTCAAAATCATATTCTTCTAGTTTAAGTCTCCATCGGGCTAATCTAGAAGTGGGGTCTTTAATTTTGTAGATCCATACGAGAGGATTGTGATCTGATTCTACAGTGAATTTTTGGTTGTATAAATACATACGGAAGTGTTTACGAGAATCTAGTATGGCTAAGAGTTCTTTGTCAATAGTGGAGTAGTTTTGTTCTGCGGAATTTAGAGTTCGAGAATAGTAGGCAATAGGGTGATTGTTTTGAGATAATACTGATCCTGTAGCTATATTAGAGGCGTCTGTAGTCAGTACAAAAGGCTTTTCGAAGTCTGGGTATTGTAAAACTGGGGAATTAGTTAACAATTGTTTGCATTTTGCAAAACATTCTAAATAATTTGGATTAGTAGGGTCAATAGTTGCTCCTTTTCGAGCACACCTCGAAAATGGGGATGTTATTCTCGCAAAGTTGGGTATGATTCTTCGGTAGTAACCGATTAAACCAAGAAATGATTTAATTCCCTTTACTGTTTTTGGTAGAGGATATTTTTGTATAGCTTCGATTTTTGCTGGGTTAGGTTTGATTCCTTCAGTTGTCACTGTGTGACCTAAGAAAGAAACTTCTTTCGTGAGAAACTCGGATTTGTCTAACTGAATTTTTAAATTATTTTTCCTGAAAGTGTCAAAAATAGTTGCAATATGAACTAAGTGTTCTTGCAGTGACTTGGAAAAAATAATAACATCGTCCATGTAGACAAAGCAAAACCTATGAATGAAGGGCCTAAGAATATTGTCCATTAACCTTTCGAATGTTGCTGGTCTATTCTTTAAACCAAAGGGCATACGTAAAAATTCAAAGTGACCATGCGGAACTGAAAAGGCTGTTTTCAGAATAGAATCTGGATGAACTTCAATCTGATGGCAATCTTAAGCTAAATCTAATGTTGTAAAATAACTGGCTTTTCCTAAGCTATCCAGTATCTCATCTATTTGAGGAAGTGGGTAACGATCACTTTCAGTATGATCATTGAGCTTCATGCAGTCAATTACTAATCTAAATTTTTTAGGAACTGAGGCATCAGCTTTTTTTGGTACTATCCAAACTGGAGCTGAGTACGGTGAAATTGACGGTCGAATTATCTTATTATCTAGTAAATTATTTATTTGTTTTTTATTTCTTCCTGCATTGTTTTAGGATGACGAAATCCCTTTACGTAAATCGGATTTTCATCCTTCGTTTTGATTTCGTGTCTAACAGCTGACGTGAAAGTTAAATTTTTGTTTTCATCGTAAAATACATCCTTATATTTCTTGCAAAGATTTATAATTTTATACTTTTCTTCGTTGTTTAAGTGCGAAGTTCGTATTTTATTTTCAGTAAAATGTATGGGAATTTGTTCTATTTCATAATTACAGAAGTTCTCAACTTCAATTCTCTTATTAAATTTGCTTACGTGGGGATTCTCAAAGGTTAAAATATGAGTCGCATAATTGATAGTGGCATTAAATCGTAATTTCCTAGGAGGATATCAAAAGGATATCAAAGTGCTGACTAAAGTCGGCGATTTTTACGTCGAATGTTTGTGGAATTCCATATTCTAGGAATAGTGGCGTCTTAATATTTAATTCGTGCTTGGAAGTAATTTTCATTGACGTTAGCGAAAAAGGTTTCCGATAAATATGTTTTTTTATCAAATAGTTTGAGAGCTCGCGGGTTTAAAATTGAATGGGAACCTCCGGTGTCGATCAAAACGCGTAGATGTGTTTTGGGTGTGACGAAGCAGGGCAACCCAACGTCTAACGGGATGGCTTGAAAATCCTGATGATTTTCATCATGCAAATCGGGCTCTTGTTTGGATTCGTAATTTTCGAAATCATTTTCGAAATATTGGGTATCATTTGAGTCTATGTGAAAATTGTGGCTTCTATTAGTTGTAATTGTCATGGGCTGATGGTTTCTGGTTGTGGTAGTTTGAACACAGCTCATTAGAGTGGCAAAATTTGGTTGGGGTCGAGGAGCTTTATATTTATTTAATCTTTGTTGGATATTTTTCGGAACATTGTTTCGTTGGAAGGATTGGTTTTGTTCGTAAGAACCGAAATTTTGTCTCTGACGAAGATTGTAGTTTTGTTGTGGAGTGAAGGTAAAGTTGGGCTCTGTGTTGTGTAAAGGTGTGTTGTGAGTCGAAGGTCTCACATAATTTGAATGCGTGGGTTGGAAGTTTGAGTGTGTGGGTTGGAAGTTTGTGGATCTTTGATTATTCGAAGATTGATAGGATTTATTTTTAATTGGAGGCTTTTTGTTATGTTGGCTCTTAAGGAATGTATTGTTGCTGATTTTTGTGGTTATCGTATGCAATACACTTTTGAAGCGCTTCCTCTAGGGAATTTAGTTCAAAATGCGATAAGTATTCGCAATAAGGCTCGTTGATTCCAGTACAGAAGGTTTTGAGGGCAATGTTTTTAAAGTATGGGGTTTTGAAGGTTACTGTTGCGGGATTGTCGTTTAGGGTGATCTCCGTATTTAGTTAGTAAGGCTGGACGAATTTCTGTCCAATTTAGAGGTTTGTAGATTTCTTTTTATTTTTAAATTCAAATTATCGAATAGTAAACTTAAATTTTCGATACTATTTTGGAAAATATCATTCAATGTACTCATAAAATATATGCAAACATGTAAAAATATAAATGCAAATATATATAAAAAATTCGTTGAAGTAAAAATGTTATAAATAATATAAATTCAATAAACAATAAATAATAAATTCAATGTAAATGTTTAAGAATTCAATAAAAATAATAAATGCTCATAAATAATGGTAAAGAAAGGAAAAACTTACGCAAGGATGATCGTGTTTGATTTCCAATACATTTTTCTCTTTTACCAGGTTCTTCAGGATTTCATCAAACTAATGTAGACCAGGAAACGACCAAGTTTCTGTATGAAATATCCTGTTCGCAGCGCCAGAAATGTTTCTTCAACATTAAGTTTCCCAAAAAAAATTTTTATTTTGAAATTAAAAGTTTACAATTTTGAGAAATACTACAAACTACTACATTTAATGATTTAAACTTGACTATTGAAACATAATAATTACAATAATAATAAAAATATTGATTTCTTCCTATTTATCATTGCACATCGGAATCTGCTGATTCTTAATAGTAGGGGAGCTTTTGGCTACATTACTTTTGGTTACATATATATATATATATATATATATATATATATATATATATATATATATATATATATATATATATATATATATATATATATATATATATATATATATATATATATATTATATATGTTTAATAAATTAAGTGGTGGTTTAAACATTTGTATAGTTGGTTGCTTATCATTATCCACAAAATTTCACCAAACTTTAGTCCACCTGCATTAATTAAACAAATTTTTTTTTCAATTTCTTTAACGTAAATTTAGGATAAATTCATAATTCAAGCTACAACATTCATAGTTGCTACTGTTATTTGATTATAATTTTAACTTACTTAATTTTAAATATTGCTGGCTACTGTCATATTTAGACAAATACCTCAAGTTACACTGACTGCTTTGTTCCGACTTCCGTTCTAACATGTCAATATTGTCATTTCAATCAGTTGCTGTCAACAAGTCCTCGTAGACCAAGAACGGTTGACTACATAGGATAGTTCCATCGCCCAAAATTGTCTGTCACTGCAACACGCGGCTGTGACGTAGGTGTGGGGATGACAAGCAATTATCGACCTTATTGTTACTATTATCTTTTATGGAAGATGAGCTTAATTTGAGATTAAAAAGTTTAAAACGAAAAATTTACGTTTTGTTTTGTAAATAGGCAGATAATCAGATTTTTAACAGTACTTAAGACATTCAGACTTATAAATTAATGATCTGTTTTACATGGCAAATAAAATTTATTTTCGAAATAATTGCATTTGCTAGTGTTATAATTAAATTAATAAATGTCAGTTTACTCTCAAAGTAAATATTTCTGGAAAATAAAATCTATAAATCCGTGTTTTACTTACGTAGTCAGAGCACAAATTAATATCCAAAAATATTTGATGATAAATAAAACTATTTAATACTGAACCATTTATTTCATAAACATACATAGGTAAAACTAAACAGTATACAATACTAGGAAACTTTAGAAACATTCCTTACCGAACAATTTTATTTAATTTTCTAATTTTTGACCTAGTTGAATCCAACACTGATAAGTATTTTTGCTTCAAATTTTCAGCTTCCTTGAATTTTAAATTTCTATAATTTAATCTAATTATTCTAAGTTTACAAAAGTTTTTAGTCAGTGCATATGGCAACATTTTTCTTTTTTTTAAATCCTTTTTGAAATGTTTCCAACAACTCCATTATTTTTCCTATAGATATCAATATATTTTTCATAATATTTATTCCATAATTTTATTTTTATGAACCACTCATCTGTAGGCTTGATAAGACCTCCATAATAGAGTTGCTGCACACATGATGGTAAACTATAACTATGTTCACTAACTTTGTATGTGAAATTACATAAATCAGGTAAACTATCTTTAAATTTTTTTGCTAAATACCCAGCGATGTATTCTAAGGCATCTTCTGTAGTTTCCTGCAAATCACTGACAACATAATATGAGGTGGAAGACCGATTAGATGATTCTTGGGAAGAGAAAGAACTACTATTGTTAGATACATCAGGTTCTTCTATTTTTTCTTGAGGAATTTTAAGATTGGCTTTTTGGAATACTTCTGGACTAATATATTGATCCACACTCAGAAAAAAGTGCAATTTGGTTTGTGGTTAACACTTTATTTAACACAATTTTTTTATTTTTTCTGAACATTCATATTTTTTGCTTTAGAATACCTCAACTGACTTGTTAAACTTTTTATTTTCATTTGAACCTTTTTCTTCAAATTGGAATGATCAGCTATTAATTTTTCATACTTGTTTAATAATTCGTTGTATTTTGCTTCAAAATCTACTTCAGGCTTTAAATCTATATAGTCACCAGCTTGTTCAAAAATTATTTCAGATTCAGTAATAGTATGTTAATGTTGATTAGATAAAATATTTGAATCAACCTTTGTAATTTCTGCTACAAGTTGCTTTCTGTTTCTAACATCTAATCTACCTTCACGAGTAGAGACAGAAGGTGTGTCAAAGGTATGTTTATATAAACAAAGTGTTGGAACTGCAGTTTTCTTTAAAAGGCGTTTACGAGGTAAACCTAAAATAAGTTACATTAAAAAATTTTTATAGTCATTTTATTGCTTTTTTATTTTACCTATTAATTCATTTTAAAGATCTCTTTCTAGTCATTGTTTGTAAAATGAACAGAGCATATGCTACTAGAATCAGGATTAAAATTATCAGCTCTTCCGCATCGGTTAACCCATTCAGCCCTTATAGTTTTCGACACTAAATACTTTCATTTTGGAAAACTGTGAAAAATAACAGGCATATTGGTTTTCGCACTCTTAAATTTATTGTCACAACCATATATGGCACATCTATTACCACCCATTTTGTTTATACAAGTAAATTGATATAGAAACAATAATTAAATATATAAGGCCGTTAAATCGCTAGTACAACAAAAAAATTGGCAGCAGGCACAACTATTCTATATAAAATAATAAGAAATGTCAACCACGAATCCCCACGCTTACGTCACACTCAACACAACGCATTTCTTACATTAGAGCATAGGACAAAATCAATCCCATCTGAGTTGAGTGTCCTTGCTCGTAGGCACTTTGTCTAAGGACCAGAAACCTCCAGTGGAGTCTTACATTGCCATGTTATCAATTCCAATTGTAACTTAAACATCATATTATATAAGATCCAATAATGTAATTTAAATTCAAATTAATAACATTTAACGGGTTTTTACCCAAATATTTAGTGGTTCAACCATGTACACTTAGTAAGTATTAAACACATTTTGTATTATCCTTAATCAAAATTTTAAATTTCATGTTTTCTTTAATTAAAGTGGTTATATACTTTTCGGACACACTGATGATGGAATATAGGTTCCGAAAACGTTTTGTGATGTAGCGATTGGGTGTTTTAATTATATACCTTTTATAAAGGATTTTTAAATAATTTATTTGTGATACATGGTACACAGTCAGCTACAGAAACTTAGTTTCCTTGTGGATTTGAACTTAAATATACTGAACGAAAATAAAGAGCGGCAAATTGTTTTATAATATTGGTAACTGCTGACTCAGTGGGAACGTGTAAAAACCTTAGGCCTCGATGACTCTGCTGATACTACGTGTGCAGGGATCCTTTTATAAAGGATTTTTAAATACATTTTCTTAAGTTCAATATAATTAAAATTGTAGTAGGTACGTTACTTTGATCATTATATTTTCTAAATAAATTTTTTTTTTAAGTTCCAAAAAGGTGCATGTTACGTGATATAAAAAGTGGATTCCAATCCTTTATTCAGAAAAGAACCAGCAATCTCCAAAAAACAGTGGCGTCCTAACTTTGCAGAAATCTACGGAAGGAACACCAAGTAAAGCCCCTGGTAGAACAGCTGTCGAGAACAAGATGACTTGATGTTTTTGGAACTATTCTAAATCTAACATTGAATCATCTCGTATATAATTTTTGTTTCATACTTTTTATTATTATATACCTGAAACGATTATTTTTGTCGATTATTCTGCTAATCAGACAGTGTTTTTCCGATATTTTGATTGCTTATTTTGATATTTACCTTTTGATTTATTATTTTGCCATTTATATTTTGATTAACTATTTAATCAATCTATAACCTTACATTTTTATTTCGTTTATTGATTTATTGACCATCATATGACCACCGAATGACAACGGCAATACTTCTCGTCTCGCGTCTTGCACCGAAAACCAGCCTGAAATAGAACTTTATAAATTATCTGAAATATTTTCTTTCGTACCTGAATTTGAAGGCGATCAGATATTTTTACACACATTTTTAAATGCTTGTGATTATGTCTACAATATGTCTACGTGTGGTCAAAAACAACTATTAGTAATTCACATAAAAAATAAATTACGCGGAAGAGCAGCACAACTCATAAGTTCAAGAAATCCATTATCATATCTAGAAATCAAGCAGCTTCTTACTTCTCATTTTGCAGTAGCGCACCTAGAATTTGCCTCTGGGGGGGGTTTTGGTTGGTGACTGAAATTTTTTTTATGATGCTACCTCCATTTTGAGTCCTTAAAATGTGTGTGGGGTTTAACCCCCAAAACCCCCCCCCTGGGTGCGCCACTGTCATTTTGGGGACACTAGAGACCTATCTTCTGTGATACAAGATTTACAGAGAGTCAAACAGCTTCCGAATGAAATGACTCTTACATTCCTCAATCGTGTCCAAGTCCTTAATGCAAAAATTCATGCTAATATAAAGAAATCTAACCTCTCTGCTGTAGAGAAACAGGCCCAAATTGTATTCATCGAATAAATGGCGCTCAATAAGATTTTTGTCATTGAATCGACTTTAGTCTCGTTTCAAGTAGGAAACCCCTATAACGTGTTTATCCATAATTTAGATATTGATTTGGATGGAATCTTAGATCTCGATTTTTTAGAACATTACGAATGTACAATAGACCTCAAAAACAAACAACTAATCACAAACTTTAAAACATTACCTCTCTACAAAGTAGAAACTAATTCGCTTAACAATAAACCCCCTAATCAAATTAAAATAGATTCCAAATCCGAGAAAATATTCAAGTTAACATGACATCTGTCGAATATAGATGCAATTTTGCACAAAAAAGAAAAAGATAAAAGTCCATATCCCTAACGCGTTAGTATAGTTTGTTTCACGAAAAATGGTTGAGTGCTTAATGGTTACCTGAGTTGATCCTATTGTGTATACAAGAGTCTCTCAATAAACTACCGAAGTACACAGGGTCGCACTTCAGAAAGTTTGTTATTTAATATATTTCATTGGTAGCTGTGTAATACACGATTATAAAAATTTATTAAATTATTTCATATGGTACTTTCAGGTTGTTCAAGTGAATATACTTGATAATTGAACAATTTTTAACATGAAGAAAGTATTTTTTTTTTGTTCTACGTGAATAATTGTAGTATATGGATCTAAATTCAGAAAGGTACTTTCCTTCACACTTTTTACAGACTTAGGACTGTCAGCAAAAAACTGGCGTGTTTAAAAGTTTTTGCTCTTCCTAATCGGATATCGTTAAAAATGTACAGTAATAATAGTTCTATTTACAGTATATACATACAAACGAATACATAATGTACAAAAAATGAATTGAAAAAAAATATAGAAAAATATATACAAGTTAATATTTACAAAAAAAAATACCCAAAATAACCAAAATATATTTATGAATTCCTAAATATCTAATTCTGTTTCGCTGTCGCTATCCTCTTCAAGATTAATAAAAATTGGTTTAATTATGTGATTCAAAGTAACATATGAATTTTCTACGTTCATTACATGGCGTACTGAATTTTTCCAACTTTCTGGGGAGATATTATCAACACATTTCCTTATTAATTCGACTACACTACCGCTTAAAGTCGGAGAAACATTTTGTGACCTAACATTTGACTTTAGTTGGTGCCACATATGCTCTATGGGATTAAATAAACAATAGTAGGGCGGAAGCCGTAACACTGTATGTCCCATGTCGTCGGTCAATGCTTCACAAACATATACTTTTTTAATAGAAAATGATTTTAACACTTCAAACAGTTCATTTTTTAAATAACTTTCTTCAAAATATATATTGTTTTCTAGTTTTGAATTTCAATTTTCGTGTTATTTGCACTTGGAGACTTATGTAATTGACGACTGTGGTAACTTGCATTGTCCATTACTATCACACTATTTTGAGGAAGGTTAGATATAAGACAATTCTTAAACCATTGCTCAAAAAGCTCTGCCGTTGTATCCTCATGGTAGTCCACGCAGGAGTCTTTAATGTTCTTTGCAGAAAGCCATAAGGCATTTGGGACCCAACCATTTTTTGATCCTGCATGTAAAATTGTTATTCTTTTCCCTTTGTTTGATGGAGCTTTTGTTTGACACCTGTTGGAAGAATCGGACCATCCTTTGGATGGTGTTTCATGAGTGTCAAACCATGTCTCGTCCAGATAAATTATTGGTCGATCTTTTGTACGGTACTTTCTTATGAAAGTTATATATTCAGTACGCCACTTTTATAAACGATGGGACTCCATAAGCACTTGCCTTTTGTCAATTGTACGATATCTGAAGCCCATTTTAGACAAAATCCTCCAAAGACTAATGCGGCTACAGTTTATTTGTGTATCATCATTAGTAAGCCGTTGTTTTAAATCATCTAATGTAGGTATCCGTTGCTCTTCGTACATTGTGTAAATTTTTCGTCTTATTAAGTCATTATCACTTTCGTCAATACATTTGGTAGAACCGGCATCCTTACGCTTCCTTCTTGACTTAATGGGATTTGATGTAATTCTTTTCACTGTGGTTAGAGGTATTTTCGTTAAATCAGATATTTCACTGGCAGCAGTATTAGCAGTAAGTCCTCTTGTAAGTAAAGAACTATATATTGTTTTTACGATTTCTCTAGCGTCAGCAGATAAATGCTTTTTCTTTGCTGGAACACTGGAAGAAGCACCGTCAATGTTTTTCCACGGACGCCACATAATGCTGTTTTATAGGTATAAATAGGTATAACACTGGTAACACTTGTAAAACTTTCAACTAAATGAAACAAAATGTATATTTAAAAATTTCTCATCGGTTTTATATACTTTTACAAATTATACAGAATAGAGGGAACCTGTATAATTATTCCAGGAAATACTTAACGATCAACAAATTTATTGTGGTCATTAAAAGATCAACCATTGATAGTGAAACTCACTGTTAAAATGTTTACAACTTTATGAAATAAAATGTATTCTAATCGTTTTTATAATTTTATACGATTTTTTAATCGTTTTTATATTACCAGGAATTTATTATACAAACAAGATAACGACACTCCACAGTAGCTTCAATTTTACCTGAATACTTACCTGGTCAACTAATGTTGACTAAGCTGGGGTACTGGCGGTCGGGTTTTATTGCAATCATTAAGCACTCAACCATTTTTCGTGAAATAAACTTTACACGTAAATGGAAATGGAGAATTTCTGATATTTGTAGTAAATGCAAACGCAATTCCGAAAATTATAGATTTTTCCGATATCGTAATTGAACCCTATTCGAACTACCCTATCCTTAATTTCCAGTTAAACGATGACTTGGTAAATTATTGCTCTGATAAAATTGACCGAACTAACAACATCAAATCTCGACTTCGAACAGAACATCTTAACGAGGAAGAACAAGAACTAATTACAAATCTTTGCTTAAATTATGAAGACATATTTTACTTAGAGGGAGACAAACTCACTTTCACCAGTGAGATCAAACATCAAATTGAGACCAATAACGCCAAAACCATTTTTACGAAGTCATACAGATATCCTCAAGTCCACAAAGAGAAAGTAAAATCTCAAGTGAATAAGATGGTCAATGAAGGCATCATCCGGCCTTCTATTTCTCCTTGATCATCTCCTGTTTCGGTCGTTCCCAAAAAAATGGACTCTTCTGGAGAACAAAAATGGCGAGTAGCAATAGACTACCGCAAGCTCAATAAATGTACCATTGACGATAAATACCCTCTTCCTAATATATCCGATCTCTTAGACCATCTTGGAAGGTGTCAATATTTCACAACTCTCAATCTTGCCTCCTGGTTTCATCAGATAGAAATCGATCCCAAAGACATTCCCAAAACAGTCTTTTCCGTCGAAATCGGACACTATGAATTTACTCATATGCCTTTTGGACTTAAAAATGTACCATACACATTCCAACGTGTCATGGACAATATTCTTTTAGGTATTTTAAACGAACGATGTCTTGTCTACATGGACGACATTATAGTATATTCCCCTACCATTTACGAGCACATTTCCCATCTTACTGAAGTCTTCAAACGTCTTCGAAAGGCTAATCTTAAAATCCAGCCTGATAAATGTGAATTTCTCAGGAAAGAGGTGGCGTATCTCGGACATATCATTGCCCAAGATGGGGCTAAGCCTAATCATTCAAAAGTCGATTGTATCCAACGATTTTCTGAACCAAAAACACCAAAAGACATAAAATCTTTCCTAGGTCTAGCCAGTTACTATCGTCGTTTTATTCCAAATTTTGCCAAACTCTCCAAACCTCTCACTAGACTACTCCAAAAAGACGTTGTTTTTAATTTTGATCCAGATTGCAGGCAAGCGGTTAAAGATTTGAAAAACGCTTTAATTTGTGACCCAATTCTGACCTATCCAAACTTTGAGGAAACATTGATCTCACAACAGATTCAAGTGCATTCGCCATCTGCGCTATATTATCCCAAGGCCTCATTTGAAAAGATCTATACTTCATTCACAATTATAAGAACTGACTTATGCAGAATTTAAAAGTATCCCGCTGATAAAGTCGACGCCATAAAGAGATTTGCCTCTTCAGGTAAATAGTAAAAAGAGCCGGCTTAACGAATTTTATATTTTATTTGGCATTTACATTACATATTTAATTTAAATAAATATCTAGATAATTAAGGGAAAAATACATAAACTGATAACTTATTCAATATACAAAATCAACAAATGCAAAAGTATTTTTTTATTTACTTTTTACTTTAAATGTATTATTTAATTATTAGAAGGCCATGAATCTAAACTTGGACATAACTTTTAATACCTACAAACATTTTAAAATAACATTTTCTTGTATATCTAAATTTAAAATCACTTCAGTATTAATTAATAATTATGATTTTCCCTATCTACCACTTAATATTTTATAAGATTATTGATTAATAATTTTATGTGATGCACAACCTTTAGTGAAGAATAATTTTTTTTCGTGAAATTATTGATAAAGAAATTTATCATTTTTTGCCTACTTTTTCAGACATGAAACGGAAAAGTTAAACATAACCTGTCAACATGAATAAATATGAACCTTTTAAAACGAGTAAATCGGTACTCACCTGAGGGACCGCAAACGTTCGGATACAATTAGCGTCCCTTTGTAAAGCCAATGACGTCGACTTTACTAAAGTAACAAGACATTTACTTAACACAGAGACTACACATTACTCCCCTGAGTTAGTGATAAGTTATAGTCTAAAAAAATCATTATGAAATTGACTGGCCAGTTGGTTGTGAAAACCAGTGCCAATAAAACACAAAACACACACACACACACACACACACACACACACACACACACACACACACACACAAAACGAGTATAAATATTACATCACATAGATATTATGTTAAATCTGTGTCACTATCACTGTCGTCTTTTAAATTGATGATAATATTTTGTATATTATATGTAGGAAAATATGAATTCTCAGCTTTCATAACATTTTTCCTGCATTCCTGCAAAGACTGCATTTTTCCAACTATTCGCATCAATTTTGAGTACTTCCTTTTCAATTAAATGCAGGAAAGATGCATTTAAATGTGGCGAAGTATTATTTCTTCGAACTCTTGACTTAAGTTGATGCCACATATGTTCGATTGGGTTAAATACACAGTAGTATGGTGGAAGTCTTAAAATCGTATGACCATGTTTTCGGCATAATTATCACAAAAGTATCCTTTTTTCAATGCGAAACTTTTTAAAATGTCCAATAAACCCTTCTTAGTATTATCTATGTGAAAATAAATATCTTTGTCATACAAGTAATTCTGTATTGTTATTTTCGTATCGCTTGAACTGGGAATTTTATTTAATTGCCTGCTATTATTATATTAACTATATTAACCAGTCTTCAAATATATCTGAAGTTGTGTTGTCATGGTAATCGAGACATGAATCACTGATGTTTTTAGCTGATAGAGATAAGGCATTTGGAACCCATTTATCGACTGATCCAGCATGGAATATTGTTATTCTTTTTCCTCCATTAGAAGGCGCTTTTGTTGAACAAGATTGACTATTATCTACCCAACCTTTAGATGGCGTATCGTGTGTATCAAACCACGTTTCATCTAAATAAATAATAGGTCGATTCTCTCGACGACACTGTTTAATTTTGTTTAAATATTCCATTCGTCATATCCGTAAACGATTGGATTCCATAAGTACCTGTCTTTTATTTACTTTTTTGTATTTAAACCCTATACGTTGCAAACACTTCCAAACAGTTGTTCTACCGCACTTAATTTCAGTGTTGTCGACGTGAAGCCTGTCAACTAATATATCTAGTGTGGGTACAATTTGTTCTTCATACAAGGCATACACTTTGCGACGAATAAGATCTTCATCTGCACGATCGAGCTTCCGAGAAATACTCTTATCCCGTCTTATTAATCTTGGTATAATAGGATTAGTTACAATTTTTCTGACTGTGGATAATGGTTTTTTAGTCAAAGTTGCCGTTTCATGTAAGGCTTCGTTACTGTCCATATTTTTTTCGACAAGATTTTGAAAAACATTAGCAATAATTTGTTTTGCATCAGTAGATAAATGTATTCGTTGGCGCTGTTCAGGTTCTAATACTTGAATGAGATCACCTCCTTGTCGATTTGCTTCCGGTTCATTAACTGGCAGAATTGCCCTATTATCCTCTGGACTCCAGGGACGCCACATTGTTTCATACAATAAAGGTAAATTTGACTAAGTGGATTCACCGGCAAGTGTACACACTCTAAAAAAATAAACACTTTTATTACAATACTCAACTAATTTTTTGCACAAACTAAACACTCAAACGACTTTACAACCAATTCCGTCGAAGCAGACTTTTAAGTGTTAGTTTGTCATCGTACAACTCTCTTCAAATTAATAAGCAATTAACGATAAGTAACAGGTAGAAAGTTATATAAATTCCAAGTAATTTGTTAATAGGTCAATTAAGTTAAACGTTTACTCATTATAACTGTATATACGGGTTTGTCAGTTCTAATGTGTTTGGGATATTACCCGTTTTCCCAAAACTTATTAATTTCCACCACCGGTCCAGTCAATTTAACTAAATTGAGATCTTCATAATTTTGGGCGCTTTTATTTCGTTGAGACTTAAAATAATGATTAATAAAAGAATACAATAATTATGGGAAATTTGTATGTTTATAAAAAGAGTTTTTTGACATTACGCTTGAATGATAATATTTGATCTGATTATATGTACTAACCTACAGTTGACTTGGCTATATGCCGGTCCTGTCAGCTTGGATAGCTGTGATAATTATACAACAATAGAGTACTTACAAGGGATTATTCAGTTTTACAGCTGTTATTAAAATAACTTTTATAATGAGACACTAAATTTCTGGATACAGTATACCTATAGCATATGTTTCACGTACCCTGTGTAGTGCTGAAACACGATATTCGACCATTGAGCGAGAGCTCCTTGCCATTGTATGTGCTGTAAAACATTTCCGACCATATCTTTTCGGAAGAAAGTTTACCCTAGTAAATGATCACCGTCCACATACCTGGTTATTTTCTATAAAAGACCCTGAAAGCAGACTAGCTAGATGGCGCCTTAACCTTGAGGAGTACAATTATAAAATAATTCATAAACTGGGAGAAACCAACAAAAATGCGAACGCCTTTTCTCGAATAAAAATCGTTTCGTATCATTTTAAAGAATGTGCGAATTTCCATAACTAAATATCAATATTAGCCGAATGATACGGAATCTGAAGAAGAGCTAAATGAAATCAACGAAGAAACTATCACTGAATATTTTAATAGATTTGTCGAACTGTATAAAAATAAATCACTCATTGATTACTCTAAAATTAAAATATCTAATGATCAATTACTAGACAAATCGCATAAAAACAACATCACCTTTCTTAGACAAAATAAAATGAACGAGATACATTACAAAATATTAGACGATGTCTTCGACGAAAAAAATATAGACTTTAACTTGTCAAAGATTAACATATTGGGTAGTAAAACTGTAAAAAATCGGAAATATTTTATCATTCCAGTTCCTTTTGATCCCGAAACGGCAGTACAACACCTATTCTTTATCGTTTATGTCGTACAAAATGAATTTAACCTATCTCAAATCTATTACATCGATAATTTTTCGAGTGTTCTAACAACCATTCAAATTTCGTCATTTTGTGTCATGTGGAACAATTTCACCCAATCATGTCAACATAAGACTGATAATTGCATTCAGTGCAATTTTCAATCCCTATGACAACACGATCGAGTTTGACAACTTCATCCAAATAAATTTCAAAATAAGATTATAAATATTATGCGTGGTAATAGATCTTCTATAGTAGAGAACAGCAACGAATCTAATGTTAACTTAAATTTTAATAATTGTACTTTCACTAACTGTACTTTTAATAAATAAATGTTTCGTTATGTTGAGTTATGATTTTTTTTTTCGAAAAATTATCCGCCGAATATCCCTCGGACATTGATGAATGCCTCATAATTTCATGACAAATTTCTCAAGCTCGTTGCTTGGTAACAGCACTCAGCCTTCGGCTTCGTGCTGTTACCAAGAAACGAGCTTTCGATTGTCATGAAATTATCTCGTCTGTTATCAATGTCCTAGGGATCTGTGCTAGGGATATTACTACTGAAAATCAACCCGAATTGCCAATTCTAGAAATATTTTCATTTATCTTTGCCGATAAAGAAATAAAACTGAGAATCTGTCAAGATGTCATTAAAACTCCAGAACAGGATGAAATACCCCAAATACTAGATCATTATCACCATGGTAAAAGCAATCTCTATCGGGATATAAATGAGACTATACGAAGAATAAAAGAAAAGTATAATTGGCAAAGCAGCACAAAGGATGTAGAAAATTTTATAAAAAACTGCGAAATCTGTCAAAAAGTAAAAATCTGTAGAAAAAACTTAAGTAACCCGTTAGTCACCACCGAAACACCTAAAATATCGTTCGAAAGAATTAACATAGATCTTTTCGAATACCCTACCAGAAATTACGCCCTAACTATCAGAGACGAGCTCACTAAGTTCACACAGGCGTATCCCCTTGAAGACAAAACAGCTTAATCAGTCGTCAATAATCTTATTGTCTTTTTCCAATACTATGGCACATCATTATACATACACTGTGACTATGGACGTGAATTCGACAATGCTTTGATGAAAGATCTTTGTCAATTATACGACATAAAACTAATCTTCTCAAGTGTGGGCCATCCACAATCTAACGGTTCTATCGAAAGATTTCACGCAACCCTAAGCGAAATGATAAGAGCTAATCAAGCTGAAAATCCCGATGACCATCCGTTCAATGTTCTATCTTATGCAGTTATTTGCTACAATAACATAAAAAACAAAACCCACGGATTTACACCGGACGAACTCATTGTTGGACATACTTCTTTTAGACCACCCGAAATACTTTATAATGAGAAAAACCTTATATCAAAGTACATTAGGGATTTAGGTAATCGTATGCAATATTTCTATAAAGTGGCACGAGCCAAGACGGAACGACAAAAAGAAAAGGCTAAAGAAAGATGCGATCAACACGTGTCATCAAACCCTCCAGAATATAAAATAGGCGATAAGGTTTACGTCAAGCAATCGCAAATTAAAGACAAAGCCCAAAATAAGTTTACCGGCCCTTTCGAAATCCAAGAAATCCACGTAAATTCTGCTACTTTATTAAATACCCAAACCAATAGAACAATGAAAGTAAATTTTGATAGATTAAAACCCTATCATGAGTAATTTTCTTTCAGATTTTTTGGACTGATTTCAGTCATCCACTCCCAGTATACGTTAACCCCAATCAACAACACCATTGGAATCTTTTTTCATGAAGAAACCAATCTCAAAATTTCAAACGACAAATGGACCCTCCTTGTATATAAACACATGCAACCAATCAGAGACATTATCGACAAAAATGACAAAATCTTAGAGAATTTATTAGATACCGTTGAAGAAGATGTAGCTCGAATGCTGGCATTCAAATCCGACGTCCAAACTCACATTAGTCTTCTTAAATAAATCTCTAGTTCTGTTAACCTCAAATATACAAAAATAATGGCTGATACGAAACAATACTCATTCCGAGAGAAACGTGGGCTTATTACCGATAATATGGAAATAAATCGATATGAAAATCAATTACCGGAAAATTAGACTCGTCAGATGGCGAATATTTCAATGAATGTGTAAATAAAATACCAGGCGATGAGTATCAAATTGAAAACCTATTGAAAAATTAAATATCGGTTACCACTGCTGTTATTCAGAACTTCAACGCCACAATCCGGAAATTATAAATAGATGAGGAAACATTCAAAAATAATATTAAAGAAATTCGAGAGTCATTAATGGAAATCTCTGATCAATTAAAATTCTATCAATCTCAAATTCATATGCTAAACTTCTGTGAATTACTAATGAAAAGCTACTCATTTATCGAAGATTTGTTAAATGATATAGTAAATATTGTTCTGAAGCTATTTTCTTGAGGCATTTCAAGGTAATTACTATTTAAATGGGAATAGGCCACAATTAAAGGTTAAAGTACGTTTATTGACGTTTCAAATTCCACTTCGAAAATCGTTCTCATAATACAAACATTAGTGTATTAAACAAATTTTGTTTTTTTGTTACTTAGTGAAAAATTCTTCTAATAATTTAATTTTATCTGACTCATTTATATTAACAATTCAGACATACATTATACATTTTAAAGTAGACGACTTTAAAATGATATTGTCAATACCCTAATAGCACACGTACGTCCAATGGATGTCCCTCACGGACTTTAAGGACGTCCCTCGAACGTCCGCTTTGGTCCCAAGTACGTCCATTTAACGTCCTATATTGGTCCGAATGTCGCTGCGCCGAACGTTCTATGGACGTCCATTTTACGTCCGCTCGTTTTCTTATGAAATATAAAAATTTTGATTTTTAATTATATTAACATTTTATTCTTATTACTGCTTTTTTTTTACCAGTGTTAGGTTAGATTTGGTTTATTGGTTTACATTTTTCATAATAAAATAAGACGATGGTTAACGGGTACTCGTTTTGCAACACAACGGTTAAAACAGGCAACAATGTCAAAAGTACATAAAATTTAACTTCTTGCGCATGGCCGCCATATTGTTTTGAAATATTAAAAATCTTGATTGTTTTAAACAATTTTACCCAGTCCACAAAAAATTTGGCATTTTTGAGGCGTTCCGGCTTACTAAATAATTACCCTCTCATCAAAATGATCAGTTAGGGATTCCGAAGAAAGGTTTGAAGATGGAATATCGGGGTAATTAATATTTTCAACAATATTATTTACGTTTTTACATTTAACGTCCTATATTGGTCCGAATGTCGCTGCGCCGAACGTCCATTTTACGTCCCGAGCGGACGTGAAATGGACGTAGCGGGACGTTAATTGGACCTTAATCGAACGTCCATAATACGTCCGGAGGACTTACTGGATGGACTTTTGTTATGTTTTCGGACGTCTATTTTAGCGCTGAGGATGTAAATTAGACGTCAACGCCATTGTATAAAGTACTAAAAGTGGCGTCATCCTGTGCATATTAGGAATGTATTTTGGTAAATAAAACGTAAATGTTTAATGGAACTTACATTTATTATTACATTTATTTATATTTATTTATTATTAACAAACGGGACAAATCCACTGTCAAAATTATACAAAAATGCAACATTGTAGGAGTATAAAATCATTTTGAGTAATAAAACATGCACATGTTTAAAGGACCTTACATTTATTATTACATATATTTATATTTATTTATTAATAACAAATGGAATGAAATGGAACAAATTCACTGTCAAAATTATACAAAAATGCAACATTATAGAAATATACACAAAATTACAGATAAAAATAAAATATACACGAATAAAATAAATAAGTACACATTTATAAAAAGTATCATTTTGCACTTTAGTGCTTCAAATAGTACCTAAAGCTATTGATACAGAAGATTCAGACCATACCTATACTTGAACCGTAATTAGTTCTGCGGTAAGGAACATGGAAATGTGAATTCTAACGCAGTGAATGAGGAGGAATATGAAAACTAGGTGAAGCTATTCAGGAGATTGATTATTTTATAAAAAACCTTAAAAATAAAGATTGAAAGGCAACTCTTCTGGTAAGAGAATCCAGATTCAAGAAATTGATTATACCAGAATAAGAATGTGGTCTACATAATTTAGAAAAACAGTAGATGCTTGTAGACAAGTAGTATAAATCTAATCGACATAAAAAATGTTTTTTAATGCAATTATAACATAATCAGTGTAAATTAGTAGAAGTTGAACGACTAGACAGTAAACCATGCTGACCAGTATGAAGATGATTCTTCAATTTACTGTCAAAAAATCAATCAGTAAAGCCACAAAAATTTTAGGAATAGCAGAAAGAATTATAATGGAACGATAATTAAGAATCAATGAGTTAAGGATAAAATCAATAAATAAATTGTGATGAAAAGTGACCCTCAGTCAGAGATATATTAAAAATAAGCCATAGAGGCCTACATAAAAAGAATGCACAACTCCTTAAAAATAAGTTAAGATATTCCGTCTAGACCAAGACCTTTATTGGTATTAAGACACTGTAAGCATGCTAGAATGTCACAAATTTTAATAGTTAAAGAGTGAATATGGCTGTGACTGATATGGGATCTTTGACTACACTTGTCTACACAGGAGAAAGAAGGATTGCGAGTACTGCTAAAGAAATTGGCAAAATCGTTGAAACTGTGGCTCACTAAAAACAGAACCATTCAACTTCCCTTATCCTTTCCCATTCTGATTTCCCTTACAATTATGTGGTAAGCAATTAAAATCAGACAAGACAATTGTTGAGTTTTAAAGTTGAAATCATAAGTATGAAAAAGATCAATACTTAATATGGAACTTTGTCTATTTTATTTCAGCAGTAGATAAATTTTTAGGTACCTATTTTTAATAAATAAAAATGTCTCAAAAACTGACTGTCCCTTTCTGTTCACCAACCACACAATTTAACCATTACAAAATTATCATATTCGCTAATACAACATGCAAATTAAATTTTATCTGCCGTCTCTTCAGATCTTCTCAAATATTTCATTATCAAGTTTCAATTGCCTTTCCCATGGCAACGCTGGTTTTGGAGTTTTTCCAAGCGGCATCTGAAAACAAAATTAATGTACATTCATAAATTGAACAAACTAATTTCAGATGTAGTTCATTATACTTTGCTTATTGTGAATAAATCATCATTCAAAGGCGTAAAATTAAACACATGAATTTCAAGTGCTGTGGTTTTAATTAATCTCACCTGAACTAGAAGAATACCAACCCAACCATTGGTATTTATTTCTAATGACCAAATGAGCAGTAATTACACTTTGATACTTAAAAAACACAAATAACAGTGTATAAATAAAATATAAGGCCAACAACAAACCTTCATCTCATATAGCTAGCTGTAGTTCTTAAAGCAATCTCATAGCCAGACCTGAATTTTGCCATCTAAATTACATATAAGACACAGTTAACGATATGCTTCATCGGCTATATGTGGCCACTTAAGCGATAGTGTAAATTCTTAAATGTACCTTAAATTGATTTATGTTTACAAGTTACAGACCTTTTAAAATCAGAGCTATATGTGTGTCTTCAAAAGCTTTATATTGATTTTTCCCTAGCCAACTATATTTTATTTGAATTTTATTGATCAGCTTCTTATGGCTTCTCCTAACAAATTCGTCTCATCAATTTTGGAAAGCTCATTATCCTAAAATATAAATTAACATGTAATAGTAATCTAACTACCCCACAAACTTGATCATCCATGCTTAATTATTTTAGCTTAAACTATCTAATAAAAAAACAGCCTCTGTTACAAAATCAATCAAACATTCATTTGCAAATTTTGGCTTCTCATAACCATGGTAAATGCCTATTAAACCTACAATTTTAGGATATATAAACAAATTGCACAAACTAGGATAAAAATTACTACTAAAACTCTTTTTTAGTGGGATTTCATCAAAATTTACACAAATATAACATTGTTTTTTTGCCAAGATAAAAATACCTTTGAAATTTGAATCATGTTGATCAGAGTATTTGTTCTCTGGGTGAAGCAAGAAGGGTTCTAGCATCTGAAGGCAAATGAGAAAGATCAGGAACTTCTTTATGAATTTTTACCAAACTTTTTATTAAGATGTTAAGTGTCCTGTGGTCTGTGAACTGTGTTTGTCATTTATTATCTTAGTTTTAGTTACTGTCATATGTAATTGTTATGTTATTCATTCAAACAAAACGATGCTAATTTCTTGTATATTAAAACCTAGTTTATAAAGGTTTTGCATTCATTACAATTGAATATACAAGAAATATCAAATATGGATAAGCTACTACGACCAGACAGATTCGATGCAGATCCTAACTCTCCTAGATCGTCTCAAGAATGGATGCATTGGAAAGCTACCTTTGAAAACTTTATTTCCTCTGTGATTGATGTTTCAGAGGAGGAGAAATTCAAACTACTGGTAAATTACGTGAGCAACAATATCTATGAACTCATCTCTGATTGTAGAAAGTATTCTGAAGCCAAAAGTATTCTCGAAGCAGCTTTTGTTAAACCCAAAAATGAAATTTTTGCCAGACATATCCTAATGACAAAAAAACAACAAACTGGTGAAAATATAGGTCAATACGTTCAACATCTTAAAGTGCTTTCCAAAGACTGTAATTTTCTAGCCGTTTTGCAGATCAAAATAGAGAAGATTATATAAGAGACTCTTTTATTAATGGCATTCTTTCTAATGACATAAGACAACGTTTACTAGAAAACAACACTATTACTCTGCAAGATGCCATAGTGAAAGCCCAGTCTCTGGAGTCAGCTTCAAAACACTCTGAGGCTTATACAACTCCTGTACAAATTATTAATGCAATTTCTTCCGAAACCAGAGAGCACACTAATTATACTTCTGCTGCTGTGAAAAGTTGGAAATGTTACTTTTGTGGATCAACTGAAAGGCATCCTCGTAGCCTATGCCTTGCTAGAGACAAAGTTTGTAAGAAATGCTCGAAAGTTGGACATTTTTCCAAGGTATGTAGGCTTCAGATGCCCAATTCAGTATCAGCTGCTGTTTTAGCTACTACTACATCTAGTTCCAATGTTAGAAATCTTGCTGCTGCCCCTCAATGCTTATCTAAAAGTGTTACTGAGATAAAGGTGAATGGAAATACAACTGAAAGTTTAATAGACACAGGTAGTTCTGAGTCATATATCAGTAAGAATTATGCATTGTCTATAAACGTGAAAACATTTAGAAGTCATGCAAGCATAATAATGGCTTCAACAGCACTCAGAACGACTATCTCAGGACACTACTTTGTTAATTTAGAAATAAACGAACATTCCTATAAAAATGTCAAATTATCAATAATTCAAGATTTATGTGCTGATGTAGTTATAGGTCATGACTTGCTTAAACAACATTCTCCTCTAGAAATCACTTTTGCTGGCTCAAAAATGCCTTTAGTTATTGATCGTATAGATAACATTTGTAGTTTGGCATACTTAAATATAGAGCCACCCAAATTATTCTCCAATCTATCAAATGATTGCAAACCGAGGG
The DNA here is from genome assembly GCF_040954645.1 of Diabrotica undecimpunctata. Taxonomy (NCBI): domain Eukaryota; kingdom Metazoa; phylum Arthropoda; class Insecta; order Coleoptera; family Chrysomelidae; genus Diabrotica; species Diabrotica undecimpunctata. Next base: position 89,254,380 of record NC_092806.1, on the reverse strand, counting down.
CAACTAAATCAAGAAAATTTTCAACTGAAGATAGAAAATTCATATCTGACGAGATACAGTATCTGCTATTGAATGGAATCATAGAAGAAAGCAATTCTCCTTGGCGTGCACAAGTACTTATTACAAAAAGTGAAACATACAAAAAGCGAATGGTGGTAGATTATTCACAAACGATTAATAAATTTACTTACTTAGATGCCTATCCTCTCCCAGATGTTGAAGATATTGTTAGAAAAGTAGCAAGATATTCCGTCTTCAGTACTATTGATCTTAAAAATGCATACCATCAAATTCCAATCAAAAATGAAGAGAAAATATACACTGCTTTTGAAGCCAACGGCCAACTATACCAATTTTGCCGGATTCCTTTTGGGGTAACCAACGGAGTGGCTTGTTTTCAAAGGGTTATCGATGGTATTATTAAATCCTAACATTTAAAAGGTGTATATGCATATCTTGATGACATTACGGTTTGTGGATTAAATCAACAACAACATAATGAAAATCTTAATGAATTTATGGAGGTAGCGAAGAAATACAATCTAACAATAAATCATAATAAAAGTTCTTATACACTAAATTCAATCAAACTTTTGGGTTATCAAATAGAAAATCAGACCTTAAAACCTGATCCTGAAGGACTTGAACCATTAAAGAAGTTACCCTTACCAAACGATTCACAATCACTAAAGAGAGCTGTCGGAATGTTTGCACATTATTCCAAATTTATCCCACAATTTTCAGAAAAGATACAAAAACTAGTCACATGCAATACTTTTCCTTTAACAGAACAAGCAGCTGAAGCTTTCCAAATTCTTAAATCTGAAATTATTTCTTCAGCCGTTACTACGATTGATGACAAGATTCCTTTTATCGTTGAATCTGATGCTTCAGATTTTTGTATTGCTGCTTCTCTTAGCCAAGGCGGAAGGCCTGTTGCTTTCTTTTCAAGAACCTTATCAAAAAGTGAAAGAAATCATTCATCAGTAGAAAAAGAGGCTTATGCAATAGTGGAAGCTCTTAGAAAATGGAGACATTTCTTGATAGGTAAACATTTTCGACTTATAACTGATCAAAAGTCTGTCTCTTTTATGTTCAATATGCGCCACATAAGTAAGATAAAAAATGAGAAGATTATCAGATGGCGCCTTGAATTATCATGCTACAGTTTCGATATTCAGTACCGACCGGGTGTTGAGAATGTAGTGCCAGATACTTTCTCATGAGTGAGCTGTTCAATAAATCCTCGACCAAGTCTATTTGAACTACATCAATCCTTGTGTCATCCAGGAATCACCAGAATGGTCCATTGGATAAAGACACGTAACTTACCATATACTATTGATGAAGTCCGTGAAATGACCAATCGCTGTCCTATCTGTGCAGAAATAAAACCAAAGTTTTTGAAAACTCAAGGGAGATTAATTAAAGCTACTTCGCCTTTTGAAAGATTGTCTCTGGATTTTAAAGGACCGCTTCCATCTAGATCTCATAACAAATATATCCTAACAATTGTTGACGAATATTCTCGATTCCCCTTTGTATATCCATGTCAAGATGTTTCAGCGAAAACTGTTGTGAAGTGTCTTACAAACTTATTCTCTTTATTTGGAATGCCTAATTATATCCATTCAGATCAAGGGGGGGCATTTATGTCTCAAGAAGTCAAAACATTTCTCCATTCACAAGGAATACCTACAAGCCGAACAACATCTTACAATCCTGAAGGCAATGGCCAGACAGAAAGAGATAATGGAATTATATGGAAAACTATTTCTCTTGCTTTAAAATCTAAACATTTAAAAACTGAACAGTGGGAAGAAGTAGTTGAGATAGCTCTTCATTCAATTCGTTCTCTTTTGTGTACATCTACAAACAGTACCCCTCATGAGCGAATGTTTCATCATTCCAGAAAAGCTATAAATGGAGCTGCGCTTCCTTCATGGTTGATAACCCCCGGAAAAGTATTTATGAAAAAAAATGTGAGGCAGTCCAAATATGAACCCCTCGTTGAAGTACAGCTAATTGAAGCAAATCCAAACTATGCTGTTGTTAGACGTGAAGATGGTAAAGAAACAACAGTAGCCTTAAGACAACTTGCACCACGAGGAGATGCATCTCTACTGGACTGTGTTACTGGATCGGAATCTGCGGTTTCTATATGTGAGGAAAATCCAAATATTTCTCCTGTTAATGTTCTGGAAGATCAAGGTAATATTGAAAGTGTTTTAAAGGAAGAAAATAAAGACAGTCTTATTAGAAGAAGTACCAGGGAAAGAAACACTCCTGCTTACCTTAAAGACTTTGTTCAAAAATAAAGTTGGGGTGAATGTCCTGTGGTCTGTGAACTGTGTTTGTCATTTATTATCTTAGTTTTAGTTACTGTCATATGTAATTGTCATGTTATTCATTCAAACAAAACGATGCTAATTTCTTGTATATTAAAACCTAGTTTATAAAGGTTTTGCATTCATTACATTAAGTACCTAAAATAATCCAAATTACCATTCCACCATTCGACGACCATTCTGGTGATCATTTACAAAGCTCTTCTTTCAATGAAACTGAAGAAGGGTCTAAATATGGTTGTAACGAGAATTCTTAAAAATCGGGCATATTTTAAATCGGAATTATATAAAAAAGAACGCTTTGCACCGAATAAAAATCATTGCACAATCATTAGTAAGTAAAGGAGAATTCATTGATATAAATTTCATCTCCGTAGATACGGTTCCGGTTTATTAAACTAGTACCAAAAGGGTAAATCGGAAGTATTGTAACCTGAACTATTTGAACTGAAACTCTCATCAAAATGATCAGTTAAGGATTCCGAAGAAAGGTTTGAAGGAGATGGAATATCGGGGCTATTAATAATTTCAACAATATTATCTACGTTTTTCGTACCCATTCTCTGTTGATGACGCTTAGAAACAAATCGTTTTCTTTTAAACATAACTAATTTTAGAAAAAATTACACTTACCTTTTTGTAATAAAATAAAAAACCAAACTCGGAAGTAACCTAACAAATGGTACCAAACCTTTAACTATATACCAATGCTATAACCTATAACCAAAACAAGCATCAAAAAAGGTTGCTAATTCACACCATTTGCACTTTATACTGCTTAAATAGAATTCTTTTAAGCATTAATAATATTATAATTAAACTGTGCCATTTGTTTAAATAGGTATGACATGACAATGACAATTGACAATTAATATAAAATATAATCACCATTCATTACTTTGCCCAGCCAGAGTATATACAACCACTTGTTCATCTTTTCAAAGATGATTTCAAGATTCATTTTGTTGATAAAAATCATAATTTTACTCATTAGAATTAGCAAACATATATCATCGTGATAACTAGAATAATAAAACAATTGTAACGAATTATCTAGAAATAAAAGATTTTTACAATTTACCTAAAAACAAAAACATGTTTTGGATATATTAAACTATAGGTACAATTTTTAATTAATCATGATTTAACCTTTTCGCTTTTAATTATTTTATTAACGTAAATAATTTATTATTCTATGAAAATATTTGTCATTTAATCCCATAATTGGTAAATGTCGGATGTCCAGAAAACGTCCGAGTTCGGACGTCCAGGGAACGTCCGAGTACGGACGTCTAGAGAACGTCCATATTTAGTCCACCCAAAGTACGTCCCACTTCGTACGTCCATTTTACGTCCAGGGACGTCCGGACCAAAACTGGACGTATATTGGACGTCCATAGGACGTCCATAGGACGTCGTGTGTTACTAGGGAAGCCCAAGCATCAAAAAAAGTTGCACTTTATACTGCTTAAATACAATTCTTTTATTTCTTTCAAGCATTAATAATATCAAAGAATATATAATATTATATTTACACTGTATCATTTGTTTAAATAGGTATGACATGACAATGACAATTAATATAGTCATCAATCATCATTACTTTGCCCAACCAGAGTATATACGACCACTTGTTCATCTTTTCAAAGATGATTTCAAGATTCATCTTGTTGATAAAAATTGTATTTTTACTTATTAGAATTAGCAAACATATATCATCGTGATAACTAGAATAATAGAACAATTGTAACGAATTATCTAAAAATAAAAGATTTTTACAATTTACCTAAAAACAAAAACATGTTTTGGATATATTAAACTATACAATTTTTAATTAATCATTATTTTATTAACGTAAATAATTTTTTTTATTTTATTGAAATATTTGCTATTTGATCCCATAATTGGTAAATGTCGGACGTCCAGAAAACGTCCGAGTTCGGACGTCCAGGGAACGTCCGAGTACGGACGTCCAGAGGACGTCCATATTTAGTCCACCCAAAGTACGTTCCAATTCGTACGTCCCAAGTACGTCCATTTTACGTCCAGGGACGTCCGGACCAAAACTGGACGTACATTGGACGTCCATAGGACGTCGTGTGTTACTAGGGTATTGTTGAGTTGCGCTCCTGGGACGACTTTACTTAGATACTAGTAGTCACTTGTCATCCGCCATTTTTAAACAATAATTTTTTTTTTTTTACAAAACAATAAACAGGTAAACAGGGTCACTCTCTTCTCGCCTAGGGGCCCATCAAGGCATTTTTTTTTAACATACAACACTAGGCCACGGTAAGAAAGGAATTTAAACAATTGGGTTAAAGACAAAGGTTACGTTATTAACTAATGTATAATTATTTACATGGTTATTTAACTATCTTTTAAAAACATAACTAATAAATCATACACTGCTCTCGAGTCTAGTGGTAATAGGTACTGAAGGTTCCAAGGGGCTAATATATTGTGTTTAGGTAAATTATTTATTAATCTGGATGAAATTATAGTATTTCTGGGGCAACTGGAAAATATATGATCTAGGTTTCCTTCTTCTGTACAAAATTCACATTGATCATTATCTAAAACCTTAAGTTTAAATAAATGTTTGGGGTAACAAGCATGTCCAAATCTCAGTCTTATGATCGTGGTAACATATTTTCTAGGTAAATTAAAAAACTTATACCAAGGAGTTTTAGGAATATCTGTTTGAAGAGAAGTGTATCTATTTGGCCTAACAATGGAATATCCCTTCCATATATTATCCCACCTTTGGTATAATCTTAATTTTAAGGAAGCCAGAAAGTCGCAAGCCGTGATTTTATACGAAGTTTCTCTACCAGACATAATACTTTCTCTTGCTAATTGGTCTACATGTTCGTTATTTTCCAAACCTATATGTGCTTTAATCCAAACAAAAAGTACATTTTTGCCCCTTGTTACTAACTTTTGTTTGATATCCTTAATTTTGTAAATATAAGGGCAACTGTACGTATTTGGCAATCCCGGTTTCCCAATAAAGGTCAAAACTGATAAAGAATCTGATACTATCACTATATGATCCGAGTTACTTTCTGTTGCATAAAGTAAGGCCTCATATATTGCAAGAGCTTCTGCTGTAAAAATAGAGATCTGGGAGTTCAACTTAAATGTGCGTTCTATTCGTTCCAATGGGATAAAAAAAGCGCATCCAGTGCCGTTTGATGATTTGGAGGCATCGGTATATATAACGACGGAGTTTTCGAATTCTGATAATATTGAGTGAATAATCTTTCTATTTATGTGTATACTGTCACTATATTTTGGTACCATGATATCTGCATTTGAACCATATGTTGCATATGAGATGTTTTGAAGTGTATACGTAGCTTTATCTATCTCTTTTAATGCTTCCATATTATGTTGCCGAGCTTCGCAGACTAAAGGCGATTTCTTTTTTTCCCAGTATTTAGTAGACAAATCATAGCAATTCAGAGTGAAGGTGGTTCCAAGGCTTCCAAATACAAGGGTTGAATTGGTGTGGACTTCACAGCACCTAAACATGTAGGTAGAGCTGAATTGTGTATTACGTTAATTTTATTTAGCAATACATTACTGGCTGATCCATAAAATATGCTTCCGTAATCCAAAATAGAGCGAATATACGCTCTGTAAAATAATAAATTTACGTCTACATCAGCACCCCACCACGTTTTATTAATCGATTTAAGGAAATTTATTCCCTTGTTGCATTTGTTTAACATATCCTCAATGTGATCTTTCCAAGTCAAATGTTTGTCAAGTGTCATCCCTAAATATTTGACCTTATTTTTTAGTGGATATTGATGCTCTCCTAATTTAATTATTTGATCGTTAAGTTTATAATGTCTGGTAAAAATGCAAACCTGAGATTTATTACAAGATAATTCAAAATTGTTTTTATAAAGCCATTTTTGAAGTAGTTGATAGATAGAGCTACTGATAGCTACTATCCAAGTTTTTGATTGCTTTTTCGTATTGTTTGTGTTCTGTGTAAATGCAGAAATCATCTGCGTATTGTATGAGGTTGAATGGTATGTTATTTATTTTAATATTGTACAAATCCGCTACGTACAAATTAAACAGGATAGGACTCAATACAGAACCCTGAGGTAATCCTTTGTTTACGATTCTGGGACCTATGAGCATTTGTTCTTTTCTTAAATAAACTAATCTGTTTGAATAAAGATTAACAATACTATCGGCAAATTGAGCTGGAATTTGAAATATTCTTGTCATTTTTTCTTTGAGTACTGTTAGACACACGGAGTCATAAGCACCTTCTATATCAAGAAATAATGCTGGTAAGTAATTGTTCCGGGAATAATTGTTGTGAATGTCTACAACTAGGGAAGCCAATGCATCCAAAGTACCAAAACCTTTCCTGAATCCGTATTGTTCCTTGGGTAGAAGGTTCTGCTCTAGTAACCACCATTCTAATCTAGCCTTAATTATTCTCTCTAGAGTTTTTTGTACACAAGATATTAAAGATATGGGTCTGTAAGCTTCAACTAATTTTAGATTTTTCCCAGGTTTGGGAATAGGGATGACAATAATATGTTTGAAGGCCGAAATGTTAGAACCTTCTCTAATTATCTGATTAAAAATATTTAGAAGTAACTCTTTTACATTATTTGGTAAATTCAATAGCATAGTATATTTGATTTCATCATAACCAGGAGAAGTGTTAGGACGATCACTAAGGGCACAGTCCAATTCTAGCATAGTAAACGGTTTTAAGAGAAAATGACTATGATTCGGATTGAATAACATTAAATCTTCGTGATTGTTCACATATGGTGGTGCAATTTTGTCGAAAAACTCTGCTATCCACGAATCTTCTAGTGGTAATGGAGCATTGACCCTTTTCCTGTTCATCATTTTCGCTTGATTCCAAATCGAAGTAGGCGAAGTTTGTTTATTTAATTTTGAGCACCAATCAACCCAGCTTTGTTTGGCTTTCGATTTCAATAATTTCTTAGCGTGTGCACTAGCTTGTTTACATTTAATAAAATTTTCAACTGATGGATCTTGCTTGTATTTTATTAATGCATTTTTTCTTTCTGCAACAATTAGATCACATTCTGCATCCCACCACGGTGAAGGAGTCCGTTTCTTACACTTAAAGGGTTTATATTGGCTAATAGATTGTGTGGAAGCTTTATTGATACAGTCTAATAAAAAAATTATATTTTTCTTCAGCATTTGGGGATATAGGTCCACTTTCATTTAAAATATTCTCGATTATTTCAGCGTACATATCCCAATTAGCTTTCTTAGTATTCCATTTACTTTTGGGATATATGGTCTCATTAACAGCTCTTGGGTATTCGAATTCTATTTTTACAACATAGTGATTTGATCCAAGTGTATCAGAATCTACAGTCCAAAATGTCTTAGCAAAAATGGAAGGGGAACAAACCGTAATATCAATCATAGAATCTGAATGTCCTGGATTTCCTTGACAAGTAGGTTGACCGTTATTTATCACAATGAAATCAAGATCCTGTAGGGTCTCTACAATTTGATCGCCAATATTATCATTTTTTGATGATCCCCAGAGCGCATTGTGGGCATTCATATCACCCCCAATAATGCAAGGGTGCTTCACTTGGAAAAATAAGTTTGTCCAATCTTCTATTCTGGTTTTGGTTTTTGGACATCTATATACAAAGAGAAAACTCAAGTGAGTATTATCGTAATTAACTTTAATACCACAGGCAAGCAGCTCTTTATTGAAGTTTTTATTTAATTTTAATATTTCAAAACGGATACGATCTTGACGAACAATATTATAACCTTTAAAATTATATACAACATTATTTTTGAACCAGGTTTCACTTAAAAGAACAATATCAACATCTTCTTTAGTAAGAAAATTGAGTAGGCTGTTTTTATTTGCAACAGCTGATCTAGCGTTCCATTGCATAATTTTAAGTTTAGTGTTTAAAGTCATAAATTTAAGTACCTTTAAAAATATCCTCGAGAACAGTATGCAAACCATTAGCTAACAAATTATTATCCAGTGTTTCCGCATCCTTAAATGATTTTACATTTTTTATAAATTCAGAAAAAAATTTGACTAACAAAATAACCATCTTGTTTTTTTCACCATCTATTGAACTATTAGGTTTATTGGGATTAGGTGGTAGAGGCTGTAACGGGCCAAATTTAAAAGGAAAGGTGGAAGAATCTGTAGGGGATTGTGAAACAGGAGTAGAAACTTTCCTTTTTTTAAGTGCATTATGTTCAGTATTAATCCTACTAGGTCCAGGATGAGTAAAGTTTGTTGATATTTTCATATACGATCTTGGAATGGTAGGATGAGATGACGTAATGTCATCAGATACGTTAGGTAGTTTTGGAAAATTTTCTTCAAGATTTGACAATATCGAAAATTTATTGTTACTAACAAATCCGGAAAAAGATGATTCTTTATATCTTTTTGCTTCTAGAAAGGAGATTTTTGGATCTAACATAATGTTTTTAATTTTTTTTTGTTCCTCATAAACGGGACAACTTTTGGAGATCGAAATATGATCTTCACTTTTACAATCTATACAAAAAGTTTTTTTAGTGTGGCATATGTGACTATCATTTTTAATTTCCGCACATCGTATACAAAATTCTTGTGTACCCTTGCATTGCTTAGAAATGTAACCAAATTTCAAACACTTGTAGCACTGTATTACCCTGCCTACAAATCTTTCTACCGGCAAATACACAAAATTAACTACGACATGAGTTGGCAAAACATTTCCTTCAAATGTAACTATAATATTTCGTCTGGGGACGTATTCTGTTTTACCGTATTTATCTACCTTTCTATGCATTCTTTTAATGTCGGTAATTTTAACGGAAGAGTCTATAAGTTTTTTTAAATAATCAGTATCATACCTCGTATCTACATCGTGAATTATTCCCTTGATTTCCAAGAGATGGTTAGGGATATAGGCTTTTAAATTTTCATCTTTTAACTTATTATGTGTTACTAGATGATTTGCATCCAAAATAGATTTTAAAATGACTTTAACTCTATTTTTTCCTATAGATTTAATTTCCTTTAGGTTTTTGATTTTAAGTTTTTGATACAAAATTTCCCCCACCACCATTGGATGTAAACGAGAGATGTTCTGATTATTTAAATTCTTGATATATACGCAACAGCTATGGAAATCATAATTATTAGACGAAATGTTATACAGTTTAACTTCCCTTGTTTTGCCAGTTTTATCACCGGAATTCGCACCAATTTCCATATCCTGGTCTGGAGAACTTGTCGCAACACTTAAATCGCACATTTGCGTCTTATTGTTATTTTCCTCCCCCATTAGGGGAGGTAAATCACTTATTTTCACAAAAATTCCAAATATTAAACCGATATATTTACACAAAATTTAAATTATAAATATAAATATTGATTTTTAATCACCGCAAAAACTTATCTCCGCTTAATGTGATTTTAAGGATCGTCTGTTACAAATTCAAACTGCATACTATTTTAACACATAAATATTTTATTATTAGACACAGGATAGGACTAAGGAAAATTTAAAATTAATATAAAATTAATACATATTTATTCTTTACGTTCAACGTGCTTCATTTCATCAATGTCTTCCATACGGTGTAGATCAGAAGAGTTTTACGAAAAAATAAAAAAGTTAAAAGCCGATATACAGTGGTACGAAGATAGAACTGCAATTGAAAAACGATTTGCAGACTTTTATTTGACAGAAAGAAAATTACCAAAAACAATACAATACCGTTAAAAAGAATTCAGCCAACAAGATGTCTCAACTAACAAATTCGTTCATCATTCTCACAGCTATTATTAATAATGTTCTTTATACAAACATTCCAAATAATGTTAAGAACATAGCGATATGTTTTAACGATGTAAAAACTAATTGTAATCGAACTGAATGGGCTCTAATGGATCATGATGTGGTGAATTATGGACAGCTTAAAGTATTTTTCAAAAGGATACCAAAGTCAGGAGGAGCATTCTACAACATACTAATATCCCCAAATAACACCGAAAGTGATTCAAAATGGTACAAAACTAATAATGATGTCATCGGACATTATGGTTCATCGATTATACTTTTAACTATCGTATTAGTAATAAATGTATTTCTAACGATTAATATGATTATAAAATTTTTTGTAAATCGCAAATGTAAATCATCTTGTATTAAAGTAAATATGTAAAAAAGGAAGACTGTGTTTTTTTTAATAAAACTAAAATAATACGTTTAATCTTTTATTTAAAAAAGTCTAATTTACATAGGTAATATCTTTTTACAAAACCATTGGCGGAGGTGATCCACATTTCTCTCGGTGCAGGAAAATAATCCAGTGGTGTGACAAGGGCTGGCATTATGAATGACGTTTCCAGTAGCACAAGGTGTACCATCAAACTTGCAAGCATCAATAATGACGGCAAAAACTCCAAAAATATGACATTTCTTTTGTAAAGATTCTGCTTTTTGTTCTCCGCGAACGTAAATGTAGTCAGCTGCGTACAACAACTTAGATTCTAGTATTTCATTCATTTTGGAATATTCAACATCCCCATTAGAATACCAAAGACCATGAACGTTTTTCTCCAAGTACGCAGCAGTCTTCTTATCTTGATTACTTAATGTAGCAAATGGTTGTGGAGACGTAAATATATAATGGCATCGTTTATTTCCAATTTCAATGCTAAGCTCTTTGGGTACAAACCACCCATCTACAGTGAATCCCTGAATGTCTACGAACGCTATTCTCATGATGACATTCAACTTATCTTTTTAAATGATATTTTTGACAACTTCAGTTACAGGAAAGTATTCGAGTAGGCTGTCGTGAACAATTAAACAGTACGCTCGAGTGCCTGCTGAAAAACCTTCATCTTCTTCGGTTTCCAACTTAACATCAACAGTTCCTGATCTGAATGAAGTATCATCCTGTTTGGAGCAGTCGAACGCAAATAAGGTATATTTTTTAAAAGCCTGATAATCCAAGATAAGATGTTTTGTTGACGAATGAGCATAACTGGGAAAGAATTCGGTATATTTGTAGTGAGCTATAGCATAGTCATTTTTATCAAAATCTAATTGCATTCTCTCGTTAGTCCAATATTCTCCATTAATAACCACTCGTATGCTTGACGTTCTAATGTGATCGAATGACGTTGTATTGGCGTGAATGTCATCTCGTTTAGAAGTTTGAAAAGCTACAATGACAAGGTATAGTTACCGGCGTATTATTCTTAATCGGAGTCAATAAATAAATTTTCACATCCTCATTGGGAAAGACATGTTTGACCTTAAGTTCCATGCTAGTAACAGTTAAAGATACCGTTTTTGTCGTTGTAGCATTAGGTTCTTCCACTAAAATACAATCTCTATCATTACGTGCCCGAACAAATCGAAACACTTGACGACCATAAGTTAATTTATTGTAATCGTTGAAAAAGTTAAAAATATGTTTTATCGGAATCAGTAAACTAAAGCTGTCTCCTGATAAATGTAGATTATTTGGATAGTTCCATCCTGCGGTACTGAGAAACTTGGAATCTTCAGGAGTGTAACACAACAAACTGCGAATAGTGCTAACTACGCCTGGATCTCGAACTATTTCCATATCGTGTGAATTTTGGGTATAAATACATGTGTCAAACAAGAAGGCTCCAGCATTCGGTGTAAGAGAAACGGTTCCATTACCCACTTTCTTTATACTTCCTTTAATTTCCAAAAGTGTTTTGTGTATAGCAAAAAATGCATCTGATTGATTTATGATAAATTCAACAACATTGCTATTGTTAAATGACTTGATGTAAAGTGTGTATGTACGAAATTCTTCTTTTCTAATAGTATCGTCGAACAGAGGTTTTTGGTAAATGTCGAAAATAGGTGGCTGAGGTTCTTGAACCTGTCGTCGAATATATTGACGTTTTGACATCCTTCAACTTTAATCCAATGGAAACAAGAAAAGCTTTATTGGCAACGGACACGTCACGTCGCTTGTAGGATTTGCGTGAGACTAATGGATATTGATGTGTAGAGTTTTGTTTTATAATTAATTCCATCTATATCGTTTCCTTAAAATCCAAATGCAGCGTACTTTTCTCTCCTCTAAAGTTAACAGGTCTTAATTCTTGATCAACTACACTAACGGTAATTTTGGTAATTTCACGTATGTTGTTGCTTACTGGTAGGTATATAGGATTATGAGGACGTTCGTCTATAGAAAAACCAGGATCAACATTTATCGAAAAATGTAGAATCGTGTGCGCAGGTGTGTCCTCGTAGAAGGCTCCTTCGGTAATGTTGCATTCAAAGAGTAGACTCGATACCTTTCCCGGGGTCAAAATTCTATTTGAGGAGAATCCCAGTAATTTTCCAAGACTATCGTCTTTATCGAAAGTAATGGTGTGATCCTGACAGAAAATTTCACATTTAAGCGTATTGTTGTAATAAACGATTATTGAAGCTAAGGGATGCTTAGCACTGTCACCACTGTAATATCCCCTGTGTTTAAAGGAGATTTAGCTGTCCGAGCGAATTTGCGGCATACTGGTCCACTAGTTCGAATTGGTCGTGATTTCGCCCTCGCGGATTTACAAGAGGGTAGGAAAAAAACAGGATAGGGGCTGAAGGATACTCCGATGCAGGCCCTGTAAAGAGTCAGAGGTTATTGGCTTGCGTTAGAAGCGGGGAAGATGTACAAAGCAAAATGTGTTCTCTTCTTGTCTCTATCTAACGGTTAAAAAAACAAGCCACTTTCTACTTACTGTGTATTTAACAAATCGTAAATTTACAACTACTACACAAGATGTTCAAGAAAGCTAGTATTGGTTATCAAATTTTGCGAAGGGAGATGAGAAGAGATTTTACTAAGGGAGTTTAAAAGGCGGACAACCTACTATTAATTGTTTCCTTCAAATGGTTAGTATATATTGTTCGTTACCTTAGCGTACTTAGGCCCTAGCTAACGAATACGCCTTGTAGTCCAAACTGGAACTCAGGAACAGTCTGGATGAACGCTGGAATTCAATGTACGTTATGGCGGTACTGAGCGAGACGAAAATTCGTATTTTCGACTCTCTACCTTCCGTGGGACACGATATCACGATAATTGAGCCGAACACACCGTAACGCTGACCGAGTAACACCCTAGGTACTGCCTGGCTCGGTCGCCAGAACCTTACTGCCTCCTTGACCAACTTCTTTTGTTTTTATATACCGCCGACGCGTACCCTGAATTATTTCGTCACAGTCCGAAGTGGAGTTTTGCTTCTACGTTTTCGCTGATTATGTCGTCTGCTCCACGTGTTAAAATGGATCATGCCATGTGAAATTTCCTAACTCAGCTCAATTCTTATCGTTGGTGTGTTGCTTCGTTTTTATAGCCTCTTATAGCCTATTGTGAGGTGGTCAGCGAATGTTTCGTGCTGCCCCCTCTATGGTACCTGTGTGTATGACAAGTTGAGTTACCCTTTAAAAAAAAATTCTTATTGCAATTAACAAGTGAAAGCATTCTTAACTTATTACAGTGTTTTGTGACTACATGTGTCACTTACAAAAAGCTTATTCTAAAATTGTTCTTTCCGAATGTAACACGCGTTTCTCGGGCAATCGCGGTTTTGTTTATATTCGTTCACTATCGACGTATCCCTGTGAGGATTTTCCACACTTCACTCGCGTCGTCCTGGCTTTTAATGTCCGTTTGCCAATTTTCACGTACCGTGTTAACTATCTTATTAATGCTGTTAGCCTGTCTGTCTCCATTGGGTTGCTCTTATTGGGTGGTCGTCTCTGATTGATACTGCTTTACTTTGTCGCGTTATACTTCTGATAAATTGGTAACTGGTATGTGTTTGCTGCATTTCTTTGTCCAATGTGCATCTTCTGATTCTGGTTGCTCATTGCTTGTATTCAGGTTTATATTTTGTTCTTCGTTTTTTGATTTTTGATGTCGGTGTATTACCCAGTTGGTGAGGTTTGTCCATAACCCTGCTATGATTATGTAGCTGCATCCTATTGTTTGATATATTCTTAACCCATTCAGTATTATTTCACAAGCATATATAATTGTTTTATATATTAAATATACACCAATCAGGCCACTGGTGATATTTCCCAGTGTGGATAACCATCCCCATATTCTATTGAGGGTGGAGTGAGCGATCTCTTTTAATTCATTTTCGTCAAACTTTTGTTTAATGTATACCCTTGATTTATTGTCTCTAGGCCTGCTGTACTTCTGGTTGCAATCTATTTCTTCAGCGTAATCTTGAATTATTCTTGTTACTGGTGACATAAATTTTGACTGGTTTAGTAGTGAGATCGGTAGTTCATGGAAACATTTGTTTGTTCTTCGTATGGTTACTGGCTTCGGTGTGCATTGCATTATGTAAAGTACTTCTCCTAGTACTCTTCCTGTGTACCCTGGCATGTTCTGCATGAGTTGACTGACAGCGTTAGGTAGGGATGGTGCCATTAGTAATCTGTTTTTTAAAATTTCTCTCTTTGTTTGACATCGTCGCAGTACTGTGTCTAAGTGTAGATTTTCTATTTCTCTTTGGTAGGCTGGTTCGGTGTAGAGGAATTTGCTATTAATGTAGGTCATTAGACCTCAAACACAAAGCTAAAACTTGCAATTACACATTTCAGAAAACGCGGATATTGAGTCTAGTCGATTGCTACAGTGTATGACTTACAATATTAGTTTCATCAAGCAGTAAAATTTAAATTATAATAATTTATAAATTAATCTTAAAATTATAATTTTTTACTGTCTAATTTAAATATTTCGATTTTTTAATGTAGGGAATTCAATATACTACTATACTTTAGATACACTTAAACACATGGATACACTTATGGCAGATTCTAGTAAACAGTAGTGAGTCATTACCCAGATATAATATTTCGGTGTCTTATGGTAACTTAATTTTAGCCAACATATCTATTACAATTACATATAATATGTTCGGCCTTATCGTTTTAAATACTTTGTCGCTTGTGCAAACTATCATTATTTTCAATTTTAAATCATTGTTTTTTGTATCTTGCGTTGTCAGGCATATAATTTTTAATTTAGAAGTACATGTATGTATAATATTCTTTCTTCTGTCACTTGGTTTGAATGTAGTACACTTACATTCTTCTTGCTTATTTATTTTTATTCGTAATACTTATAAAGTATGTAATAACGTACCCGTTGTTGCAAAAATCAACAACGGGTACGAAAGATATCAGGTATCAGGGGTAGTATTTGTCAATCTAAATGCCGCTTACGACATATTAAATTAGAGCACATTTCTCCAAAAATTCTATGACATCCTCTTAGATAAAAACATCACTTGTTTTATCCACGATCTAGATTAAATTGCTCTCTTCTATTGATTCGCTTGTATTTCTTTTTTATTTTGTTGGTTTTAGCTGAAAAAAGAAAAGGCCTAGGTCCTGATGACATCCCTGGATATACATATAATCAATATTAAGAAAATCAGAAACAAGTTGGCTAACAGGACTATTTAATAAAATTATAAAAGTGGGGCGAATACCGGATGAATGGAGCAGTAGCATTTTAGTACCTGTATACAAAAACGAAGTAGATGTTAAACTATGTACAAACTAAAGAGCCCTAATACTACTCTGTGACACCATGAAACTGTGGGAGAGAATAATTGATGGAAGGATACAGAAAGAAATAGAAATATTGGGAAATCAGTTTAAATTCATGCAAGGCAAATCTACAACAGATGCAATTTTTATCATAAGGCAAGTAATGGAAAACTAATGTTAGAACAAGTGAGGGTAAGACTGATAAATTTCATTTGAGAATAGTATTGCATCAGGGGTCAGTGCTAATCCTTTATTTTTTCTAATTAGTGTTGGAAAAATTAACGAAAACATGTCAAGGAGAAATCCCTTGGTGCCTGATGTATGCTAACGATGTGGTGTTAGTAAGAGATAAGGTGAGAGAATTGAATTAATGATTGAGATAATGGAGATGGGCGCTTGAGCAAAAAGGTCTAAAAATAAGGCAAACAAAAACAGAGTATCTAAAGTGGGCATTTAAAAATCAACTTCAGCTTTACTTTAAATCAGGTTGTATTTATTTATGTAAGTTAATGAAACCAATAATAAAAAAAAGAGCTGATTCCAAACCGATAATTTTTATTCAGAGATAAAAAGTATCCTATGATTAATTGAATATATAGAATTATCGATATAACTAAGTGAGAAACTTGTTGAGAAATACGTTTTAGAAAAAAGAATTGTGCTAGTCTTTTTTGACATAGCTTAGGCCTTTGCTAAAGTATAGCATAAGAGTTGAACCTACAAAATAGTATACCTATTAGAGCCTAGACTAAATGAGTTCAAATTAATTCATGTCAAGTTTATACATCTGAAAATCTAAAACGTTCATTTTACAAAAAAAACGATGTCTAAATACCTTATGCATCTTCCACAATTACATGAGAATTGTACTTGAGACTTCTATAGTATATGTTAAAAAAAAAAGGGAGGAACTAAGTTATCAGAAAATGTATCCGCAACTCCTATAGTTATTAACTTGGTACTCATATCTCTGCTCCCCGATTTCAGTAAGCAGTCACCAAACCATTAAAACTGCTACATCCATGCTTCCTATTATCCAACAATTAGCCAGTCCAGGACTATATGCATTATTATGGTACCGATATTGCTGCTGCCCCTCATGGTAGTACAATAGCAGTAGATCCTCTCCTCTGTTTTTTTACAATTTCGTTCTTAATTTCACTGAGCCTGGGACGTCTTTTGTTTTTGATCTGGTCAGTTCTTGCTAACAGTACGCTACATAAGTGGGACTTAACCTGTAACAAAGGCAACTGGTTTTTCTTTTTAATTTCAAAGTAATCGCAATCACGACGATACAACAACCAGCTGTTAACAACAGCTAAATCCAGAAGGTGAAAAAATATTTTTAGATACCACTTTTTAGATCTTATGTCTGTTCGGTAAAGAGCAATTAGTGAATCCATAAGATCGACACCTCCCATAAATTTATTATAAAATTGCACTGAATTTGGACAGCATACAATAGTTCTTGATTTTTGTTTCTTATCCCACCTCTTGACTAATGAAGTAGGCTCAGAACCAACAAATGTACTAAGTAAATGAACCGGTTTATTATCCTCTGTTGATTCGCTTGTATTTGGTTTTCATTTCGTTGATTTTAAGTGAAACATTTTTCGTGCTCTCTTCACTTTATTGAAGTTTGTGGACGGGAGAGTTTCTTATTAGAGTTATGAGACCTATATCATTACCATATGCTAGGAGTGCTTTGTTCCTTGGGCCGTTAAAGGATTACATCTTAAATAGGCGTTATTTCTATTTTAGTAAGCTGTTCATTAATTTTTTGACTATTTGAATCGAGAATATGTATTTTATTTCACTGTTTTGTAACACAGAGTTTCTTGGAGCATATTTTGATCTTTGATTTCCCGTATCATTATTACAAGGGTTTTGCTGGATATTGACATAGTGAACCCATTGGTATGTACATGTTTTCATAACCAACGTTCAAAAATTTTTTTTTACTGTAAATTCATGATTATTTTACTCGGAAATATAGTGTTGTTTAATAATAATAAAGTTCAAGCAACAATTCCTATATGCAATAACTCGGTAATGATAATTCTGCTCCCCGATACCAGGTAGCAGCCCCGAAAACATTACCAGTTTAGAACTATACGCCTTATGGTAGTGATATTGCTGCTGCACCTCATAATTGAATAGAATATGCAAGGAAGGTTTTGACAATTTAATAGGATTTTGTGTGTTAGAATATTATTTCTCAAAAAAAGTGAAGAATATCTATTTGCTATCCGGATTTCATCCATAAATTAAATAATAGAATGCTATAAAATAATGCTAGTAGCAGCAAAAAAAAGCAGTCTAATAGTCACTAATGAGAAAATCAAATAAATGTTCTTTAACATACAAAAGAGAGGATCTAGAGTAGGGCATAACGGAACAATAAAGCCATATAATTTTGAAAGATTGAAGCGTCTTAGATATCGTAGGTAATGTTGTTACATAAAAAATAAAAGGGAATATTCAGGTAGCTAACTGATGTATATATAACCCTCTTTTAAATCCAGAAGTCTAATTCGAATCTCTAAAATCAGGATATATAAAATTGTGATCAAACCAGTGCTAATGCTAGACCAGGATTGCTAGAAAAGCCATCAGAGGTATTTTCCGACTTACAGAGGTCCGAGTACTAACCAATACTGAACAGAACTAATTCCAAGGTCAAACACATATATAAAGATAGCAACGTCGTACAAGAATCTAAATCTCAATGCTAAAGTTGCGCTGGCTTTATCCAAAGACTCTATAAAAACTGCATTGCCAAGTTAAATTGGGAGGATGCCTCAAGAGAAAAAATGCCCTTAGGACTTCCACAAATGAAGGGGGAGGTAACATATGGTCAGATTTAGGAATAATGAGACTCTCTACCGACCCATCATATTTATCAATACCTGCTATCCTACCTACAATCAATACTTATCTGTTGTGAACTATCAAATCAATTACATGTAATCAAACGAACTAGGCTTAAAAACAAAATTATCCTAAGAAAGGCACTTCAGAAATATTGACAAATCTTAAAATCTTTTGAATTGGTATGTATATGTATTACCATAGAAAATAAAAGCAAGAGAACTATAATTATGAAACGAAAAGATTACGAAATGAAAAGATTATATAAATCCCTTATATTTACACAGACTGTTTTACAAAAGGTGAACGAATGAGCATAAAAACACAGCTGTTTTAAAAACTTAATATTATTAGACGAATTTAGGATCAATTTCACTCAAAATATGATATGCTAAAATATGATACGACATTAAAAAAGGCAATGACTTTTACAGCTGATTGCCACATAAATATCAATGTTACCCAAATATGATGATTTTGCCACAGCATATGAATGTTGTCTCATACTGTTATATAGCAATTTATTGTCACATTTTAACCTGTTTATTTCCTTATTATCAATATATGAGTTTTAAACCGATATTACAAGCTCATTTACTTTTCACAAAGAGACTATATATTAAGTACAGTTATTATTAAACAAATCTGACTCGAAATATCGTCTAAAAGTAACAGTATGTAAAATTTAAATTTTTATTGAAAAGTAAAAGATTATTCATTTTATGGAGTTCAAAGTAGAAGCCTTCACGAAATTTGTAGTAACAATAAGACCACCCCAATCGAGCGTACTCTCGATAGTAAATAATTACTTAATCGGTTAATTCTTCAATCACCCGTTCAATATGATTTTTGTCAAATCGGTCCTTTTTAGGACCAACTATTCTAATTATGTCTATAAATATTAAGGACATATCTACAGATAAAGACACTCTACTTTACTTAAGCTTATCAGACATATGCGCTTAACACAAATGTGACGTATTTCTACTGCAGGAAGCAAATAGGAGGCCAAACCTACGGTATTTGGTATTAAGCTGATCGCTGAAAATAATGAAATAAACAAAATAAATGCCGGCAAAGAAGCAAAGAAAAACTTAAAATGAGAGAGGACAAAACCAGTCAGCTGAGGAAACCTTTCAACGATGTTGAGTTTGGATCATGAGGAGTGGTATTTGTCAATCTAAATTCTGCTTACGACACCTTAAATTAAAGAACATTTCTCCAAAATATATGTGATATCCCCTTAGGTAATAAACTCACTTGTATTATTCACGTATGCCTACATAATAGAAGATTTTCCGCATCATTCAATGGTAAGAATAGAAGATGAAGATGGAGAACGTAGAAGAACGGTCTCCTTTGGGGTACCGTAATGGCCCCTACACTGTCTAACATTTACCCAACCCATACCAGTAAAGACTAGGACTTTTATTATGTAGACGATACATCTATTATTGCACAAACAAAAACTTTTTTTTTTCTGAAGTGGAGAAAAATCTAATTCATATCTTAAACACAACAAAAATAGATTATATATCAATTTTAAGCCAAACCCTGGAAAAAGTCAGGTGTGCTCCTTCAATGTCCCTAACAGAGACGCTTTCACAAATTTGAACATATACCTGAATCAATAGTGTTATGAAATCCTTAAACACACTTTGTAATTCACAGAACTTTAAAAGTGAAACTGGAACAAAACCATGAAGTGGAGAGTTAGCCCTAGACTCCAGCACAGATCAGAGGTAATGTAATTGATAAAACCTCACCAGCTCCAGGGGGTCATGTAAAATTCCCCCATTTTCAATTTTTAGTTTTTATTAATTAACAAAGTTAACAGTCTATTGCATTTACCTTTATAAATATCATGAGGATTGTTTTTAATACTGATGTCCTTCCAATGTTTTTATGTAGCCATACAATGTTTTTTAACAACTTTTTATTAAACTGATGATGGAATGATTCAATTCCAAAAAGATGTTCTTTAAAATAAAAATTTTAAGCTTTTAATAAGCATTTTTTATACCTTAATACACACGAACACCACGTGCTTTGTATTCAACAGGTATACTAGCCACTCCTGGATATCTCCACTTCATGGTTTTGTTCCAGTTTCACTTTTTTTTATACCTTAATACACACGAACACCACGTGCTTTGTCACAGAACTTTGTTTAAAACTAAATAACAAACTAGAACCAGAAAAATAATATTCTATGCGAACTTGTCAGCTAAAAATGGGAAGCATATCCTTCCACTCTTAAATCGTAGACGCTTGAACTCTATGCTTCTGCTGCCGAATATTCCTTGCTTGTATGGGTGATATCAATACATACTTAACACGTAGATTTAGCTATAAATTAGTCAGCCAAATTCAGCGGATATTAAGACTCACATCCATGCATAAGCTCTACAATATCGTAGTTATCAATCCACCCAATATCCGAATATAAGTGGCTAGAGAACAAAAGAAACAAAGTCTAGATTAGTAACATCCACTCCACGAATAACAACCCATTTTATGACTAGAATCGAGGAAAAACTGGCTAGATCAACACATCTGCAAGATATACAAAAAAAATAAGCTGCTTCCTGCCATCTGAACCCTCGAAAGGAAGTTCCTTATATTAGTTATCTTCCTTAAATCTGCCAGGAGGACTCTTGCCTGCAAACACCGGTTAACCTGTGTGAATCTGGGGTAATACAAGATTTATTACACTTTCTTAGTTGACTTTGCCATTCAAATCGCTTTTTTCTGAAGGTTTATTTATTTGAACTGAACATGTAAATTACAGTCAGCAAGCTATTACTTATAAAGATCATTGACACTAACTACACTTATATTGACTACATATTACCCCTTAATAGGAGATAAAACATTCAGAAGTATGTAATATGGGTGAAGTGGTATATTTCTTGTTAGATAAATTAAGCATTCTTCCCTTTTTTGTGCACTACTATCCATTTTTACACAAAAATATCTATTTTAGCACTTAAATATTTATTTTGAGATAACCTTCTATCCAGAATTATATGTAGTACACAGATAAAACCAGAAATAAAGTAATAATAAATCTGTATACAAGATATCATAAAACAATGGATGAAATAAAAGTTCTTATTTATCGAATTCTTAAATCAAACGTATGAAGACATACTCACGTTAACAAAATACATTAGGAAATTTCCGCATATGAAAAAAAATCCAATTTGGTAACGAAATCCTTTTGTATCTATAAAGCTATTTTTAGAAAAGCACGTACCTACTAAAAACAGGTAGTTAATAGTATACATATCTGTTATACACTGTAATGCGTATGAATGATAACAAAAATAAGGAGTCCATATAAACCGTTCAGACTATACGCGAGAAGTATACAGCTTAATGGCAGAGTTGCCCAACTATCAGAGCTTACTTAAACCGACATACTTATAGTTCCAATATACAGTGAAAAAGATCTGAATGACCCCTATAAAATATACACGTGAACTAAGCAATATACATTCATGATACAGGGGTACTTAAGGGCTCCACAAAATTTTTTAAAATAATGAAACTATACATGTTGACGAATCGACAGAGCCAATATTATGGAATGGTTAAGTGAGCTCCGTATATGGGTGTCCACTTGACTACGGAGCTCACTTGAACCTGAATTTTAACATGGGCGGAGTCCACTTTATGCCGTAGATATATATATATATATATATATATATATATATATATATATATATATATATATATATATATATATATATATATATATATATATATATATATCCATCTGGTCCATCTGGCCTTTGTTGATCTAAAGAAAGCATATGACTCAATACCTAGAGTCAAATTATGGGAAGCAATGAATGATCTCGGAATCCGACAAACACTAATAAAAGCAGTTAAAGCACTATACAAAGAAAACAAAGTAGCTATTAAATGTGGAAATAAAGCCTACAATCCATTTAAGACGACAAAAGGACTTCTACAAGGCTGTGCTACGTCCCCTACTCTGTTTAAAATATTCTTGGAAAAGACACTCAAACCATGGAGGAGAAAGTGCGAAGGAATGGGCATACCAGTAAGAGACGAATACCTATACACCTTAAGTTTTGCCGACGATCAAGTAGTCATCGCACAAGATGAAGAAGATCTCAGCTTTATGCTCAGAAAACTAGAAGAAGAATATAAAAACAACGGAATGGAAATAAACTTAGAGAAAACCGAATACCTAACAACAGAAAACAAGGATATGAGACACCTAGAGATAGACGAGGGAAGACAAATAAATGGAACAGATAAATTCAAGTATTTAGGAACCATAATATCGAACCAGGGAACAACAGAAGAAGATATAAACAACAGACTGAGACAAACAAGAAACTGTATAAGACAACTAAACTCAGTGTTGTGGGATAAGAACATTACGATAAAGACAAAAAAGAGAATATATAACACCCTGACAAGAAGTATCCTGACATATGGGTCCGAAAACTGGGCAATAAACAAGAGAAATAGAGGTAGAATAAGAGCAGTAGAAATGGAGTTCCTGAGGAGAAGCTGTAGACTTACAAAAAGAGACAGAATTGAAAACGCAGAGATTAAGCGGAGAATGGGAGTGCAATCAGACATAATCGACTATATAGAGGAGAAGAGACTATCCTGGTACGGCCACGTCAGAAGAGCGGACAGAGGACGCTGGATAAACAAAATCACAGAATGGAGCCCGATTGGAAGAAGAAAGAGAGGAAGACCCCGAAGGTCATTCAGAGATGAAATCGACGAGGCTATGGAGAAAAGAACCCTGCGAGATGGAGACTGGAATGACAGGGAAAATTGGAGAAAACGGTTGAGTGAAGGAAGACAGTGAAAACTGTGGAAATCCTTAGTAGTAGTAGTATATATATATATATATATATATATATATATATATATATGTATATATGTATATATATACATCTAGCGGTTAATGTAAGCTCCGACTAACTCCAGTAGAATATACACCGTGTATATTAATATCTGCGTAGCGCTTTATGTAGACTCAGAGCAACACGTAGGATTAAGTGAACTCTGTAATAGGTTAAAACACTTTTGGGATCCGTATATATACTTTCGCGTACACAACTAAACTCTTGAGATGTTGCCAATAATTTGATTAGTCGTAGACTTTCAAATTTTACAGCAGGTACGTTTTGGAACTTCAAATTTATTCTAATATTAATCAATTTAGTCATCGAGAAATTTCACAAATACTTGGTTAATGTAGTTAAATATTATACGGTGGTAATTCATATTACTTGCTTTAATTATTTTTAAACTTAAGTAGTGTCTATTATAAACTTGGACTAAAAGGCAAGAGTTCATTTTTATTTATTAGTATTTTTTTTAAATACGTTGGCACTGAAATATTTATTATATAAATGTACGTTCCGATGTTTCGATTGCTACAGTTTATGACGTATAAAATATTTCTTTCATGAAGTAGTAAAATTTAAATTATAACAATTTATAAATCATTCTTAAAATTCCAATTTTTTACTGTCTAATTTCAATATTTCGATTTTTACATGTAGGGAATTCAATATCCTATATACTATATTTTAGATACACATAAACACATGGATACACTTATAGCAGATACTAAAAGAAGAAATATTTCGATACCTTAGGGTAACTTGATTCTCCACAACATATCTATTACAATTACATATAATATGTTCGGTCTTATTGTTTTAAATGCTTTGTCGCTTGTACAAGCTATCATTATTTTCAACTTTAAATAATTGTGTTTTTGTATCTTTCGTTGTCAGGCATATCAAAATTTAATTTTTAATTTAGAAGTAAATGTATATATAATATTCTTTTTTCTGTCACTTGGTTTAAATATAGATCACTTATATTCTTCTTGCTTATTTATTTTTATTCGTAATACTTATTAACGTACGTAATAACGTACCCGTTCTTGCAAAAAGCAACAACGAGTACGAAAGATATCGGGTATCAGGGGTGGTATTTGTCAATCTAAATGCCACTTACGACATATTAAATTAGAGGACATTTCTCCAAAACTGTATGACATCGCCTTAGATAAAAACATCACTTGTTTTATCCGCGTATATCTACAGAACAGAAGATTTTTCGTATCATTCAATGGTAAGATGAAGAAGGCAGATGAATGGTCTCGCTTGGGGTAGCGTAATGGCACCTACACTGTATTACATTTACACAAATGATTAACCGATACCGGTAGAAACTAGGACTTTAATGTAGACGATACATTGCACAACCAAAACTTTTGTTGCTGAAGTGAAAAAAAATCTAAATGATGCCTTAAATATAATAAAAATAAACTACGAATTAATTTTAAGCCAAACCCCGTAAAATCTTAGGAGCGCTCCTTCAATTTGTCTAAGACAGGCGCTTTCACAAAACTGAATATCTAATCTAATATAATCTATAATCTAATATAAATACCTTTTTTTTTTAAACGCATCTACCACGAAGAGGCATTAGCGTATTTAGATTAATGTTACAGTTTATACAAATAGTGTATATACTGTTAAGATTGTTTGTTTTGACTTTAATATTAGTTTATTGAGCCAATAAAAAAATTTATAACTTATTTGTTATCAAAAGTAAAATAATCCTTATATTACCTGTGTTCGATGGATTCAAAAGATTTTCTAGTTGTCTTTTATCGGGATAGAGAAGAATAGATAAGAATACAAATATATTATATTACAAAAATTTACGTTTCTTTATTTTATATGAACGAATAAAACAATTATTAAATTCTGTCGTTATCTTATCAATCAGCATACAAGAAAATAAATCAAATTTTTATGATAATAAGATTATAAAGCTACATACATTTATATTACGTGAAAAACCAATTTTACTTAAAATTTTCTTTACTTGAAACAAAAAAAAACAACAAAACTTTAAACTTTTGAATAAAATCCTTTATAAAAAGGTATATAAAAAACCCAGTTGGGCTATGTTGCATTGACAAAACGTTTTCGGAATAAATATTCCATCATCAGTGTCAAGTTAATACATGGATGTAGCCACTAAATATGTGGGTAAAAACCCTTTAAAAATTATTAAATAGGATTTGATTTACATTATGTCTAATTTACAGTTAAGATGTTAAAGTTACCGTTGGATTGGTAACATGGTGACATATGATTCTACATTAGTTGCGAGTCCTGAGACGGTATGTCTACGAGGACTTTGTCAAAGCAACTGCTTGCAACAACTTAGTTGCTTTGACAAAGTCCTCGTAGACATACCGTCTCAGGACTCGCAACTAATGTAGAGTCATATGTCACCATGTTACCAATCCAACGGTAACTTTAACATCTTAACTGTAAATTAGACATAATGTAAATCAAATCCTATTTAATAATTTTTAAAGGGTTTTTACCCACATATTTAGTGGCTACATCCATGTATTAACTTGACACTGATGATGGAATATTTATTCCGAAAACGTTTTGTCAATGCAACATAGCCCAACTGGGTTTTTTATATACCTTTTTATAAAGGATTTTATTCAAAAATTTTTTAATATATGGTATACAGCCAAATACAGGAACTTTGTTTCCTTGTGGATTTTAAACTTTTGATTAGCCTAACAAAACCTCAGTTCTTAAATTTGAATGCTAATGACCATGATGTCGAAACGATCCTTCACAGATATAAAATTCAATTGTACAAACACTTACAGCTTATTTTCTTCTTGAGTTGTATGTTGGAAAATACCCAGAAAAGTCCAGTCTCCTCAACGATGTGATCTCTCCTCTTTGGCACCTTGGCTCTTTCTGAACGTCTCTGCAAACCTCCTGCAGACTACACAAAAACACCTGATTCACTTCTCCAAACTCAGCTATTTATTTATGACACCAGGACCTCCTTTTGTCAACTTGATGCCGTAAGAATACTTTTACATATACTTTATAAATGCCCACGGTAGATACAAGGACCTCTTTTAATCTACTTGTTATCTCCTTCTTCAAACTATTCACTTCTTTTCGTTACGCCGGTATCCAAACTCACGAACCACACCCTATCTTGAGACAAACGACTGTTTCCTTTCGATGACCAAAATATGACTAACTTCTCCTGTCTCATGATCGACTCACAAATTCCCATTTAAAGACGACCGTCCAATCAAAAGCTCAAAGTGTGTTTACCATGATTTTGGAAAAGCCTAATTTCGGTTTCAGAGAAGAACTAAATAGCTTACTTTAAAATTGGTTTTTTCAATACATCATTTATACATATTTCAAAAGATTAGAATATGGTCATTTAATACTCGACTATACAAACAATGAAAAGATTAACTTACAGGTAAAATGTAAAAAAGGATTTTTGATAATTTTGTTTGAAACGAAAAAAAAAGGTCGTTTGCCAAACAAATTTCTATTCTTATCTACACTAAATCTTATCTTAAATTACTATATACAATTTGTTTATATTGATATCTTAAAATTTTATTCCGATGGATATTTTTATTTATTTTTCTTTGGTTGGGACAGAAAAAGTATGACAATACATTAGTTTACAATTAATAATAATAATATGTATGTGTATTACAATGTATGTTTTAAATCTTATGAAGAAGTTGACAGTCTTTAAGATAAGAAATTATTCTTTGGGTGTCTGTATTTTCTTTTAGGGCAGTTGGGTATGCTTTATTTGAGTCGTTCACTGTTATATTTAGGACACTGTATTAAAAAATGTTTTAACGTTAGAACACGGTTGCACACTTCACAAACTGGTTGATTTTTGCGCTGTAGTAAATAGCCATGAGTAAGTCGTGTATGGCCGATACGGAGACGGGTAAGTATCACATGCTCTCTTCTTTTTTTTATTTTTGGTTTCCAAAGATGTGAATGTTTGTTGACTTCGTGTAGCCTTGATGAAGTGTTGTTCCAAGCTTGTTGCCATTTTTGAATTATTTTTTGTTTTAAGTATGGTTTTAAATCGTTTTGTACCAATATGTTACATTCTTCGGACGTCAGGTTAGTTGGAGAGTTTTTAACTAGTTTATCTACAACTTCGTTACCTTCAATTCTGACATGAGAAGGCACCCATAAAAAATGAACTTGGATGTTCTTATTTGAAATGTTTTTAAGTTCTTTTTTAATAAGAAGTAGAAGGGGGTTATCACAGTACAATTGAGTCAGTGAGGATAATGAATTTAGAGAATCTGTGATTATTATACATCTTTCTTGGTTTTTGTTTTGTATTAACGATAGTGCTTTTAGAATTGCGAATAATTCAGCCGAAAAGATGGTTGTAATTGACGACAATTTGAAACTAACTGAAATGTCATCCGAATAAATTGCTGCCCCAACTCTGTCTTAATTTTTTGACGCATTGGTGAATACGTTGTAGATATTGCCATATCTGTTTAATAGTGTATGAAACTTTTGTTTAATGACGGTTGATGATATCTCTGATTTTCTTAGGTTTGTTAGACTGATGTCGATAGCCGGAATAGATATTGTCCATGGCGCAGGGTTGTGGATTGAGGACGTATCATAGGTTTTTGGAAATTGAAAATTTAATTTGGATAAGTATGATCGTATACGAAAGTAAAAAGGATAATCAATTTGATGTGTTTGTTAAAATTTATTTGTAAATCGATCAGCAAAAACGTTATGCACAACTGGATTATTTCGGTTTGATGACACTGCTGCTGCATATGTTAGGCTTAGTGGAAAATATGAATTTTACTATAACGAAATATAAACAAAGCATGAAAATTTGATGATTTGAAGGGAAAAATGTCAAATTGGGCTAGAGCAATAACTGAAACAAAAGAATCAAGTGGGAATAATGTCGAATTAATTTGAAAAATTATAATACCAACATACAAACAGAAATAAAAGAGGCTCTTTGAGAAAGAAAAATAAACACACTTTATTAAAAGAGGTAAAAGTAAAATGCTAAGAAAAAAATGCTTATATAAAATGAAGACCTAAATGTCCGCCGGAGGGTTTGAAACAGAGGTGAAAGAGGGCAAAAACCAAATCAAAGAATTGATTGATATTAAGTACATCCCTAGAGAAGAATGCACATCTCAGATAAATAAACGGAACAACAGAAACTGAGTATAAACTTGTAACTCCAGAAATATCATTAAATTAATTAACGCAAATCGTACGAACTGAAATACAAGGATCCATCACCCAGTTAAAAAATAGAACCCCCATGAAAAAAATACAGTAGAGTATAACTACTTTTGTACTCTAGCATTATGGTAAGAAGTTAAAAATCTAAATACCTACATAATTATATTACCGAAAATTAATAAAAACTTCTGTTCGTTAGCGGCAAGAGAAAGCGTATATCAGAATTTATTATGAAATATGTTGTTAATAATACAGTATGCAATATAATATAATGACAAGAATACTTTTATATCTTTGCTTATGACATATTTTTAAAGCGAAGCTTCTATACTGGCATTGTATTACTTTTTTCTCTCTACAGTAAAATGCTGAGGTGAGCGTCACGGAACTAGCACCACAAGATGGCGTCGTGAAGGGTAGCTTCATAGAATAGCGGCTCTTGGCATCGATTCACTACTCTTGATCAATTCGTTTTTATGCATCATATATTTACTCTAAAAATAACTAACAAAATATAGACATTAAATGAGATGTAAAAATTAAAAGAATAATATGCCACTAAAAGACTTGATTTGTAACGATTATCAAAATTTAATAAAAGTCATAAATGTCATCCGATTAATAACAACATTAAATCGTCTGTCAATAAAAAATGTGAAGAACAATTGGACATACATAGTTTGGATTTAAAGGGGGATTGGGAACAAAAGAGGAATTGTGCGCAATGGTGGTACTATTACAAAAATGGAGAGATTATAATGAAAATGTATTCATATCTAATATAGATTTTCAAAAGTATTTGACATAGTTCAAGCTGGTGAGCCCATACATGCATTAAAACACATACACCTAAATACCAAGATATTAATTTAATAAAAAATCTACTAAAATCAAACAGCGGTCATGCGGGTGAAAGATAGTGAGACAAATCAAGCAGAAATTCAAAAAGGAGTCAGCCAGAGATGTGTGTTGTCACCACAATTATTTAATGTATACTCCCAACTAATATTTTAGGCGACACTATGGGAAAGAAGTAAGGAATGGAGTAAGCATCATTAATAACATAAAATTTGCAGACTAAACCCCAATTATGACAGAAAATATAGACGATTTACAAATTCTTATAGAAATCATTAACAGATAAAGCAAAAAGATAGGACTAAACTAAACAGATAAAAGTTAATGTTTACAAATAAGAAATTAAGTATGATTATTAGATTGAGATCGTCGAATGTTATGTATGGTCGCAACTGTAACTGGACTGTAAAAGTCTCAAACGAAGAAGCGTTAAGACGAATTGTCTATCTGGACATCGTATCTGGGCCACATAGTTCGAAACGATAAATACTCTCTTCTACGCGTCATCATGCAAGGAAGAGTAGAGGGAAGAAAAGTCTTAAGAAGAAAGACAAAATCTGGCAGAGAAATCATTATTACAAAGATTTTGCGGGATATAGATATAGGGAACTCGGTGGTATGTCCTTAACGTTTCCATAACCAACGTTCGAAAATTTGTCTACTTAATATTGTCTATTTGATAATAATAAAGTTCAAGCAACAATTCCTATATGCATTAACTTGGTACTGATATCTCTGCTCCCCGATCCCAGGTAGCAGTCAGGAAAACATTAAAACTGCTACACTCATGCTTCCTATTATCCAACGATTAGCTAGTCCAGGACTATACGCCTTATTATAGTACTGATATTGCTTCTGCCCCCTGTAACAAAAATGTGCTAAGGAGTCTGGATGACTCTATCCAGTGTAGCAAAAGGGTGAACTCTAAAATGCACCTTGATACACCAATGAACTAATATGTGGAATAACGGAAGATGGAAGGGATTAGATAGAAATAAATTATGTAAAAGAAATAAATAAAGGGTAAATATGAATTTTAAAATATAGCAGAACTAAGTGTTGGTTAGCGACTATGCAGGAGAATGACCACTTGACACTCAAAGAAGGATTAGGCCAATTTGCATGCCCTACAGAGACCGTAAGATATAAGAACTAATGAGAAGAAAACCACCAAGAAATAAACAGATGAAACATAAAAGTTGCTCTAATGAATGCTTGGGCGCCAGGAAGTTAAATGTTTTCTTCCGAGATATCTTGTATTGCTGAAATATGAAAGATAGGTACTAATTGAAATATTAAATTTTAACCACACCTTTAATAATTACCAAACTTAGGTACAGACTATTTTAAATACTTATATACTAAACCACCACCTCTTATGTACAATTAACTTAGCTATATTTACAGTAAAATCCCTGAATATAATTATAAAACAATTTGCCGCTGATATACCCCTTAATTTCAAATCGTGACAAAAGTTATATCCAATAATAATGTATAAATAATAAATATAATTATATACTACTCACTAATAGTTTAGTTTTCGTTCAAGAATTGTCTAGGTTTTCAAGTGAAAACTCTCTGGATATGTGTGCACACGATAACCTAACAAAGAGAAATTCAAGGGATAGTTATAACCTCATCCCTTGGTAGACAATAAATAATTAAATTAATTTACAATAATTAATGTTTTAAGAAAATTGAAGGTATTTATTATTAAGAATATATATTTAAATTAAAAGTAGAACCAAAAGTTAAAACCTTGAAGAGGATGTAGCAAAAGTTATTTAAAATAATTGAGTGAGAACCAAAAATAAAAGTAAGTTCTTCCTGCCGGTTTCCGTAGGTTTCCCTTGAAGATGATCCGGTGGAGAACTAGACTCAGGTGGTAAAAGGTACACCAAACCTGGATTCCCTGGATCAGGTACTCTTAGACAAATAAATCAACTTAAAATTCTTCTTAATTTCCAATAAAATGAACTTGAAACTTCTTCCCCTTGTCCTAAGTAAGTATAACCCAAAAACTAAAAAAGATTTCTTCCCCTGACTTGCAACTGGATTCTGGGAGTAGGCGGCTAGGGTGATCCAACTGAAAATATCCTCGTACAAACAACAAAATAACTCAACTAATTTCTTCTAAAACAAACAGCTCTTGGCAATAAAATAAACTTAAACTCAATTCGGGAAAAAAAATGGCACTCCCAGCCGCAACTACTCTGATCGAAACGATGTTTCTTCGATCACATCCAGTTGACAAGTCCACGTTGAGGTTCTACACGTCGTAGAATGGATGTACTTTCAGAATCTTACCACTGGGGGCGCAGTTTAATGCCAACCTTAGAAAATAAGATTTACTGGGAGTTATTTAAATATTTAGTTTAAGAATATTTCAATATGAATCTAATTTAGAATTAAATTAAAAGATTCCAGTCACAAAAAAAAGGTAAACGATTATTTAAGTAACGGACTCGTTACGATAAGTAAATATAATATTCAAGGAAGGGTTTGGAAATTTAATAGGATTTTGTATGTTAGAATATTATTTCTCTGAGAAAGTGAAGAATGTCTATTTGCTATCCGGTTTAATCCATAGATTAAATATTAGAATGCTATAGAATAATGCTACAAGCAGCAAAAAAACGGTCTAATAGTCAGTAATCAGAAAACCAAATAAATGTTCTTTAACATACAAAAGAAATGATGTAGAGTAGGGCATAACGTAACAATAAACCCATATAATTTTGAAAGATTGCAGCATTTTGGGTATCGTAGATAACGTTGTCACATAAGAAATAAAATGGAATATTCAGGTAACTAACTGATGTATATATAACCCTCATAACACTTTTAAATTCAGAAGTCTAATACGAATCCCTAAAATCAGGATATATAAAATAGTGATTAAACCAATGCTATTGACTGGATACATGACGAGAACGCTGACAAAACAATGTAAGTAAAACTCAGGTTTTAAACAGACCAGTATTACTAGAAAAGCCATCAAAAGTATTGCCAAGAAATGTAGAGCATATAATGAAATCTAAATATCGTAAAATAAGATATTCAGACAGTATCGAGCGAGAACATTATTGATGAGGAAAGGGAGATCCATCGCTAAGAAAGTGAGAAACTAATTGCCAAAAGCAAAGGGTACTTTGTAATAAAGTACCCGTACTCTAAAGCATAAGCATGTCTTTTCCTACTCTTTAAGTAAGTGATGGATTCGACCGTTACTTGATGGAAATTTATTTTATCTGACAATAAAACAGGTATGCGTTTACATGTTATAGATTGTAACTGAATAAGTTGAAGAGGGGACAACTGTTTGTCTCAAGTTGGTCATTCAGAATTATGGCTGTATTTTTTAATTTGCTGATTTCCCTAAATTCTAATTTCTATAGAATCTAAAAATACCTTAAGGCTTTTATTTTAAATATGTGTGTGTGTAGTTTGATTTTATGACTAGAGACATAATCTATTAGCCTATTATGTTTTGAATTATTAATTATTTTTTTTTAACAATTGTTATAGAGAGAACCCGTAACAACAATCTTATTTTCTACTGACTTACGTATAAGTACGTACCTACGTTAATTTTTTTTTATTATCATATTTTTCTTTTAATTTCTTTTATTTTTTTTGTTTTTTTTTTATTTTATTTATTTTTTTTTGTTTTATTATTTTTTTTTATTATTTTTTTTATTCTTTTTTTATATTTTTGTTTTTTATTTTTATTTTTTTTTTCTTAGTTTTTTTTTTACTGGAAGGAAAAGGAAAATGTATGGTTTTGCTGATTTATTACAAACGCCTAGGGGTCTATCAAGGCGATTTGAACAACACAAAATTAGACCACGGATAGAAAGGTTAACAACTGGGTTAAAACAAAGGACTTGTATAACTATCTTTTTATGTTTGAAATATATACACTGTTTCCATAATACATTTAGAAATTCAATTTCATTTCACGTATGTGGCGAAAAATTATTTCATATATATGCAAGTTATTGGTTCTTATCAAATCTGCTAAATTAAAAGGTCTCTCAATAGGAAGTTTCTCATTATTGATATAGTCGTAAATTTTTATTATAAATTGGTTTATACATCGTGTATTTAATGAGCAATTTAAAACTAAATGTTCAATTGAGCCTTCTTCGCCACATTCGCAAAATGGAGTTTCAGCTAAATTAATTCTAAATTTATGTAACGGAGACAGATCATGGTTAAATCTTATTCTACATGGTATTCTAGTCATACTTTTATTAAAATTTGAGTTTTTGAACCACGTTAAGGACTGTATTTTTGGTTTTATATCTTTATAATATAATCCTTTGTTGGATAAATTATACATTGTTTGCCATGAATTTTTCATTTTTTTCCTTAGATGAGAATTTAGATCTTCAATTACACATTTATATTCTGATTCTTTAGATGGTTCATTATATTTAGCAATTTTG
Organism: Diabrotica undecimpunctata; assembly: GCF_040954645.1. NCBI lineage: Eukaryota > Metazoa > Arthropoda > Insecta > Coleoptera > Chrysomelidae > Diabrotica > Diabrotica undecimpunctata. The sequence goes on along the minus strand of NC_092806.1, from coordinate 89,220,082 downwards.
TCTACTATTTCAATATTTAATATTCCACAATGTGCTTTTATCCAACAAAACATTATATTAGATCCTCTTAAATTTATTGTACCCGCCAGGTTTATAATTTCAGATAAGACATAATTAAATCCAATATTGTTATATTTAGAAATATTTTCAATTTTTTGTATTGAACTTTTACTATCAGAGAATATAACGTAATTAGATTTTGTTCTAGACAAATTACTAATATATTTAAGTGCTTCTAATATTGCTATTAATTCAGCGGTATATATCGAGGTTTTAATATTTAGATCTACTACTGTACTAAATTTTCGATCTGGATCGTAAAAGGCAGATGTAACATTATAAGTATTTTTGATTTTTTAAATTTCTTTCCAAATTTCTTGGACCGGAGTATTTTTATTTAATTTATTACAATATTCTCGCCAAGAAGCTTTTTTACTTTTTAATATTGTTTTTTTCTTAATTGCCTCTGCTTTCTGATATTTTATGTAATTTTCATATGTACTATTTCTTTTAAATTCTAAAAAAGCTTCTTGCTGAAATTTTATAGCTTGTGCACATTCTGGGTTCCACCATTTTTTATTAAACTTACTATTGATCATCATTTTTTTCTTAGGTATTGATAATTCACAAGCATCATTAATTATATTGATAAATTTATTATATATGTTATTAATATTTTCATCAGTATTTATATCTTTGGTGTTAGTAGTTTCAAGAATCGAAGAAAATAACGACCAATCTGCTCTGTTCACGTTCCATCGGGTTCTCTCATTAACTATTGTTATATTATCAACATCGGTTTCAATTATTATTGGAAAGTGATCACAACCTAGAGCTACATTTTTTACGTTCCAATCAAAACAGGAAGATATGTCACTGGAACATATAGTTATGTCCACAGCTGATTTATTTCTAGTGTATAATCTAGGTATTATAGTTTCGGCTCCAGTATTTAAAAAACATAACTCACAGTCTTCTATTGCAGTTAATAGACTAAGCCCAGCCCTATCATTCTGATCGCAACCCCATGCATTATGGTGACAATTAAAGTCTCCTGCCACCAAAAATGGTGTACTTAAACTATTAAAAAACTTTTTCCATTCACTCTCTGATACGTTTAAATTTGGTTTTGCATGCACTGAATATATATTAAGTACTTGATTTGATTTTAATTTGACTGTTATTGATAAACTCATAACCTGATTGATTTTATGATGATTTGGATGACCTGTGAACTGAATGTATTTTTTAGTTAAAATAGCTAATCCTCCATAACCATCATCTCTATCTTCCCGAAATATATTGTAACCACTGAAATTAATATTATTTTTTTCTTTTAACCACGTTTCACTAATTATGGCTATATCAATATTATTTTCAATAATAAATTTCTCAAAATGACCTTTATTGTGTACAATGGACCTAGCGTTCCACTGTACAATTTTGAACTTACTCATTATCTGCGAGAATACGACTTAAATTATTTTTAAAATCGTCAAACATTTTTATATTGTCTAAAGTTATTGAGTTATTCTTTAATACATTTTTAAAAGTGCTTATAATCATATCACAAACAGAGTTTATTTTACAGTTATTATTTGAATTTGAGCCCATTGTTGATTGGGAATAGTTAGGGATATTTCTATAATTTTGATATACCCGTTGACTACTAGTAGATGGAGATGAGAGAATCTCCTTATGCTCGTCAGAATATCCTGAACGGGGATAATTAGGATAACTTTCTAAATTTCGTCTGCGTTTAACTGGTACTGAGTAATGAGTGCTTTTATTTACATTCTTTGTTACTGTTGCGTAACTATGATCATATTTTTTATTAGCCTCACTATAGGATAAATTTTCTGTGGCCATATATGTTTTAATTTGTTTCTGACGATGAAATTCTTCACAATTTTTCCTATCCGTTGCTTCATGATTTCCTTTGCATAAAATACATGATGTCAATTGCGAATTACAAGAATTTTTTTTTACCGCATCAACCCCTAGGGTTATTAGCGGGTGGTATATCTTTATTTTAGAAAAGTTACATCTAGTATATTTAGTATATTATTAAAATTTACATAACAGTTTTGGAAAATACAAACATTTTATGTTATGTTACAGTTTGTTATACAGTTTACAATTTTTGATAAAATTAATTGTATTGCTGATGTCTTCTTTTAGAGTTTCTTTCAAATTGTGTTTTAGTTTTGCTGTCGATCTTGCTGTTGAGTATACTGGACAGTCTATCATTATATGTTGCACTGAAAATGGTATTTGACAGATGTGGCAAATCGGCTGAGGGTCTTTGGAGATGATGTATCCATGTGTAAATTTTGTATGACCTAGCCGCAGTCTGTTAATAACTACTTGGTCATGTCTTTTAGCTGGGAGCGGTAGTAAAGCAGAAGTAACATCTGGTTTGATACTTTTTAATTTTGCTTCTGTTTGGTTCCATTTTACTTGCCAGGTTTTGTTCATGTAAGTTTTTATTAATGTTCTTTGGTCTGAAATTGGTATGTTTTGCATAATAGGAATTGTCATGTTATTGATAGTTTCTGTTGCTGCTTTATCAGCTGCTTCATTACCCTTTATCCCAACATGGGATGGTACCCATAAAAATGTTATGTTTTTACCACATGTTTGGGCATTGTATAGCATGTCTTTTATTAATGCTAAATTGGCATGAGTAGGATACATCAGTAGGATACCATTTAAGGCACTTAGAGAATCTGATATAATAAGAAAGTTTGTATCAATGCTGGTACATTGGTTCAGTGCGTTGAAGATTGCCTGCAGTTCTCCAGTATATATGCTACACTCCTTGGCTAGACGGATGACAGAGGTCTTCAAAAATAGCTGCAGCAGCAACACCATTACTGCTTTTAGAGGCATCAGTAAAAATTAGTTTGAAATCAGGGTATCTGGAGATGGTAGACCGGAATTGTTGTTGTATTTCAGAAGGATTGTGTAAATGTTTGGGATAGTTAAGTAAGGTAAAATCTACTTTTGGTATTTGAACTTTCCAGGGAGGAGACTCACATCTGTTTGTAGAAGTGGCTCTCAATCGATGTATATCGAATTCAAATCGATTTATTCGTTCATTGAAAGGTAAGTTTCTAGGGCAATAATTTGAGTACAGATTTGGAGAGTTGCTCCTTATTAGGCTTGTTATAAACGGGTTTTCCTTTGCACTGAGATATTTAGTAGCACAACACATTGAAAAATATTGTCTTCTGAGAGTTAATGGCGGTTCTTCTGCTAGGACTTGAAGGCTGCTAATTGGCGTGGTTCTGAAAGCTCCGAAAACTATGCGTAATGCTGTTAATTGGATGATGTCCAGTTTATTCATTTGACTTTTAGTAGCAGTTTCGTAGCATATACATCCATAATCTAGTTTGCTTCTAATTAGAGCTTGATATAATCGCAGAAGAATAGTTGTGTCTGCGCCCCATTTGTGATTGGAAAGAACTTTTAGAAGATTTATTCTCTGTTGGCATGATTTAATTAGTTCATTTATGTGCGATGTCCATTTTAGTTGAGAGTCGAATGTCATTCCCAAAAATTTGATTTCGTTGATTGTTATAAGAGTATTTCCGTTAAGTTTTAAATTTAAGTGGTGTTGTGTTTTCCTTTTGTCAAATATTATTACTTTAGTTTTTTCGGTTGAAAATCTCAAGCCTATATCTAAAGACCACCCTTCTAATTTATTTAGTGTATTTTGTAATATTGATGCAGCTGATTTTAGGTTTTTACTTCTCATATATATTACAAGATCATCGGCGTAAAGGTTTGCTTTTACTGGAAGCATAAAATGGTTAGATACGTTGTTGATTGCTATTAAGAATACCAGGGGGCTTAATACCGATCCTTGAGGGATACCATTTTCCAGTGATTTCTTAGTTGACATGACACCGTTTGTTTTAACTTTTATACTTCTGTTCTCCAGGGAGTTTTTGGCGAAGGCTAAGAATTTACCATCTATTTTCCAACTCTTCATTGTTTTTAAGATGTGATATGTCCACGTGGTGTCAAATGCTTTTGTGATGTCAAAGAAAATTGCTACTAATTTTTGTTTATATATAAAAGCTTCGTGTATTTCAGATTCTAATGCTATAATGTTATCTATTGTAGACTGTTCTGATCGATACCCACTTTGGATGGATGTAAGGAGATTTTTTTTTTCTAAGTACCATTTTAATCTTTTGCTTAGAATCTTTTCCATTATTTTGCAGATGCTACAGGTAAGAGATATTGGTCTATACGAAGAAGATAAGTTTTTTGGTTTATTGTCTTTTAAAAATGGTATTATAATTGCTTCGCGCCAGAGAGATGGAAATTTATGGGTCGAATAAATTTTGTTGAAGATCTCTACTAAAGTAACCTTCGCGCTTATAGGTAGTTTTTCTGTGAAAATTGGTGGTATGTCATCAGGTCCAGGTGAGGTATTTTTGAGGTTATTAAGACTTTCATTTAATTCATCAAGTGTTATGGAAGTGTTTAGTGGATCAGCAGTATCTTCTATATTAATTTTTGATGCTTCTGTTCTTTCTTTGTGTTCTAAGAAATTTGGGTGGTACTGCTGATTGCTTGAATACAACTGATAGTGTTCTACTAAAATTTCTGAGATTTCGTGTTTGTCTGAAGTTGTTAGATCATTTGTAGTGATTGTGTCAATATGGTTAAATGTTTTTGAACCTTTTCCTTATTTTTTGCCATATATCCCTTATGGACGTAGACGAGTCAATTGACGACACGTAATTGGTCCAGCTCTATTTTTTTGCTTGTTTTATTAAAAATCTAGATCTGGCCCTTAAAGATCTAAAATTGTTTAAGTTATTAGGTGTGTTAAACTTCTTGTAAATATTAAAAGCATGTTTTGTTTGCTTTAAAGCGGATGCGATTTCAGTGTTCCACCAAGGAAGAGGAGCTTTTGTGATATTTTTGGTTTTTCCTATAGAATCTCTGGCTGCGTCTAAAATTATACCATTGAAAGATGATATATTATCTGCGTCTATATTATCTGATATAACGAGATTTGGTATACGTATGCTTACTAAGTTCGAGTATTTTTCCCAATCAGCTGACTTTAATTTCCAAGTTTCATATGGTGTTGTACAGGTTTTTTCATCTTTGTCATGAGTAATTATTATCGGAAAATGATCACTGTCGTATAGGTGGTCCAATATATTCCACTGTAAAAATGGAGCTAAAGTTGAATCACTGATAGATAAGTCTATGGAGGAAAAAGTGCCATTATGTGCATTGAATCTAGTAGGTGCTCCTGTGTTTAATAAAACTAGTTTTATGTTATTAATTGCTTCTAATAATATTCGTCCATTTTTATCTGTTCTTTGTGATCCCCATGCGATGTTGTGACAGTTTGTGTCACCCAAAATTAATTTTGGAGATGGAATTTGTTTAATTACATTTTGAAGTTCTAATAGAGTAGTTTCGTCAGGATGTGGTAAATATACGTTGCATATGTTGATTTTAAAATGATGTATTACCGAAACTGCTACTGCTTCCAGATTTGTATTTAACGGAATTTCTTGGGATTGGATGGTCGAATGTACAAAAATTCCGACTCCACCACTGGATATTTGCTGTACTGCTCGATTTTTTGTATGGGGCATATAATTTTTTAGTTTTGCTTGATTGTTGGAAAGACGAGTTTCTTGAAGACATATTATTAGTGGTGACAGTTCATTGATTAGCATTTTAATGTTTTCAATGTGGCTATAATAGCCATTCAAGTTCCATTGAAGAATGAATATAATTGGACTATTGAGATAAATCGTAGTCGCTTTCTTCAGTGAGGGAAGATTCATTTGTTGGATTTATTTTCTTTATAATTCTTGTGATAATATTTTTCATGCGTCTATCATTTAATTTTGAGTGAACCATTTTTAATAAGGTGTATAAGCCGTCAAAATCTTCTGTATAGTTTTTAGCTGTGACTTCAGGAAATTTTGATCCTATTGCGTTTATAACGAAGTCGCATAATTCAGAGAAATTTAGCATATATGAAGGAGATGCTGTCATTAAAATGTTTTCAATTGGTTTTAATGTGGCTTCGACATCTAAAGCCTTTTTCTTTTTTTTGGGTGCGGATTTTTTTGGAGTTATGAAAGTTTCGTTTAGGTTTTTAGTTTCTGAGATTTCAGGAGAGGTTGAAATTTGCCTTTTTGCTTGATTGGTTGTTTTAGTATTATTGCTGTTAGCTGTAGTTGAAGGTATGCTGTGTACTATAAGCGAATCATTTGTCGTTGGGATATCTGCAGAAATAGGGTTTGAACAGGTGGTTGTATCATCTGAAATATTTGTTGCTGAATTATTCTGATTTACTTCCATGGGTTCGAGTTCTGAGGTATAAGGATCTTTAAGTGTTTCTGTACCAGTTGATGTTGATGTGCAGTTTTCGTCTTTGTGGCCAGTAGTATTACATCTAGAGCAATTTAAACCATCTAGGGATAAGAAGATTCTGTAAGGAGTGTTGTCATAGGTTATTAAGATTGTATTTGGAATTGGTTTGGTGATTATCGGAGAGACAAATATTTGCCGCCTAAAGCTTAAGACATGACTATACTCAGACTCGGGCATGCCAACTTTTAAAAACGTTAATTTGGATACTGCAGTTATTTCTAGTTGTTTCAGTTCGTCTTCTAGAATACTGTTCGGAATGCTGGGGCAGATGTTTGATATTACTAGTCTCCTTGCTGGCGTAATAAGTCTTCGAATTTCTATCTCATTGCCTTGGATGACTACTGTTTTATGGTTGTTTAGTAAGGTATCTACTATGCTAGTATTGTTCAAGTAAATACAAACTCTGTTGTTAGCTATTCGTGATGCAAAGATAACATTTTTTGGTGTGAGTAGAGACCCTATGGCTACTATGTATTCATGTATTTTAATACCTTGGATAGCTGACAGAATAATGGCTTGTTCTTTTGAAGGAAAATTGAAGTTGCTTACTGCATTGGAGTATGTCGATGTTGATGATGTAGTAGGTATGCTAATATTTTCAGAATCATCCATTTTTAATTTTTGTTTTCTTCATTTGATGAAATTTTTCTAGAGCCGGTCCTGTATCAGCTAATTAGTCCGACGTGTGGAAGTTGCCAAAAAACCAGAAACTGGATTAATTGATGTGTTGTATTGAATTATGGGTTATGTATAATATTTAATAATATTGAATTTGTATTAAATTGGTAATGTACTCACAGTTTATTTTTTGTGTGAAGAAACTTTGTTGTTTAAATACTCTATTTAGCTAACAATATTTTACGTTTCTTGATTATAAACCGCTGAAAAGTTAGTTTTAGAAAGAGCAGATTTTAATCGGCACTTTATCAACTAAACGCAGGGTTGAAATCCTTACAAGAATTTGTTTCATGTTCATTGCTGCATTTTCCACATCGAACTTTACCTCTACATTGTGTATTAATGTGACCGTACCTCATGCATTGTCTGCATTGAATTACTCGTGGAACATATATGTCTACATCGTAAATAATTTTTTCTATAACTACCTGTTTAGGCATCATTTGCCCCTTAAAAGTAACAATAACTGCCATTGTAGGGAGTAACTCACCATTTGCCTTTTGTTTTATTCTCCTTACTTCATAAACTTTAAAATTATTTCCATATTTAGGTTTAATTATGTTTAATAAATCATTGTCTTTGATATCTTTGTCAACACTTTTTATTACACCTTTTTTGTATGTAAAGAAAGTAGGTATATAAGCCTCGTAATTTTTTTCCTGAAATACTTTAGATTAGACTAATTTGTTGGCACTGTTGAATGAATTTAATTCGACTTTAACTTTATTTCTACCAGTTACAGAAATATTTAAAATGTTATCCCTGATCTCCGGTTCTGCGTTTAAAATTAATCTAGCAGTAGAAATTTTATGAAACTTACCTATGTTTCCTTCTTTACTTTGCACAAATACATAATATGGACCTTGGTCCGTTGAACTATATTTATTTTTTTGTTTTATTATTTTTTGAATACCACCTGTTTCGTCGCTTTTTCGATTTCCACTATATTCCATATTTACTTCATCTATAATAATACTTTTTCCCCTATCAGGAGGTTCATATCTTCCGTCCGAATCCCCGATCATAACAATCGAAAAACAAATAAACAAACACTTAATGAAGACTCGTTCACGCACTGATAAGAACTTTACCTGACCACTGCCAAGAACGAACTGTTATTTTAAATATACTTTTTTTAGTAATGAAAATACGTAAACAGAACCTTTAATATACATGTAACCTTTGATCTCTGGGATAAACCCATCTCCTGAACAATAGCGCCGATATATTTATTTGAAATTTTGTACACTTATTTTACCCGTTTATGTCCTTATTATCCATATATGAGTTGTCACCGATATGATAAACTCACTTACTTTTCACAAAGAGACTCTATATTAAGTACGGTGATTACTATACATATCTGATTCCAAATATCGTCGAAAAGTAACAGTATGTAAAATTTAAATTTTTAATGAAAAGTTAAAGATTAGCCATTTCTTATGAGGTTCAAAAGAGAAGCCTTTACGAACATTTAAGTAATAATAAGACCACCGCAATCGGACGTACCTTGGGTAATGAATAATTAATTAATCGGCTAATCACCCGTTCAATATGATTTTTGTTAAATCGGTCCTTTTTAGGACCAACTATTCTAATTATGTCTATAAATATTAAGGGCATATCTAGAGATAAAGACACTTTACTTTACTTAACTTTATCAGTCATGTGCGCTTAGTATAAATGTCACGTATTTCTAGTGCAGGAAACATATAGGGGGCCAAACCTAGGGTATTTGGTATTAAGCTGATCCCTGAAAATCACATAATAAATGTAAAAGTGCTATCTCTGCCGGCAAAGAAGTAAAGAAAAACTTAAATTAGAGAGGACAAAACCAGTCAGCTGAGGGAACCTTTCAACTATGTTCAGCTTGTATCCACTATCTACGTATATAATGAACAATATTACGGTTCCCGACTGAGGATCTGAGCACAAAGCTTATTATAAAATTTGTACCAAAAACACAACAATTACGGATATCCAAAGTCTGCAGACAAGCAAAGCAAAGACAAAGTTGTTACCTTGCTTAAACCTGGCAAAAACTCCAACGATCACAAAAGCTATCGGTCAATATATTTATTTTGTTAGCTATATAAAATACTTCTGCCCATAATCCTTAATATAATTTTACCGATAATAGAACATTTACACAACCCATACCAGTAAATACTAGGACTTTTATTACGTAGACGATACATCTCCTGTTGCACAACCAAAAACTTTTGTTGCTGAAGTGGAAAAAAATCTAAATCATATCTTAAACACAATAAAAAAATACATACAAGGTTGAATGCTCGAATAAATGAACTTTGATAAAATAAAGGCAGATATCGAGTACAGTTTTATTAATTAAATCTTGCCCAAGTACTTTCGCTCCCTAGAGCATCTTCAGGGGTATCTGAAATAAGCCAAGAAACGTTTTTTTAAAGGAAGAAATTGATTAACCTCGATAAGGACTCGAAGTTATTGGATAATAAAAGTTTTTTGTGATTAACGTTTTAGACTTATTTCGTCAATTTTGGGCTATCCAACAATAATTGCAGAATGTCATAAACATAAAATTAAACATAATGTTGAACATAACACTACACTAGACAAGGACAAACAGTTTAAAATTATTTACATTTCCGTTAATACCGGGAGCCATTCTCTCTCCTGTTGCCGACCAGAATAGCTCCGACTTTTTTAAATAATTTTAAAATGTTTGACCTTGTCTAGTGTAGTGTTATGTTCAACTTTATGTTTAATTTTGTGTTTATGACATTCTGCAATTATTGTTGGCTAGCCCAAAATTGACAAAGTAAGTCTAAAACGTTAATCAAAAAAAACTTTTATCATCCATTAACTTCGAGTTTGTATCAAGGTTAATCAAATTCTTCATTTAAAAAAACGTTTTTTTGTCTTATTTTAGATGCCCCTGAAGATGCTCTAGGGAGCTAAAGTACTTGGGCAAAATTTAATTAATAAAACTGTGCTTGATATCTGCCTTTATTTTATCAAAATACAATAAAAATAGACTATGAATCAATTTTAAGCCAAACCCCGGAAAGAGTCAGGTGTGCTACTTCAATGTACCTAACAGAGACGCTTTCACAAATCTGAACATCCAATAGTGTCATGAAATTCTTAAACTCTGGACTTGCTATAAATACCTTGAAGATAATTTGTATCACACCTTGTCATTCACAGAACTTTGTTTAAAACTAAATGGCAAACTACAACCAGAAAAATAATATTCTTCGCAAACTTTTCAGCTAAAAATGGGAAGCACATCCTTCAACCCTTAAAACGTAGACGTAGACGTAGACGCTTGCACTCTACGCTTTTGCTGCCGAATATACCTTGCCAGTATGGATGACACCAACACATACTTAATACGTAGATTTTGCTATAAATTAATCAGCCAAATTCAGCGGATATTAAGACTCACATCCATACATAAGCTCTAGAATATCGTAGCTATCAATCGACCTAAATCCAGAGGTAAGTAACTAGAGAACGAAAGAAACCAAGTCTGGATTCGCAACATCCGCAAAAGAATAAGCTGCTCCTCGCCATCTGAACCGTCGAGAGGAATTTCCTTATGGTAGCTATCTTCCTAAAATCTTCCAGGACGGCTCTTGCCTGCAAACACCGGTTAACCTGTGTGAATGTGGGATGGTACAAGATTCATCCCACCTTCTTAGATGACTTTGCCCTTCAAATCGCTCTTTTCTGAAGTGACAAGGTTTAATTTTTTGAACTGAACATATAAAGTACAGTCAGTAAGCTATTGCTTTTAAAAATCATTGCAAATTTGACACTAACTCCACTTATATTTATTACATATTGCCCCTAAATAGAATATAAAACATTCAGAAGTATGTAATATTGGTGAAGTGGTATATTCTTGTTAGATAAATTAAGCATTCTTCCCTTTTTTGCGCATTACTACCAATTTTTACACAAAAATATCTATCTTAGCACTTAAATATTTATTCTAAGATAAACTATCTAGAATTATATATAGTACACAGACAAAACCAGAAATAAAATAATAAAGAAGCTGTATACAAGATATCGTAAAACAATGGATGAAATAAAAGAAGTTCTTATTAATCGGATTCTTAAACGAAACGTATAAAGACATACTGACGTTAACAAAATACATTAGGAAATTTCCGCATATGAGAAATACATCCAATTTGGTAATGAAATCCTTTTGTATCCATAAAGCTATTTTTAGAAAAGCACGTACCTACCAAAAACAGGTATTTGATAGTATACATCTATTACATATTGTAATGCGTATGAATGATAACAAAAATAAGTAGTCCGTATGAACCGTTTACTCATGGTTCCAATATACAGTGAAAAAGATCTGAACTACCCCTATATATATATATATATATATATATATATATATATATATATATATATATATATATATATATATATATATATATATATATACCTTGAAAATTTTAAATTTCTGGAATATTTTTGCCTCTGGTGCAGTAATAACCATTTTTTAGGCTAACGTATTTTTATTTGTCATCAATGTTTGTTTTGAAAGAAAAAAAAAAAAAACGATTTTTTATTGTTTTTATTGAAAAAGCAGAAAACAAACCAAATTGTTAATAAAACAGGCATACAAAAAAAATGGAAAATACAGAACGTGGTAAAATGTCAGTGAAATTTCAATGACTAATATCGTGTATTGCCTCCACTTACTCTAATGACCTTTTGCAGACGACGGGGCATACTCTCAATTTTTCTCCGGATTACATGTTGTGGTATGTTATTCCACTCTCTCACCAACAGATCCTTAAGCTCCTGTGCGTTGTTAGGAGAAGATGTTAGGGGTTGAATACGTTTTTTCAAATCGTCCCAGATATGTTCGATGGGATTCAGGTCCGGAGACCTAGCTGGCCAGGGTAACATCGTAATTCCAACCTCGTCCAAGTATTGCATACTGATCGTGGCAACGTGCGTTCGCGTATTGTTCTGCATAAAAACGACGTTTTCTCCAAGCCTTGCCATGGTATGCATAACATGTTCTTCCAGAATCTCCGTAATGTCCCTTCGTGCAGGTAAGGACCCATTTTCGATGAAGGGTAATTCTGCGCGGAAGTCGAAAGATACACCTCCCCAAGCCATGACCGAGACTCCACCAAATAGCATTCTTGGAGCAATGTAAGCTTGTGAAAATCATTCACTGGTTCTCCTCCAAACTCTTACACGTTCATCGGATCCAGTTAGGCAGAAACGGGATTAATCTGAGAATAACTCTTTGCTCCAATCGTTAATTCCCCAATGCGCGTATTGTCGAGCAAAAGCTATTCGTGCAACTCGATGCGCCAGGCGAAGTGGCGGTCCTGTAGCCATTACCCGAGAAGATAGTCCAAAAGAACGAAATCTTCTCCTGACTGTTGCAAAACTAACATTTGTTGAACCGTAGAAAGACTTACGCCAACAGTTCTTGCGACTTGCCGTTGAGTGTGACCGTCTTTCACAAGCGCAACAATTTGTGCCATTTCAACAACAGTCAAGGGTATTTTTAGCAAAAACTAAACAATAATAAACACTAATAATGGCTTTACTAAACACTAATGGTGGCAATAATCAACGTTTGTTCGTTAAGTTTGAACAGAAAGTCGAAGTACAAATGTGACATTTAAAACAAGCGGCAATTACAGGTACCGTTCATTTTGGGAAGTGTGCACTTTTCCGCGAAATCGGCACTATTGAAATTCTTTGTTGCAAAGGAAACCGCTAAGCCGACAACAATTCTCAGAAACATGCATTAGTTTGAATTTGTGTTATTATTATTTACGATAAAGCTCGTTAAAAATGAAATATCTGTGATTTTCAAGGTGACCCGGATTTTATGATCGCAAGTGTATATATATATACATATATATATATATATATATATATATATATATATATATATATATATATATATATATATATATATATATATATATATATATATATATATATATATACATCTAGGGGTTAATGTAAGCTCCGTTCTAAAACGGTATTATACTAACTCCAGTAGAATATACACGGTGTATATTATTATCTAAGTAGCGCTTTATGTAGACTCCGACCAACATGTAGCATTAAGTGGACTCCACAATAGGATAAACCATTTTTGGGATCCGTATTTACCATGTTGAGTACATTTCTAAACTCCTGAGATGTTGCCAATAATTGTATTAGTAGTAGATTTTCAAATTTTACAGCAGGTACATTTTAACACTTGAAATTTATTTAAATATCCATCAATTTAGTCATGAAGGAATTTCAGGATTATTTGGCTAATGTAGTTGAATATAAATTGTTAACCGACACATAACTTTATTTTACTTTTTAGTTTTAATAAACAAGGCGGTAATTTATATTACTTATTTTATATATTTTTAAACATAAGAAAGTGTCTATTATAAACTTGGAAAAGTTAAGTTTCCATTTTTATTAATTAGTATTTTTTATTAAAAGGCATTGTCACTAAAATATTTAGTTCATAAATGTACGTAGATCGGATAGAGTAATCGTGTAACAGTTTATGAAATTAGAGGCCCCTTCGGTAGGATTATAATGTTTGTTACCCTATTAATTAAAGAAAACTCAAACAACAGGGAGATCTTTATAATTTTTGGATTACTGCAGTTTATGACGTGCAATATTTGTTTCATAGCGTAGTTAAATGTAAACTACAATAATTTATAAATCAATATTTAATAACATACTTTTTTACTGTCTAATTTCAATAGATATGTCGATTTTTAATTAAAATATTTAGTGCAATAAAGTCGCGTAGAGATTTTCACTAAATATTTAATTTTAAAACTATTATAATAAGTCCAAGAAAAGTATAAAGTCTAGGGAATTCAATATCCCACTATGGATTTGTTTTATAGACTATCGTAAAGCGTTCCACAGAGTCAAACGGATACACTTATGACTGATACTAAAAGAATTAGGTGTACAACAACACCTAATTTTGCTTATAACTGAACTGTACGAACACACTACTAGACCATTTAAACTAACATTAAAAGAAGATTGAAAATCAAAACGAAATATAAGTATCTGGGAAAAATTTCTCAAACGATATTAATATTAAAAGGGACTTTAAAGAGCATCTGACAAAGCATGCTAAACCTTAAGGCGACTAAACCACACAAAATGGTTATTTGAGAAAAATGATAGCTCGTTCCAGAAAGAATTGTAATATAACATTAATGTAGATTAAGAAGAAATGCTGAAGAAAAAAACAGTAGGGGTTAGCCTAAATAAAGAAAGGCAAAAAGAAGATGTAATTTGATGTTTTGAAAAATCTGATCCGAAAACTGTATGAAAAACATTTCATAGTATAGACATCGAGCGCGGCGATGCCTCTGCCGTTTGGCGGCCTATATCGACTTTTACTACCATTTGACTATTTGTGTACGATTTTGTGTATGGTTAAGTGACACACCACAAAAGTGTTTTTATTTTCTCTTTTGTTCAACAATTAAAATGTATTGCTATACTTCTAGATGTTCCAATACAATAAAGGATAATAAACAAAGCACAGGGTACAAAATTTTATTATTTTCTATGCGCTAGTTATTATAAACACATAAGCTATACTACAATTAAAAACTATGACCACTATGAAAAAAATACGGTAGACTATGACTACATTTGTGCTTTAGCACTATAGTAAGAACAAGATAAAAATCTAAATTTCTACATAATTATATTAACAAGAAATTAATAAAACTTTTGTTCGTTATTAGTAATTTCGTTATTTTAGAATATATTATGAAAAATGTTGTTGATATTACAATATCAGCTGATAGGAATACAAAAATAAAAAACAACTTACCTTTTCAAAACAACAATCAATCACTTCATTTTATCACGAAAAATTTAAAAATTGCAATGTAATTGAACCCATTTTGTGAGCTATAATTACATTGATACTTATGTGGCAATTAGCTGTAAAGTCATTAGTCTTTCTCACCGTATCGTATTTTCCTAATATTTTTTGTAGGCAAGCGGTTTAGTTTGTGTAATATAATATCCTCAATTCGTCTCATAATATTTAGTTTTCAAAACAGGTGTTACGCTAATTCGGTCACATTTTTTAAGTAACTTTGTAGTACATTTGAAAATAAGTCGACAGTTTTCCTTGAAGTCTTTACTTGTATATTAGTCCTTGTTAAATTAATTAGTTTATTAGGTAAGCCTAGTTCTGCTATGATATTTCATAGTTTTATTCTTATGATTATATCAGTGCTTGTTTAAAATCTATAAATTACTAGTTTAATGTTTTTTTTTTTGTATTCCCAACATTTCTCATTAACTGCCTAATAGTGAATAATTGATCAACGATTTATTAGTTTTTCTAATTCCACACTAATAGTCTCCTATTTGATAGTTCACGTATTCACTCAATCGTTCCAGGTGTATCAGAAAAAATACTGTATATCCTAATAATTAATAGATATATAGCTTATATATAGCTTATATCGCTATAGTTTGTGCAGTACATTTTATTACCCCTTTTGTGTATGGTATGCTTTTCAGAAAGTTGGTACTTGCTCTTACTTCTAAATTGACAGATCAGCTGTTTAATTGCCTGTACTGAACTTTCTTTTTCATTTTGCAAATATATATAAAAATTAATAAAACTCTGACATACCGTTGATTAAAATATGGATACCCTACACTATTCAATCAACGGAAATACTAAGATCACACGGGGAGAATATTATGGGTTATTTCTGGTTTCGTCAGAATTTACACTGAAATTACTAACAAGAGAGTGCTCTTACTCTCAAATTGATATATAGAACCAACAGATGCTAGTCATATACCATCAGTACTAATAAAATGGAAACTATCAAATTAATGTCAATTTCATTTAATCAAACGTACTAACCTTAAAAATGGTCATTTAAGGAAACCCGCCTCAAAAATATTGACAATACATTAAAAATAGTTTAAGCGTTATAAAAGTAACAGAGCAGCAAAGCTCACAGCATGAGAATAGTGCCTTGTACTTTTACATAGCAATTTGTTCTCACAATTTTATAGTTTTTAGAAAAATGAACTCCGATTAAAAGATTAAAACGTCAAATAAAATGTAAAAACGTAAATGTAAATTTTAAAATATAAAATCTTCAATTTAGAAATTGAACATTCTTAATAAATGTATAATCTAATATTTAAGCCTGTTTATGTTTTACAGACTTGGAAAACACTGAACAGACAAATATTTATTCTTTTATACACTAGGTTCTAAAAAAAGTGTACTCAAAACGAATAAATATTATCTACCAAGTGTTTTATTCCAGTTTCATATGAAAGCACTAGATCTTAGATATCATAAATTTCGTCATAGGTGCTAATTTGAAATGAAAACCAAATGATAGAGCATATAGTTAAATATAAATATCTTAGCCCTCTATTGCCCGACTTTTTTTGTAAACTTAAGAGAAAATGTTTTAATTTGTATATGTGCTCAAATATCCATCCATTTACAACTAGTATTTTTTTAGATTTTTTAAATTTTGTTTGGAGAGAGTTTTGGGAGTATTGCCCTCAGGCAACTGTGGGCAGCAAAAACTAACGAATTAAGTTATATACTTATTTATTATGCCAATCAAAAAAACAAATATTTGTAGTTGTAAAAGATAAAGCAACTTTACATTTATCGCACATTACTTTAGAAGTATTACAGCATCCTGGTTTTTTGCATCTTCCCTTTTTTTGAAAATACGGGCCAGTCGAAGGTTTTGGTCAAGCCTAACTTCCTTCGGTGGTACAATAGCAGTAGGTCCTCTCTTCCGTTTTTTTACAATTTCGTTCTTAATTTCACTGAGCCTGGGACGTCCTTTGTTTTTGATCTGGTCAGTTCTTGCTAAGAGTACGCTACATAAGTGGGACTTAAACTGTAATAAAGGCAACTGATTTTTCTTTCAAAGTAATCGCAATCACGACGATACAACAACCAGCTGTTAACAACAGCTAAATCCAGAAGGTGAAAAAATATTTTTAGATACCACTTTTTATATTTTATGTCTGTTCGGTAAAGAGCAATTAGTGAATCCATAAGATCGACACCTCTCATAAATTTATTACAAAATTGCACTGAATTTGGACAGCATACAATAATTCTTGATTTTTGTTTCTTATCCCACCTCTTGACTAACGAAGTAGGCTCAGAACCAACAAATGTACTAAGCAAATGAACCGGTTTATTATCGTACCACTTTAACGCTGGTAGTCTTATGCCATCTACTGTAGCGTGCTTTTCTTCTACAGTACCTCTGCCCTGTTTCTTCATATTCTTGTCATCAGAAAAATGGCAATTAGGCAGTCTGTTTGGACGAACAGTTCCCAAACATTGCAGTCCACGTTTTTCCATTTCAATCTGCAACCGAATGCTATTAAACCAGTTGTCAAAATATACTTTATAGTATTTGTTTGGTTCGACTATCTCATACAATCTTATTACTACATTACCGCTGGTGTCTACATTAGGTAAATGAAGAGAATGTTCAAAAGTTCCTGTATATAATTCCCAGTTATAAACAATACCATTGCTATCACGCAAAACAAATGCCTTGTATCCCCATTTTTTGGGTTTATTCTTCATATATTGTTTTAAAGAATGTGCCCCTTTGAATGGTATCATTTGTTCATCAATACACAATTTTTCATTCATTGGAATACTCTGAAAATTTTGAAATGGACCGTTGATGAATGGTCTAATTTTGTATAACTTATCATTATTGTTGAGCATATTTTCGTTATTATTGAAATGAATTTTAGTTTTTATTTCTTCCCAGCGATTCCTAGATATAGTGTCAACTATTTGAGCTAGTCTAAATTTGCTTCGTACAAATCGTCTTCATTTTCCATTTTATTTGATCCTGGATCGATTGATATATGAGTACCTATGGAAAATTCATTATCACTCTCTTATTATCACTGCCAAAGTCAGAGTCTTTGGATTCCTCGGATATTTACTGCTTTTCCCGTAGAACGTTTTTGTATCCATACTAAAAAAATAATTTAAAATAATATGGTCCAGTGTGGCTTCAAAGGAACATACCTGTTTTTTATCACAGTACTGAAACAGCACAATAAAATAAACAAATTTCAACGGTAATCAATATTAAAATGCTGATATAATGCGTCGGTATATATTTTTATATAAATTGTACACAATTTATAACAATAAATCACTATCGAAAATACAAACTAATAAGGCAGCCATGTCCATTTGACATACTGTTAAACATTTCCATATAGGTTTCGTCATAGGTTCATAGAGTGTATTAAAATGTATAACCAAATGTTGCCTGAAATTAACAGAGGGCATCTTAGAGTCGGAAATTGTTTTAAAAAAGTTTTCTGCATCAAAAACTCCTTTGTTGCCTTGAGTACACACGGGGCTATAGAGGGTTAAAATAGCTGTATCGAGCGAGGATAAGGTTATTGATGAGGAAAAAAAGACCTATCGCTAAGGAAGTGAGAAAGTAATTGGCAAACGCAAAGAGCATTTTAATTACATTAAATGAAATATGCATTACAATCTATCATGACACACATATCTTGATACACATGAAACAAGACAATTAATAAACACGTTAAGAGAATCTTAAGAAATAATAACCAAAATTTAACTTTTAATACACAGAAGAAATACTGATATACAGAAGATACACAAATTAAAAAACGTTATCCACTTATTGTACGCAAGAGAGATACCTCTAGGAAAAATCAAAACGATCGAGAATATATACCAAAACAACACAATCAAAGTAAAAGTAGAAGAAGAACTAACCGACCCTATTGAAGCTGACAATGGGATGAGACAGGAATATTCCCTGAGTCCCCTATTATTCAACCTGATTATGGATGAAATAATAAAAAAGTAAGAACTAAAAAAGGATACCAAATGGAAGAAAAACAAATAATATATATAATATAATAATAATCTGCTGTGCAGACGACGCAATACTACTCTTTCAAAGTGAAGATGATTTACAACGTACGCTGCTCCAATTTCATATAACCGCCAGAAAATTTAACATGTTAATTTCCCCAAAAGAGACAAAATGCATGGTTACAACTGCAAATTTACTAAGATTAATTGGAGCTAAAAGGTCAGATAAAAGAACAAGGGTTGGAGCTTAAATATCTAGGCATCACATTATCTAGCTAGGGAAAGCTCGAAACTGAAGTGAAAGATCCAGTGAATAGAGCAAACAGAGCCACAGGCTGCCTGAATGAAACATTATGAAGAAATAAAAATATCGGAAAAGAAACGAAAGGCAGAATTTACAAAACAGTCATCAGACCAATAATGACACACGCGGCAGAGACAAGACCTGATACAGAGAGGACAAAAAGGATGTGAAACAGCAGAGATGAAAACACTTAGAAAAATTGATGGTAAGACACTATGGGACAGAGCTAGAAGTTTAGATATACGACGTAGACGCAACTGGTTAAGAAGTAGAAGAGTAGAACGGAACGATCATATAAGCCGAATGACAACAAATAAAACAATAAAGACGGCAAGAGACGGTTAACCCATAGGACGACGATCAGTAGGAAAACCACGAAAACGATGGAAAGGCAACTTACTGGAAGCACAATGGAAAACAGACAGAGTTATGTCTATATAAAAAGAAAAAGAAGAAGAAGAAGAAGATACACAGGATAAACATTAAAATACCTGCAAGAAAGATAAAATAAATCAGTCAAATTAATGTAGAACAGCAGAGGACAGAGTGTTTAGAGAAAATAATGAATGTCATATTAATGTAGAATAGCAGAGGACAGAGTATTTGTCATAGCTTTGGACAAGTGCCCAATTGAAAAAAGAACACAGGTCGTTCAAAAAAGACGGAACTCTAGAAAGAAAACAGAATAGATTTAAAAAAATAAAAGCATAAACATGTCTTTTCCTACTTTTTTAATATTGAAGATACGTAAATAGAACATTGAATTAAAATGTAAACTTTGATATCTGTGATAAACCCATCACCTGAACAGTGGCGCCGATGTATGTAGTTGAAATTATTTACACTTATTTTAATTGTATATTTTTTTATTATCTATATATGAGTTGCGACCGATATTACAAACTTATTTATTTTCCACAAAGAGGCTCTTTAGAACCTAAAATTATTACTATACAAATCTGATTCCACATATCGTCAAAAAGTAATACACGGCATGTAAAATTTAAATTTTTAGTAAAAAGATTACGCATTACTTATGGGGTTTAAAGAACGAGCCTTTAGGAAGATTGGAGTACTAATAAGACCACCGCAATCGGTCATACCCCGGGTAATGATTAATTAATTAATCGGCTAATTCTTCAGTCACCCCTTTAATATGATTTTGTCAAATAACATATGTCTATAACTGTTAAGGGTATATCTAAAAATCAAGAAACTTTACTTTACTTAAATTTATCAGACATATGAGTTAACACGAATCTGACTAATTTCTAGTACAGGAAACACATATAGGGACTAACCTAGGGTATTCGGTATATAGCTGATCGCTGAAAACCATATTATAGATATAGACATACTATTTCTGTCGGAAAGTAAGAAAGGACAAAACCTGTCAGCTGAGAGAACCTTTTAACGATGTGGAGCTTGGATCCACCATCTACATATTTAATGAAAAATAACAGAACTACCGACCTTGAGGATCTGAGCACAAAGCTTATTACGAAATCTGGACCAAAAACACTACAATGACTTATCCAGATGATGAACAACAGTATTCAAATTAGGAGATACCCAAAGTATAGAGACAAGCCAAAGTTGTTACCTTGCTTAAGCCTGGCAAACACTCCAACGACCACAAAAACTATCGGCTAATATTTTTATTTTGTCAGCTATTCAAAATACTTTTGCACAATATCGTTAATATGATATCACCGATATTAGAAGAAAAACTTAAATTAAAAGACAAAAGTGGCTGTAGACAGGGAAGATCACGTACATTACAAATACTAAATCAAAGACGGGTACGAAAAATATCGGGTATCAGGGGTGGTATTTTTCAATCTAAATGCCGCACACTGTATAACATTTACACAAACGAACGATCCATACCGCTAGATACTAGAACTTCTATTATATAGACGATACACCTATTATTACACAATAAAAATAAACTATGAATCAATTTTCAGCCAAAATCCCTGAAAAACTCGTGTGTGCTCCTTTAATCTCCCTAACATAGACGCTTTCACAAAACTGAACATCCAATAATGTCATGAAATTGTTGAACATAGACTTCCTATAAATTCCTTGAAAATAATTTGTATCGCACGGGGTCAGTCACAGATCATTCTTTAAAACTAAAAGGTAAATGAGGACCAGAAATAATATTTTTCGCATGCTTGTCAGCTAAAAATGAGGTGCACGTCCTTCCGCCCTTAAAACATAGACGCTTGCACTATATGCATCTGCTGCCGAATATACCTTGTTAGACAAATTCTTTCTTTTTGTGCACACTACTACCCATTTTAACACAAAAATATCTATTGTAGCTCTTAACCATATTTATTTTGAGATAACCTTTTATCGAGATATCATATATAGTACACAAATAAGACCAGAACTAAAATAATAAAAAAGCTTTATACAGGATATCGCAAAAGATTGGATGAAATAAAAGTAGTTTTTATTAATCGGATGCTTACATAAAACGTATAAAGACATACTCACGTAAACAAAATATATTACGAAATTTCTGTAATTAAAAAAAAACATCGAGTTCAGCATTTAACTAATAAAATTATATTAAATAAAAAAACAACATTTTTAAAAATGCAGAAAAAATAAAATTTCCTATGCAAGCGAACATTCCATTAAATAATAAGCCCAAATCCTTTTGTATCTACATACCTGTTTTTAAAGAACCAGTTACCTCTTAGTACGTAGTTATACCAGGTAATAAGATATCCTCTGTTACTCAGTGTAATGCGTATTAGATTACACTGTCTACGAAAAGTAGATAAAAATAAGGAGCCCATATGAACCGCTCGGGATATATGTTGAAAATATACGGTATAATCGCACAGTTGCCAAACTCTCAGAGCTTACTTAAACCGATAAACCTATGGTTCAACTATACATTGAAGAAGATCTCAACGACCCCTATAATATATACACGTGAACTAAGCGATATACATTTATGATACAGGGGTATTTACGGGCTCCAAAAATTTTTTATAAATTATTAAACTCTACATGTTGATGAATCGACAGAACCAATATTATGGAATGGTCAAGTAAGCTCCGTATATCGGTACCCACTTGACCACGGAGCTCGATTGAACCTGAATTTTAACATGGGCGGAGTCCACTTTATGCCGTAGATATATATATATATATATATATATATATATATATATATATATATATATATATATATATATATATATATATATATATATATATATATATATATATATATATATTGATATGATATTGAATATAGGAGAAATAAAAATAGTGATTAAAAATAATTTATAAGTTATATACTAGATAATATTAGATATAAAAAGTATTTGGTTATTTTAATAAGTTATATACTGTAGAATATATTTGTATGAGGTCATTCTTAAGAAATTAGCATATTATAAATGTAAAAAGTTTTTTTTTAATAATTATGATATATTTAAGTGAGCCATGTGCATAGGCAACCAAATATACTCTGAATAAGTGACAGACAGAAAATAAGAGTTACGAATATAAAGTATGGTTATTTGTTAATTTGAAATGTTTAGTTTACATATAGTTACGGATTTGAAGTAGTGTAGTTTATTAATTTAGGTTGTTTAATTTACATATAATTTTATATTCTGATCTGAAAAGCCTAAATGTCAATAAAATTCTCGATAGAAAAAGAATTCTCTAGAACACGGAAGATAACCTTGTTTGCGAAATTGAGTATTCGAGAAAATTCATATATTTAGGAAATAGAACAATTCGAATATGATTTCTTGCGAGATGATTCTGGAATATTGAAAAGATATAAATACTCGGTGATTTGGATTCAAAATGGCCAGTCAGTCAGTAAGCGGTCAGACAGTTAGTTAGTAAGAAGACAGACACAGTTAGTTACAGTTAGTGAAGTCAGTTGTTCAGTAAGTTCAAGATTAGTCAGTCAGAATTAGGAAGAAAGTATAAAGTATGCAATAATCAGTGATTTAGTATTAAAATTTAATAATATTGGAAAGTATATTATAAGAATATTGGTTGGAGATTGGAAGAAATTAAAAATTATATTATGATTGGAGATTAGTAGAAATCAAATTATAATAGTTATATGGTGATTGGATATTGGTGTATTAAAAAGAAGAATAAATATAAATGCTATTAAGAAGAAAAATAATTTAAATTGGTGGAAGCTGATAATTAGAAAAAGTAATTCCACAAAAACAAGGATAACCGAAGCTGAGAACGAAGACATTGAGTGGTGATTAAAATCTTTATTTTGGAGAACAGTTTCATTTAGGCATTCAGTGACAGAAAGGTACAAAATTTTGTTAATATAATTTATTTCGTGTCATAACAATTTCAATTTTAAAGATAGTTTGTTTAAAATTTACATTGTCTATATAATTTAATTAGTTTCATAAGAATTTCAATTTAAAGATAGTTTATTTTAAATTTACATTGGCTATGTTAAATATATATATGTGTGTTTCATAATAGATATAATAAAGATAATTTAAAAAAGTGCTTACAAACTAATTCTTTGAGAACCGCGATAAAAACCCTATATATATATATATATATATATATATATATATATATATATATATATATATATATATATATATATATATATATATATATATATATATATATCTTATTAAAAAACACTCATTGCTCATTAAAACATCATTCACAAATAAAACATCATCACAATTTGGCGCCCACCGCGGTAGCTCTATATTTAAAAGAATTAGTTTGGGAAGATAAGTGCTCTCATATAATTAAATTAATTTTCATTAGAAAGAAAAAATTATAGATTTTATTTTTAATTATATTTGAACAAGTAAAGTCTCAAAATGTCTCAAGGAAAGAAGGGCACAAGAAGCAAAAAGAATGAAGAAGATGTGGAAGTAGAAATACAACCTCTACAAGAGGAGATTTTAGCTCAAGTTCCACAAGATACTGCAGAAATGAATCCAGAAAGAGACGAAAATGTCAATATGGCAGCTTTGATGTCATTAATGATGCAGATGAACAAGACAATGGAAGAGAATACGAAAAAAATGGAAGAGAATTCAAAATAAATCAAAGAAGACATGAAAAATATGGAACAGAAATTGGAAGAGAATTATAGAAAATTAGAAAAGAAAATAGAAGACAATAATAATAAAATTGTAAAACAAATAGAAAAACAAATGGATAAAAAACTTGAAGCTGCAGAGAAAAAAGTAGCAATGAAATAAAAAATATACGGAATGACTACAAGAAAAGGATAGAAAATAAGAGGACAGAAGTAAAGAGGATTATTCAAGATAATAAGATAGATATAGAACAGAAAATAGAGTTGCAGAAATGTAACTTAGAAATAAAAATTAACGAAGACAGGAGAAACACAGAAGAAAAATTAGACGATATACAACAAAATATCCAAATAAATAGTAATCAAATAAGAAATGTGGAACAGAGAATAGATGATATTTCACAAATGAGAGACATATGGAGACCTTACTTAAATTTAACAAATGAGACTGGGATTAAATTCTCTGGTAATATAAAAAATCTGCATCCTAGAGTATACAAAAATAGTTTAAAACATAAATTAAGATTAGTGAATAATATTAATGATATTAAAGATTATATTATAATGACACTAAGTGATTATGTTGCAACTTGGTTTGCCAGTATTGAAAATGATTTAGATAATCTTCAAACATTTGAAAATAAATTTTTAAATTATTATTGGGGTGAACTAGAGCAAGCCAAATTTAGAGAAATTCTATATTTTGGAAAGTATAATCACAATTTAAGATCAAATATTATGCATTGATTATGCAAAGATTATGCATTGAAACTGATAACGGTTGCAACATGTTTGGAACCACCACTAAGAGAGGATCAAACAGTCTTAAATGTATCTAGACATTTTGATGCTGATGTTGTGCAAACAGTAACTGTACAAAATATTCAAACAATAGAGAGTTTTATTAATTTTATTCAAAGAATACAAAGAGGTAATATGACAAGTAATAATAACAACAACAGAAAAACAATAATAACTTTCAATATAATAAGAATAATTATCAACAATATAGACAATCATATAATAATAATAGATATGGTAATAATTTACAACATTTTAATAATAAAAACAATAATTAAAATAGACAGAATCTTAATAACAATACTAGTTATAATAGACAAAATGTTAATAATAATACTAATAATAATAGACAAGATTTTAACAATAGAAGAAATACAGATCGACCTAATTACAACAGACAGGTTAATTATGTACGAAGTAATAGAAGCTGTGAAGATAGTGAACGAATTAGTACAAGGCAAGAAAATATGAGAAGTCATAGTACTGAAAGAAATAGGACATTAGATACAAGTGGTCAGACACAATCTGACAATTCTAACAATCAAAATTTTGTTCAGTAAACTTTTTGAATTACAAGTTGGGCCATTGCTATTATGAAAAACCTTCTGAATTTATTTCTTTAGATGAAGATAAAATTATTGAATCTATTAATTTAATTTATATAAATGCTTTGGCCAAAAATAAAATTATTAAAATTATGATAGATACTGGTTCAGAAAGTACTTTAGTCTCGAAGAATTTTATTTTTAATACATTAAAACTATCAGATCTAATAAAGATTCCAAAAATTAAAATTGTTGGTGTAAATAATAAGAAGTTGGGTGAAATTAATAAACTATACTCGGGCCGCTGAAAAGATGGAATCCAAGGTCGCATGATCACTCAATGCAAGCATCGTCAGTCGGTCAAAACTAGACCTTCTGAGAAACTGTTTACACCGTCATTATTTGTGTTGACAACTTCCGCTGTCTGGAGAATTTTGTTGGCAGTGCTAAAATTTGTTTGTAGAGTTTACGCGTACGTATATTAATTTGTATTAATTTTATTGTGAGTTCGGTTTATTAACGATTTTATTAATTGTGTCTTACGTTTATTAAATATGGATGTAAACACTCTTTCACCTCCAAGAAAAAGATCAAAAAAAAGACATTTAACTATTGAGGAAAAAGGTGTAATAATGAATGACATAAAAAAGCATCCCAAGAATTAGCAGAACAGGGAAATATTGTAAAATTCACTGCTGAGGCTACAGGTAACTATTAGCATTATTATGTCAACAATATTATTAATTATATTTTTAAATTTTAGGTGTCACCAAGTCATCAGTGTATAATGTTTTACAAGAACATCGTCAAAATAATGGTGAATTTAGACCACCAAAACCATATTCTAGAGGAAACAAAGTGCTCGATACAATTACAGATGAGCATAAGAACATGATTCGTCGGATAGTTCACAGTTTCTTCTTCGATAATGAGCTTCCAACAATCCAAAAGATTATGAAGAAAATTTCTGAAAATCCTCATGTCCCTGATTTAAAGAAGACTACTTTGGGAAAAGTATTGAAATCAATTAATTTTCGGTGAGAATGATTTTTAATGTTAGTAATAGTGATGTAACGAATATTCGTACTCGTATTCGCGAATATTTGCATATTCTTGTATTTTCGCATTCGCACTCGAATTTGCGAAATTTAATGCGAATGTTTTACGAATATGAATACGCTGTTTATTGAAGTCGATTTGTTTTTACACGGTCTATTATAGTATAATTATTTTAAAACTATTTTATTTTGCAGCTTTAAGAAACGATGCCGCAATAGTGTCTTAAAGGAAAAAAATGAGATCATATCGTGGATGCGTCGATACTTGCGATGTATAAAGCAGTATAAACAGGAAAATCGAAGTATCTTCTATCTAGATGAGACTTGGATCAACGCTGGCCATACTGTTGATAAAGTTTGGACTGATATGTCAATTACCAGTGCTCGACAAGCACATCTGGAAGGCTTATCTACAGGACTGAAGCATCCTTCTGGAAAAGGAAAAAGACTTATTGTCTTACATATCGGCTCTAAAGACGGGTTTGTCGAAAATGGAGCCCGGACATAGTTTAATTCAAGAAATCGACTCTGTTCACAGTAAAATAGAAAAGTATTTAAAACATAGGACAATATACAGCCCTGTTTCACTCTTAAGACACCTCTACTACTAACTAAAAAAAGATTTTTTAAATTTTCAAACAGTAAGCCAAACTCTAAATTTTAAAGATCTGCCTTTTACTAAAGTTAATCAAATTAACTATAAAAAAGATGACCCCTTGCATATTAGTTTTAAATGTGATTTTAATAAAAATGACAATGTTACTTTTATTAGAATTAATAAACATAAGACACGCGGCTCTGCTAAAAAACAGGGCAAAAACGATCATAATATTATTATTAACTTTTCCATGGTAAAGGTTATTACCGAAAAACCTACAGTCGACGCTAAAAAAATAAAGCATATCGTGTCTATGTTTGCCTACATGCCTGAGTTTGACAAAATATTGTACAGAACAATATTTTCTTCACTAAATAAATGATTTTCTTTC
The DNA here is from genome assembly GCF_040954645.1 of Diabrotica undecimpunctata. NCBI lineage: Eukaryota > Metazoa > Arthropoda > Insecta > Coleoptera > Chrysomelidae > Diabrotica > Diabrotica undecimpunctata. The sequence continues at coordinate 89,192,260 of NC_092806.1, read as the reverse complement.
TTCCAACTGCAATTATTTCTTTCAATTACGTTATGAGTAGGTACCTACGAAGAATATTTAACTTTTATTTACTGTTTGTTTCACATACACATGTTTTAATTATTAATAAATTTTAAAAGCAAAAAGGAGTTTTCTTTTTGATGTACCCTGGTATTTTTTTAAAGTTGCAGTAATATAAGATTAGAAATAATGTAATAAACTGTGATCTAATTGTAGAATGATACATATAAGATATATAGAAACGCAAACTAAAATATTTTACTTAAAACGTTATAAAATAATTCAGTTTTGTACTTCATTGCATATGGAACAAATGTGCAAATTCCTGTATACTAGCCCGACGATATATATATATATATATATATATATATATATATATATATCGGTTTCAAAACGTCTTGCGTCGTTGTCCGATGCCTAATTTCCACGAATTTCTATCATTCCATTGTTCTTCGGTCAAGTCTCGGGAGCTCATTGCCTTTGTTATTCCCTCCTTCCATGTTCTTTTTGGTCTTCCTCGTTTCTTACGATTTGGTGGTATCCATTTCATGGCGATTTTTGGTAGTCTTGTTTCTGGCATTCTTTGAACATGGCCATACCATATAAGTTGTTTCCTTTCTATGTCTGTTGCCAGTGATCCATCTACCCCCATCCGATTTCTTATTTCATCGTTTCTAATTCTGTCTGCTCTAGATATTCGAAGTGATCGTCTAAATACATCCATTTCTGTTGCTTCGAGTTTTCTTTTATTGCTTTCTGTTAGTCTCCATGTCTCTGTACCATAGGTTAAGCTGGTTTTTATGAGAGATTCATATATATTGTATTTTCGTCTTTTACCAATTTCTGAGCTCCAAAGAACTCCGTTAAGGCATCCAATTGTTCTACGGGCCTGGGTTATTCGTTTTCTAATTTCCCTATTGTCTGTGCCTGTGGTGTCGAAATCAATTCCTAGGTAGGTATATTCAGTGCAGAATGCAATTTCGGTTGTGTCCATCTGAATGTTGGATAGTTCTGCGCCTATTGGGAGATATTTTGTTTTTTGTGTATTGAGTTCTAAACCCCACTTCTTGTATTCTTCCTGTAGTTTTCTGGCCATATATGTCAGGTCTTCTTTATCGTTGGCTATAAGGACTTGATCGTCTGCAAACTGTAGGGTATATAGGCAAGTTTCTCCCAGGTCAATGCCCATTCCTCTGCACTTTCTTTTCCACTGATACAGTGCTTTCGCCACGTAGATTTTAAACAATGTGGGGGATATGCAACACCCCTGCCGGAGTCCCTTGTTTACAGGAAATTTTTTTGAAAGTCTATTTCCAATTTTTATTCCCGACGTTGATCCTTCATACAGCTGTTTAAGGGCGTTAATTACTGTGTGGTTAATGTTTGTTTCCTGCAAAACTTTCCATAGCTTTTTAGCGGGTACAGTATCATAGGCCTTCTGAAGGTCTATAAACATAAGGTGGGTTTCTTGATTGGTACTTGATCTTTTTTCTATTATTTGTTTCAAAACAAACACATTATCGGTGCAGCTCCTTCCCGCTCTAAAGCCAGATTGTTCCTCTTCTTCTTGTTCGATAATGTCTCGAAGTATCCTTCCATATAGGCGACTTAAGGTACTGGTTACTGATATACCTCGATAGTTTGAGCAGTCCAGTTTACTTCCCTTCTTATGTATAGATGATATGAAGGATACTTTCCACTCATGCGGGACTGGTGCACCGTTTAGATATTGGTTTATACACCAGGTTAATCGTTCAAACAGTTTGTTAGTACCGCATTTGATTAGTTCTGCTGGAATTCCCTCCGGACCTGCAGCTCGACCATTTTTTAGTAGTTGTATCGTTTTTATGACAGTCCTCTCATCGATGTTTATCGTTTCTCCCTGTATGTGTATTTCAGTTGGAGACATTTCTCTATATTCCTCTCTGTTTTCTGTTAATAGATTTTCGTAATGTCGGATCCAGTTCTCTGTTGTTATTAATTGTATGTTTGTTTCTCTTTTTTCATTTGATTTAACTTTTGTCAGGAATTTCCACGTCTCTGAGCATTTTCTACCTCCCATATATGTGTCTATCTCTTTGCATTTTTTGTCCCACATTTCTCGTTTAGCTGTGTTTACTAGTTGTCGTGTTCTTTTTTTAATATCTTTGTATTCTTCTCTATCCAACTCCTGTTTTGTATTTAGCCATTTGTGGTATGCTTTTTTCTTCCGAAGTACTAGTTCTTCAATTTCTTGATTCCACCAAAGTTTTTTACTAGCGGAATTAGTTTTTAGTCCAATGGCCTCCTCTGCTGCTTCTTTGATGCTACTCGTTATGTTTTCGTAAATTTGTTCTACTGACTGGTCTTCTATATTATGTAGCAACTTTTCGTCTAATCTGTGCTGGTATAGGTTTCTTGTGCTTTCGTTGATAAGGCTGTTTAAGTTATATCGTTTGTTCGTTATCACTTCTGTTTGTTGAGGTTCCTCATTAACGTTATTGTCCTTGTTAGATTTAAAAGGAAATACCATTTTTGTCCTAACTATATAGTGGTCGGAACCACACGTCGGTCCTCTAAGTACTCTTACATCATTTACTTTTAAGGTAGTGCTTTGTTTGACTATTACATAGTCAATGATCGATTTTAGATTCCTTGTATGTTGTACCCATGTGTATTTGTGAATATCCTTGTGTTTATAGAAGCCGTTCATTATTCTCAGAGTATGACTCTGACACACTTGGATCAGCCTTTCTCCATTGTCATTCAGGTTTATTTCACCGTAGGGACCGATCACCTCACTGTTTATTCTTTGACCCACCCGGCTATTCAGATCTCCCAGTATTATCAGTTCTCGTGACTTTCCTATGTTGGGAAACCAACCTATAGGTTCCTATACTAGCCCGACGATATATATATATATATATATATATATATATATATATATATATATATATATGTATATATATATATATATATATATATATATATATATATATATATATATATATAGTAAACTCTTAAATATTGGGGAAATCTGCAAGAAAGACTCTAATGTGTATCAATTGTTTCGCCGAACGTTTTCGCCAAAGAGAATTAATTTGGCTTCTTCAGGGCTGAAAGAGAATAAATTATAATTAGCTACCATATATTATCTATTAAAACATTATTGATCTTACCGTAACTTAGAATTGTAGAGTTAGAATATTAAAAAACTTTGCTAGTAACATAGTGGTGTTTTTTTGTTACTATGTGCAAAAAAAGTTTTTTTTGTAAGGTTTGAAATGTATGGAAATATATATGTATATATCTATATATATATATATATATATATATATATATATATATATATATATATATATTATATGTATATAATATATATATATATATATATATATATATAAATATATATATATATATATATATATATATATATATATATTATATGTATATATTATTATGTATTAATTATAATTATTGTGAAATTCTTGACATTTACTCTTACAATTATTAATTTCTTTACTAAATTTAAATTTTGCTATAATATTCATCGAAACAGAAACGTGTTTTTCAATCATTTAAATCATATATTTCTTTGTCAACCGATTCTTGCGAATAAAGATATTCTATTCTATTTAAACGAATCGCATTCCATCAAATTTATAAAACGAATTTATCTCGTAATTTTATTTAAATTTAATTTTTGACATATTTATATAAACTTTTTTATTTGTCCACCCTATAAAAGTTGAAAAATGAATTTAAATCTATACACAAAAGCCAATAAAATGTTTAAATTTAATGCAAATCAATAACCTGTAAAAAACGGTATAAATATATTATAGCGAGTGTTAGTTCGTTTTTGTTGAGCGGTGTAAACGTGGGAAAAGTGATAACATAGGGAGAGGAATATTTAAGAGTGCGTGTCTTTCACGTGATCATTCCATCTTTTCAGCGGCCAAACTATAGCCAATTTTAAAATTAATATTCTTAATAAAGAAATTAATATGCAAGGATTTATTGTCAAGGATTTATGTGTTGATATAATAATGGGAAATGATGAATTGGAAAAGAAGAAAGTAAAGATAGATTTTGAAGAAAAAATAGTAACTTTGGAAGGGCAAATAATTAAATTTATGCAGAATGAGGTGGAAGAAGGAATAAGAGTTGATAGGATATTATTAAAAGAAAATAATGATGTTTATGAAGAAGAAATGTATTTTGACGATAGGGAAATGTCCCAAAAGAATGTAAAGAATAATTGTAGTGAATATTTAAGGAATGGAAATTTTAAGCCGATGGATGCCTATGAGGTGGAGTGCGTAAAATTGGAAGAAAGGAATAATGAGTACATAATGAAGAATAATTTTATTTGCAAAGAAGAAGATGTGATAAAAGTTAATTGCCCTGAAGAATATAGGTCAATAGTCGTTTCCATATTGCAGCAACACAAGGGACTTGTCAATAAAGAAAATAGAATTGCACAAAATTATATTCATAGTATAAAAGTTATTTCATAAACCCTATAGTAGTAGTACGTAAAAGATAAGGTAAAATCAGGTTATGTTTGGATGCAAGGAATATTAACAAGATCACTGAAAAGCAATTTGAAGCACCAATGAGTATAGATGGAATACTAGGAAGAATTACACGAATGTCATTTTTCACTAAAATCGATTTACAGCATAGTTTCTGGTTAATACCTCTAGAAAGAAAAAGGAGACAGTATACAGGATTTCAGATAAATGGAGTAGTATATCAATTCAAAGTAGTATCATTTGGACTTCAATCATCTTGCAGTGCTCTAAGTAGATGTCTTCATGATATTCTGGATCAATATGAACATTTTGTTATTCACTACATTGATGATATATTAATTTTTTCTAAAACGGCTGAAGATCATGAAAAACACCTAAAAATTATAATCAACAGATTAGACAAAGTTGGACTAAAAATAAATCAAGAAAAATGTACATTTTTTTAAAAAGAAGTAATATATCTAGGTTATAAACTTAACACTAAGGGAATCGAAATGGATCCAGAACGGAGACAGGTCATTCAGGAATATAAAACACCACACAATCTAAGAACTTTAAGAGGATTAATTGGAATAATTAATTATTATAAAAGGATGATACCAGATCTAAGTATAAAAGAAATTCCATTACTTGAACTGCTGAGGAAAGGTGTAAAATGGAGATGGGATCAGAGAAGAGAACTAGCATTCCAAGAAATCAAAAACATTTTTCTGTCAAATTTAAAAATATACCATCCTTATTACACAAAACCATTCATATTAAGAACAGATGCATCCATAGAGAGATTTTCAGGGATATTATTACAAATACATGATGGGGTCGAATACCCACTACAATTCATTTCAAGAATTACAAAGCCACATGAAAAGGGTTACTCAGTTTCAGAATTAGAACTTGCAAGTATCATACACTGTGTCACAAAATTAAGATTTTATTTGTTGGGTAATGAATTTACTATAGAAACAGATCACCAAGCTTTAACATCTATATTAAATAACAAATATGGGAACAGTAGAATACATCGGTGGAGTCTAATACTGAGTGAATATAGCTTTGAAATCAAATAAATTTCTGGAAAAGTTAACATAGTGGCAGATGCTTTGTCAAAGTTAGAAAATACATCACAAAAAGGGCAGCGAACAATAAAAATTGGATTAAATTAGTTAGTAGAAAGCACTGGACTATATTCTAAAGAAGAAATCATAAGAGATCAGATCAATTTGAGTGAAAAACAAAAAGTCCTTAAGAAAGATGGAGTTTATTATAAAATAATAAATGGCATATAAGTATATGTAATAACTAGAACTTTGGCAAGGAAAATATTGAAAAATTTACATAACAATTACATGCATATTGGTTCAAGAAAGCTATGGATGCTATTTAGGGACAATTATTTTGCAAAGAATGACATAAGTATAGCAAAAGAAATTACTACTCAATGCCAAATATGTCAAATAAACAAAGAAAAGAATTTCAAAAACCAGAAAACATATAGATCTAATGTTGTATATGAAAAACTAAATACAATTTCCATGGATTTCATCTCAAATTTAGTTCCAAGTCCAACAGAAAAAAAGCATATACTAGTGATAGTTGATTTATATATAAAATTTATTAAACTACATCCCTGCTCAAGAACAAATGTTAAAACATTGAAATTATATATTAATCAATTTTTCGAAGAAATAGGACCATTTAGAAATTGCATAATAGATAATGCTACATATTTTAACAACCAAAAATTTCGGGCATTTTGTGAGAAAAAGGAAATCAACATTCATTTTACAAGTATCAGACATCCTCAGGCAAATCCTGCAGAAAGATATATTAAAGAAATTATAAAATATTTAAGAATAGTATGTCAGGATCAACATGAAACATGGCAGCAACATATACCACAAGTAGAATATTTTTTAAATAATACACATAATTTAAATACTGAGGAAGTACTAGAATTTTTCATGTTTGGCCATATAGGAAACAGAAAATGGATTAGTAAATATAATCAGGATATGTTAGAACAAGTAATGCAGAAAGTGAATAACCGAATTAGGAGGAAAGCTGAAAAATATATCAGAAGATCGAAAAATAAAAAAACCAATCACATTTTAAAAAGGAGACAAAGTGTTAATTCGTTCACTTAGAAAGAGTAATGTTAGAAAAAACCGTTGTAAGAAATTACAATCAATGTTTGAAGGTCCATATAGAATCGAAAATCAGAATGGACTAAATAGTTATGTGTTGATAGATGCAGATAATAGCTAAGAGGCATGTTTCATATCAATGACATTTTTAAATATTATGAAGAGATTGAATAATGTCTTCTGTATTTTTAACACTGATAGCAGTAAATAATAACAACACTAACAGTTCACTGATAGAGCCATTTCATATTGATGGTAGATTTCATTGTTGTGAATCAATTTGACATCATATTTGTTGATCTTATACATATGGAAATTGTTTGTGCCCTAAAAATCATAATTTGGGGTTAGATACAGAATTGATTCTATAAATGTCTTTCTAAAAATAATATGAAAAGTGTAAAACTTACCAATTTATATTGATGAAAGTTATTTTGAACGGAAAGATGGTAAATAAATTGAAGCAATTCCTAGATTTTGTCTATAAATAAACATAACACAATATAGACCATTAGGTTATATTTTTATTCTCTGATATAGCCTCCATTGCTCCATTTGACATGACAGTTTGACATAGACAGACAACAGGGATGTATTTAATAGGAAAATTAAAAAAAAATTGAAGTATTTAATTTAATATATTTACTAAGGTATGTGGATAAGAAAATTAATATTTAAAAAAATAATAATTGAATTATTTCTTTTAAAATTAATTTTGGGGTATTGATATGATATTGAATGTAGGAGAAATAAAAATAGTGATTAAAAATAATTTATAAGTTATATACTAGATAATATTAGATAGAAAAAGTATTTGGATATTTTAATAAGTTATATACTGTAGAATATATTTGTATGAGGTCATTCTTAAGAAATTAGCATATAATAAGTGTAAAAAGTTTTTTTTAATAATTATGATATATTTAAGTGAACCATGTGCATAGGCAACCAAATATACTCTGAATAAGTGACAAACAGAAAATAAGAGTTACGAATATAAAGTGGGGTTATTTGTTAATTTGAAATGTTTAGTTTACATATAGTTACGGATTTGAAGTAGTATAGTTTATTAATTTAGGTTGTTTAATTTACATATAAGTTTATATTCTGATCTGAAAAGCCTAAATGTCAATAAAATTCTCGATAGAAAAAGAATTCTCTAGAACACGGAAGATAACCTTGTTTGCGAAATTAAGTATTCGAGAAAATTCATATATTTAGGAAATAGAACAATTCGAATATGATTTCTTGCCAGATGATTCTGGAATATTGAAAAGATATAAAAACTCGGTGATTTGATTTCAAAATGGCCAGTCAGTCAGTAAGCGGTCAGACAGTTAGTTAGTAAGAAGACAGACACAGTTAGTTACAGATAGTGAAGTCAGTTGTTCAGTAAGTTCAAGATTAGTCAGTCAGAATTAGGAAGAAAGTATAAAGTATGCAATAATCAGTGATTTAGTATTAAAATTTGATAATATTGGAAAGTATATTATAAGAATATTGGTTGGAGATTGGAAGAAATTAAAAATTATATTATGATTGGAGATTAGTAGAAATCAAATTATAATAGTTATATGCTGATTGGATATTGGTGTATTAAAAAGAAGAATAAATATAAATGCTATTAAGAAGAAAAATAATTTAAATTGGTGGAAGCTAATAATTGGAAAAAGTAATTCCACGAAAACAAGGATAACCGAAGCTGAGAACGAAGACATTGAGTGGTGATTAAAATCTTTATTTTGGAGAACAGTTTCATTTAGGCATTCAGTGACAGAAAGGTACAAAATTTTGTTAATATAATTTAGTTAGTGTCATAACAATTTCAATTTTAAAGATAGTTTGTTTAAAATTTACATTGTCTATATAATTTAATTAGTTTCATAAGAATTTCAATTTAAAGATAGTTTATTTTAAATTTACATTGGCTATGTTAAATATATATGTGTGTTTCATAATAGATATAATAAAGATACTTTAAAAAAGTGCTTACAAACTAATTCTTTGAGAACCGCGATAAAAACCCTATATATATATATATATATATATATATATATATATATATATATATATATATATATATATATATATATATATATAACATCATCACAATATATATATATATATATATATATATATATATATATATATATATATATATTTCTCTTATTCATTCTCTTATTCATTGACCTTTTTCTTGTTTTTTGAAACGTTCTAAACGTTTGGCATTCCTTTCCTCAGGTAGTTTAGCTTCCTCCGTGGAGGTGTAAGTTGTTGCTCTGGAAACCTCAAAGTCTTCAAACATTATTGCCACAAATTGGTCTCATTGCTCCTGTAGTGATCCTTTCCCAAGTTAATATGCTCCTTTTCTAACTTGGGTGCACCGTACTGAAGACGACCAATAGTCAGAAATACGTATATACGGTTGTCTTCCATTTTATACACATATTTTAGTATATTTTTGTTTTCCTTTGTTGCGAGCTATGCCGATTACCTTTTACTGAGATACTGTAAGCATTGGATGCTTTTGTGGTAACTTCATTACACATTTTATAATATTACTATAATAAACTCTTAATCTTTTCAATAATGTTACCTAAAGTAAAAATAAAATGAATTAATATCATACTGTTGGAATTATTGTGATCTTATGATCTTGTTAGTTCTCGGCAAATACTTATTTTTTACATTAGTTTTTTTACATACTTTTTTAAATTATGTACTATAACCACATGGTCGTTTGCTGTGCTATGTTTGAATCAAATAGTAAACTGTATTTAGTTTCAATTGATTGTTTATACAACCTAAGTATTTAATGTCTAGTATCTTAAGCTTCTTTACATTTTACACCATTGACTGCTACATGTCTTTTTACGGTAACACATTTATATTGACTTTTCAATGGATGTTTGGTTTTTCATATTGTGCTTTTTAGATGAACTGATAATGCTTTCTGATTAGAGAGCGAAACTTCTTCAAATAAATAGATGAAGTAGCCTACTTCTTTGTCTTTTTTCTTCACCTTTTGACCGAAAAACCCACCACTCTTCGAGTGATCCTTATTTTTATTGGATTAACGTTGGTACTCCGTTTATCGATATATATATACATATATATATATATATATATATATATATATATACATATATATATATATATATATATATATATATATATATATATATATATATATATATATATATATATATATATATATATATATATATATAGATCTAGCGGTTAATGTGGGCCCCGTACTAAAACGGTATTATACTAACTCCAGGAGAATATACACCGTGTATATTATTATCTGGGTAGCGCTTTATGTAGACTCCGACCAACACGTAGGATTAAATGAACTCCGTAATAGGGTAAAACACTTTTGGGATCCGTATGTATTCTTCCCCGTACACAACTAAACTCCTCCGATGTTGCCAATAATTTGATTAGTCGTAGATTTTTAAATTTTACAGCAGGTACGTTTTGGAACTTGAAATTTATTTAAATATCAATCAATTTATTCATCCCGAAATTTCACAAATACTTGGTTAATGTAGTTAAATATTTTATGGTGGTAATTTATATTACTTGCTTTAATTATTTTTAAACTTAAGTTAGTGTCTGTTATCAGCTTGGAAAAGGCAATTTTTATGTATTAGTATTTTTTTAATGCATTGACACTGAAAAATTTATTATATAAATGTACGTTCCGATGTTTCGATTGCTACGTTTTATAATGTACAATATTTGTTTCATAAAGTAGTAAAATTTAAATTATAATAATTTGTAAATCAATCTTAAAATTATAATTTTTTACTGTCTAATTTCAATATTTCAATTTTTAAATGTAGGAAATTCAATATCTTACTATAATACTTTAGTATGTAACTTGTAACAGATACTAAAATAATAAGTAGGCATAACGTATAACGTAACGTAGCAATCAGTAGTGAATCAGTACTCAGATAAAATATTTCGGTGACTTTATGGTAATTTGATTATAGCCAACATATCTATTACAATTATTACATATAATATGTTCGGTTGTTTTAAAAAATACTTTGTCGCTTGTAAATTTTGTATCTTTCGTGATCAGGCATACGAGTATTTTATTTTTAATTTAGAAGTAAATGTATATATAATATTCTTTTTTCTGTCACTTATTTTAAATATGGTTCACTTATATTTTTCTTGCTTATTTATTTTTATTCGTAATACTTATAACGTACGTAATAACGTACCCGTTGTTGCAAAAAGCAACAACGGGTACGAAAGATATCAGGTATCAGGGGTGGTATTTGTCAATCTAAATGCCGCCTACGACACATTAAATTAGAGGACATTTCTCCAAAAACTGTATGACAAACTGTAAACATCGTTTTATTCGCGTATATCTACAGAACAGAAGATTTTTCGTATCATTCAATGGTAATATGGAGAACGCAGACAAACGGTCTCGCTTGGGGTAGCGTAATGGCACCTACACTGTATTACATTTACACAAATGATCAACAGATACCAGTAGATACGAGGATTTTCATGTAGACCATACATTGCACAACCAAAAACTTTTGTTGCTGGAGTGGAGAAAAATCTAATAGATGCCTTAAATATAATAAAAATGAACTACGATTTAATTTTAAGCCAAACCCCGAAAATCTTAGGAACACTCCTTCAATTTTCCCAACACAGGCGCTTTCACAAAACTGAACATCCAATAGTGTGATGAAATCCTTGAACTCTGAATTTCCTATAAATACCTTGTAGATAGTTTATATCGCACGTTGTCAATCACAGAATCTTGTTTAAAACTAAAAGGCAAACTAAGGACCAGAAATAGTATGCTCCGCAAGCTTGTCAGCTAAAAATGGGGCGCACATCCTTTCACCCTTAAAACGTAAATGCTTGCACTTTTCTTCTTGCTTAACTGCCTTTTTCCTTTTATTCCGATATACTCTGTACGAGTACTAGAAACCAATTCGTTAAGGATTTTTGCTTAGTTGAGGAGATATGTTGTGGAATGCAATTTTTAGATTCCCCATGTCTCTAATAACAGTTTTATCAACGTCTGTTTTTCCTTGCAATTCTTAGAAGGCACAGATTAAAGCAAAATATTGAATTTGGTTTCAAAAATTAGTTCACAGGATTTGTAGCAATATGATAATGAGGTTAAAAAAGTTTTCTTATTATTTTTCTTTCAAATATTCGGAGTTCTTTCTTGTTTGTTTTAGTCACTGTCCATGATTCGCATTCATGTATTAAAATAGGTCTTAAGTGAATTATGCTCTGTATTGAATTGCTTTCTTCTGTTGATTCGCTTGTATTTGGTTTTTATTTTGTTGATTTTAAGTAAAACATTTTTAGTGCTCTCTTCACTTTGTTGAAGATGTCGTTTGCGGAGAGAGTTTCTTATAAGATCAATATCATTAGCAGATGCTAGGACTGCTTTGTACCTTGAGCCATTAATGAATTGCATTTTAAATAGACGTTATTTCTATTTTAGTAAGCTGTTCATTAAATTTTTGAATATTTGAATCGAGAATCTGTATTTTATTCAACTGTTTTATAACACAGAGTTTCTTGGCGCCTATCTTCATCTCTGTTTTTTTTTGTTTAGCGTATCATTATTTTTCTTCCTATGCCGTCCCCATTAACGGAGGTTGGCGACCACATTGGGCCTAAAAGTATCTCTGTCTTTTGCAACGTGGAATAATTCGTCTACAGTCATCTTTGTCCAGTCACTAATATTTCGCAGCCATGACTTCCTCTTTCTACCTATTCCCTTTTTGCCATCGACTCTACCCTGCATGATGGTGTGCAGAAGACTTTATATTCCTTAGTATGTGTTCCAGGTATGCAGTCCTGCGTACTTTTATTGTTCTCAACAATTTTTTGTCTCGACCCATCCTTCTCAGCACTTCCTCATTGGTGACCCTGGCAGTACATGGAATTCTCAACATTCTCCGGTATATCTAAAATTCAAAGGCTTGAAGCTTCCTAACTATTTGCGCTTTTACCGTCCATATTTCTACTCCGTACAATAGTTGAGACCAGACGTAACATTCAACAAACCTCAGTCTCAGCGCAGTATTAAGATTTTTGTCACAGAACAATTGCTTGAATTTTAAGAACGCTGCCCTTGCCATTTCTATTTGTACCCTGATTTCTTAGTCTGAATCTAATTCTTTGTTGATGTAAGCTCCCAGATATTTATATTTTTACTCCCGCATCATTATTAAAAGAATTTTGCTGAATGTCGATCTAGGGAATCCGGTGGTATGTACATGATGTTTCCATAACCAACGTTCGAAAATTTGTCTTACTGTAAAATCATGAGGATTTTACTAGGAAATATAGTGCTGTTTAATAATAATAAAGTTCAAGCAACAATTCCTATATGCACTAACTTGGTACTGATATCTCTGCTCCCCGATACCAGGTAGCAGTCCCGAAAACATTATAACTGCTACACTCATGCTTCCAATTATCCAACGATTAGCCAGTCCAGGACTATACGCCTTATTATGGTACTAATATTGCTGCTGTCCCTCATAAGTAAATATAATATGCAAGAAAGGTTTTGGCAATTTAATAGGATTTTGTATGTTAGAATATTATTTCTCCGAGAAAGTGAAAAATATCTATTTGCTATCCGGATTTAATTCATAGATTAAATATTAGAATGCTATAAAATAATGCTATTAGCAGCAAAAAACGGTCTGATAGTAAGTAATGAGAAAACTAAATAAATTGCTTTAACATACAAGAGTGAGGACGTAGAGTAGGGCATAACGTAACAATAAACCCATATAATTTTGAAAGATTGCAGCGTTTTAGGTATCGTAGATAACGCTGTCACATAAGAAATAAAATGGAATATTCAAGTAGCTAACTGATGTAAATATAACCCACATAACACTTTTAAATCCAGAAGTCTAATACAAATCCCTAAAATCAGGATATATAAAACAGTGATTAAACCAGTGCTTTTGACTGAAAATGTGACGAGAACGCTGACAAAACAATGTAAGTAAAACTTAGGTATTAATTAGATCAGGATTACTAGAAAAGCCATCAGAATTATTTTCCAACTTACAAAGGTCCGAATACTAACCAATACCGAACCGGAACTAATGCCAAGGTCTAACAGATATATAAAGATAGCAACGTCATACAAGAGACTACATCTCAACGCCAAAGTTACGCTGGCTACATCCAAAGGCTTTCTAATAACTGCATTGCCAAGTTAAACTGGGAGAATGCCCCGAGAGAAAAAATGCCCTTAGGACGTCCACGAATCAACAGGGAAGGTAACATATGGTCAGATTTAGGAATAATGGGACTACCTACCGACCCATCATATTTATCAACACATGCCTGTACAACCAACTGCTATCCAACCTACAATCAATACTTATCTGTTGGGAACTATCAAATCCATTACATGTAGTCAAACGAAGTAGGCTTAAAAAAAGTTATCTTAGGAAAGGCACTACAGAAATATTGATACATATTTTTAAAACGTTATTTACGTGGCTAAGTTTTCAATAGGAATAAGGAGACAAAAAGCAGAAAAGCCAATAGAACCTTGTTGCGTTCTGACTATACTATGACGATAACCTTTACAATATAAACAATACTTGAGGCAACTGTTTGTCTCAATTTTGTCATTCAGAATAATTATGTCTGTATTTTTTAATTTGCTAATTTCCATAGATTCTAATTTCCATAGAATCTAAATATATCTTATGGCCTTTATTTTAAATATACTTTTTTAGTAATGAAAATACGTAGATAGAACCTGGAATATACATTTAACCTTTAATCTCTGGGATAAATCCATCTCCTAAACAATGGCGCCGATATATTTAGTTAAAATTCTGTGCACTTATTTTAACCGTTTATGTCCTTATCATTCATATATGAGTTGTGACCGATATTACAAACTCATTTACTTTTCACAAAGAGACTCCATATTAACTATACTTATTACTATACAAATCTGATTCGAAATATCATCGAAAAGTAACAGTGTGTAAAATTATTTTTAATGAAAAGTTAATTAGCCATTTCTTATGGGGTTCAAAAGAAAAGCCTTTACGAAAATTTGAGTACAAATAAGACCACCGTAATCAGTTGTACCCTGGGTAATGAATAATTAATTAATGCTAATCAGAATCACCCGGTCAATATGATTTTTGTCAAATCGGTCCTTTTTAGGATCAATTATTCTAATAATGTCTATAAATATTAAGGGCATATCTAGAGATAAAGACACTTTACTTTACTTAACCTTATCAGACATATGCGCTTAGCACAAATGTGACGTATTTCTAGTGCAGAAAATACATAGAGGGCAAAAAATAGTGTATTTGGTATTAAGCTGATCGCTTAAAATCACATAATAAATGTAAAAGTGCTATCTCTGCCGGCAAAGAAGCAAAGAAAAACTTACAATGAGAGAGGACAAAACCAGTCAGCTGAAGGAACCTTTTAACGATGTTGAGCTTGGATCCACTATCTACGTATATAATGAAGAATAGTACGGCACTGACTGAAGATCTGAGCACAAAGCTTATTATAAAATTTGGACCAAAAATACAACAGTTACTGATATCTAAAGTCTTCAGACAAACAAAGCAAAGACAAAGTTGTTGCCTTGCTTAAACCTGGCAAAAACTCCAACGACCACAAAAGCTATCGGTCAATATATTTATTTTGTCAGCTTTACAAAATACTTCTCAAGAGGTAAAACAGAAGAAAAACTCAAATTAAAAGACAAAAGTTGCTATAGACAGGAAAGATCATGTACGTCACCAATACTAAATCTTGCCCAACACAGCAAAGATGGGTACAAAAGATATTAGGTATAAGGAGTGGTATTTGTCAATCTAAGCAGCAATTTGCAGTTTTCATTCAATATCTAAGTTACGTTATGCCCTACTCTACGTCCTCTCTCTTGTATGTTAAAGAAATTTATTTAGTCATCTGGGAAAAATTTCTCAAACGATATTAATATTAAAAGGGACTTTAAAGAGCCAAAGCACGCTAAACCGTAAGGCGACTAAACCACACAAAATGGTTATTTGAGAAAAATTATAGCTCGTTCCAGAAAGAATTGTAAATATAACATTAATGTAGATTAAGAAGAAACGCTGAAGAAAAAAAACAGTAGCGGTTAGCCTAAATAAAGGAAGACAAAAAGATGTAATTTAATGTTTTGAAAAAATCTGATCCGAAGAGTATATGAAAAACATTTCATAGTATAGACATCGAGCGCGGCGATGCCTTTGCCGTCTGGCGGCCTATATCGGAAACTTTTACTACCATTTGACTATTTGTGTACGATTTTGTGTATGGTTAAGTGGCACACCACAAAAAGTGTTTTTATTTTCTCTTTTGTTCAACAATTAAAATGTATTACTATACTTCTAGATGTTCCAATACAATAAAGGATAATAAACATAAAGCACAGGGTACAAAATTTTATTATTTTCTATGTGCTAGTTATTATAAACACATAAGCTATACTACAATCAAAAACTATGACCACTATGAAAAAACACGGTAGACTATAACTACATTTGTGCTTTAGCACTATAGTAAGAACAAGATAAAAATCTAAATTCCTACATAATTATATTAACGAGAAGTTAAAAAAACTTTTGTTCGTTATCAGCAATAGAAAGCGCATTTCAGAATATATTATGAAAAATGTTGTTGATATTACAATATCAGATGATAGGAATACAAAAATAAAAATCAACTTACCTTTTCAAAACAACAATCAATCACTTCATTTTATCACGAAAAATTTAAAAATTGCAATGTAATTGAACCCATTTTGTGAGCTATAGTTACATTGATACTTATGTGGCAATTAGCTGTAAAGTCATTAGTCGTTTTCGCCGTATCATATTTTCCTGATATTTTTTGTAGGCAAGCGGTTTAGTTTGTGTAATACAATATCCCCAATTCGTATCATAATATTGTAACCGTTTCAAAAGATTTAAAAGAAAATCATTATAAATTTCAATAATTTTTTTTTAAATAAAACTTCTAACCCCATCTATCTGTCAAGTACCTACCTGTAGCCGACTCAAGGATTCTTCTGTAATTCCCAAATATATCCGGTAGATGAGCATATTTTTCAACTTGTCACTCACGCCCAATTTCCAGAATCAGGCGCCATAATAGCGCTTCGCTCTTTTCTGTTAAGACCGTCCAACCGTTAAGACGTGTTTCCAAAGTGGGTCTCAATTCAGAGGTGAGCTAATAAATCCTTTTCTTGTCCATATTTCAGATAGATATTTATTTTTTTAGACCCTTATTGGAGAGGCTATAATGCTGATATTATATTTCTAATACTCGTCGCAAGATAGTATTGCTATGGAGTTATTCCAGATCATGGCCCAGTAGCAGTATCTTTTTATGGAATACCTAACCCCTCTTATCTAGGATGGTGGTGATTTGATATAGTACGTAGCTGAATCAATGGTTTATTTGGTGACTGATTAAATAAGAAGAGAAACAGAGCAGATTAAGGTTGTACCAATTTTTATTATACCTACTTTCAAGACAACAGAAATGATTATGAACTCAAAAAAAATGAAAATATAGTGAAGTGTTCTAATTTAATTTAAAGGTTTATTTTCTTCATTGTCCCTAGTTGATAAATAACTATGTTATTTTCAATGTAAACAAATTTCGAAATTTGGGGTTAATATATATATATATATATATACATTCATTTTCTTTATAACCAATTCTTAATTTAATACGATACAAAGATTTTTTGTTTATGATAATGTTAACATAAAATAATATTTTGGAATCCCTTTGGGATAACGTAACTTTTAATGTGTTCTTTTTGTTCAATACTAAGAAATAATAAAGAATAGTTTTCTTGTAAACTTTCAATAAATCTTAATTTTTTTTGCTCTTCCCCTTCGAGGATAAACCAGGGGTGGCGTCCAATAATAAATTATAATTTCATATTATCTAATTGTGCTTGAATTTAAGATACGATATAGTTTCTATATGTTTAAGAAAACCCCGCCCAATTCTCTTCGACAGTGAGCGATTCAGGCCTTGTGTATATTAATGTAGCACGGTAGGGTTACAAAATGGCGCCTCGACGTGTGGCATGTATTAGATTTGCTCCATTTGTACCTTCGTTACAAAATGTCGCCCAGCGTGTGGGGCTTTTGAATATTCCTGTATCTTCAGTTTTTTTCAGTATTATTAATTGTTTTGTACCCCCCTGTATATGTGGTTAATTAAGTCTGTATGTTTTGAACCATTTTTTTGGTTAAATTGTGTATTTGTTTTATCCAATTTTTCATTAAATCAACACTGCTACTATTTTAGAATTTTTTGCAAAGTATTTATAATGTATTCGTTTTTAGTCTTCGTAAAATTACGTAGAAATATTTCCGTCTATTTTCTGAGATCAAAATAAAACGTATTTGGAATGATGTGATGTAAACATTCACTGCTTAATTTCTTTTTGTCGGTATTCTTAATGCGAACGATATTAATTTGTGTATTTACAGACTCGTCTAAAATAAACATTCCATGTTAGAGAAATGAATTTTGTTTATGTCCATATTTCGAAGTGTCCTATGTCCTCAATTTTTTCTCATAATATATTCCTCAATGTGTTTATTTTTATTGTGTTTATTTTAAATAAACGAAAGGCTCTTAGCCGTTGTTATTTGAAAAATCAATTAAGCAAATTCTATTTATGGTTTAATTTGCAGCAAACAACTGGGAATTATATCTATGTACAGGGTGATATAAAATATTATTTAAATATTTTTTTGATAAATAATTTTGATTACAGTAAATAACGGTGGCAATCTAATATTTTCTTTTTTTTTTCTTTTGACGAATTTTTTTAAAATGGAGTCTTCTGTAGTACAATACCTAAAAAATAGTGAGGTTGATTATGAATTGTTTATAAGAGGTGTGAAAACGAAGAAAAGCATTAGTGAGAAGAAGACAATGCTTCGCAAATTGCTTAATAAAAATGCTGTTATTGATTTGGACGAAAATAGGTTAAATTTTGAAGAAGAAAGAATTCAAATTGACCTAGCATCATCTGATATTCGTGTTTTGATTGATGAGTTTGAAGGTGATATAAGTGACTCAGTCTATCGTAGGGCAAAAGCTCATCTCTCCCATTTATCTCTTAGAATATCCAGATTACCGGTCGAGTTTGATGAGGAAATCGAATATAAAAATGAGGCGTCTGCAAATTGTTTATTGTTGGAAGGAGAATTAGATGATAAAATTATTTCTGGTCAACCATCCACTTCTTCAAATGTCGTTTCTCCACAGCCCGTCGTTAATATTCCAGCTCCAATTGTGCAAGTATCTCATCCAATTAATTTAGCTGACTGGAACGTAAAATTTAATGGTGATGCAAAGAGTGTTTTCCCATTTCTTGAAAAAGTAAGAGACTTGGCTGAATCTCGCAATATTGATCATACTATCCTTTTTCGGTCGGCTGTTGAACTATTTTCTGGTAGTGCTGCAGTGTGGTTCAGAAGTATTCGTGGTACCGTTTCCTCATGGAACGATATTATTTGTCTTCTAAAAGCTACTTTTCTCCCTCACGATTATGATGAAGATTTATGGAACCAAATTAAATCTCGAAAACAAAAGAAAAGCGAACCTTTCGCTTTATTTCAAGCTCAGATTATGGCTCTAGCTAAACGTCTGACAACTCAACCTTTAGAGAAGACTCTTGTAAAACATATGAGACAAAACATCCTTCCAGAATATATTCCACTGATTGCGCTAGTTGATACTAATACTGTCGAGGAGTTGTCTGTAGTGATCCGTAAATTAGAAAATAATTCGGTTTCTCTTAATGTCTAAAAGGAGTCATCTTCATATGTATCTTATGTTAGTCATGTTTCCCCCAGCACTTCGAAACAAGCAAATGTTTCAAATAGGAGAACAGATTTAAAAAATTCTGATTCCCGTCTCCATGTCAACAATTCTAAAAACTCCAAGGTAGAACCTCCAATTAGAAATTCCCAGAAGTATAGAACGGTTGTTTGTTATAATTGTCGAAAACAGGGACATATTTTTAGTGAATGTCGACAAAGGTTTGATAGGTATTTTTGCTTTCGTTGCGGTAAAGAGGATGTTACTATACCAACGTGTCCTAATTGTTCAAAAAACAAGTAAGGAACACCCCTAAGTTCGGTGGGCGTGTTGCTGATCAAAGGGCAAATCCCGGACATACATGTTTGGTGATCACTAACAAGTCTTCAAAAAATTTTTGTGTTTCTGATTGGTCCAAATGGCTCGACATTGTGAAAGATTTCCTTAAGCAACCAAGGGTATCTCCAGTGATTGCTTCAAAACCATTTGATAATAGGCCTTATTTAAAAGTCCAGATTTTCTCACAACCTTTTACACTTTTGTTAGATACGGGATGTTCCACAACTGTAGTAGGATCTAAAGGAATCGAATTTCTTAAGAAAAACAATATTCAAATTGATTCTTCAAATAGTCAAAGCGTATCTCTGGCTGATGGTTCGAATGAAAAAGTTACTGGCAGTGTCGATTTACCGATTGTGGCGAATGGTGTTTGTCATGTTGTCAATTGTCTCGTAGTACCATCACTACCTCTTAATTTCATTTTAGGAAGCAATTTTATTTCAAAATTTTCTTTGGCAATGAATTTTGATCACAATACTTGGAGTGTTAAAAATTCTCTTTGTGAAATAATTTCAAAATCTCAAAGTGACATTCTATCCCATTCATCTTTGTGCCCAATTGATTCCCTTGATTCTAAATTAAGACTTTTAGCGGATACTGTAATTAATAGCTTTCAAGAAGTAGACAATAAGCATGGACTTGGAAGGACTAATAAAATCCAAATGTCTATTGATACTGGCGATGCTAAGCCGTTTCGTAAACGTCCTTTTCCTATGTCGCCTTATATGTCTGAGATTCTAAATCGTGAACTCGATGAGATGATCAAATTAAAGGTAATAGAACCATCTAACAGTCCTTGGTGTTCTCCAGTCTTGCTTGTGAAAAAGAAGTCAGGTGAATTTAGATTTTGTTTTGATGGCAGAAACCTTAATGAGGTCACTCGTCACGACACATATCCCCTTCCAAATATTGACAAAATTTTATCCTTGCTTCGTAATGCTAAATATATCAGCTCAATTGATTTGAAGAAAGCTTTTTGGCAAATCCCTCTTGAGCCAGCTTCGCGTGAGAAAACTGCTTTTGCTGTTGTAGGTCGTGGTTCATTTCAGTTTACGGTAATGCCTTTCGGTCTTTGTAATAGTGCTCAGACCCAACAAAGATTGGTGGATCAAATCTTTGGTCCTGAATTTGAACCGTTCATTTTTACTTATTTAGACGATATCATTGTTTGTTCTTCCACTGCAGAAGAACATATTGCTTTGTTAACACAAGTCAAAGACAAATTGAAAGATGCCAACCTGACAATAAATGTAGAAAAATGTGAGTTCTTCAAAACATCTTTGAAATATTTAGGCTATATTGTTGGTGATAACTCCCTCAGATCTGATCCAGATAAAATTTCAACAATGGTCAATTATCCTCGTCCAACCAACACGACAGAGATTAAACGTTTTATTGGTCTTTGCTCGTGGTATAGACGCTTCGTCAAGGACTTTTCTACTCTTGTTTCCCCCATTAATGATCTTTTAAAAGGAAAGAAAAAGAAAGAATCCATAGTTTGGACACCCGAAGCTGAAAATGCATTTATCGCTAAGGAAGCTTTGATTTCTTCCCCAGTTCTTGTACAACCTGATTATTCTCGTCCTTTTACTATTCAGTGTGACGCTAGTGACACCGGTTTAGGTGCCGTGTTGACTCAGGAAATCGATGGTGGAGAAAAAGTAATTTCTTATGCTAGCCGTTCTCTAACAAAGGCTGAGCGTTCTTATGGAACCACCGAGAAGGAAGTCCTTGCTGCTTTGTTTTCTGTGGAAAAGTTTCGTCCTTACATTGACGGTGTTGAATTTACTCTTATCACTGATCATTATTCTTTGTTATGGCTCACGAATTTGAAAAATCCCACAGGTCGTTTGGCTCGTTGGGCTATGCGCCTAAAACAATTTGATTTCCGAATTGTTCATCGTAAAGGAGCTTTTCATAAGGTGCCAGACGCACTTAGCAGGATTCACGAGAAAGATATAATTGCCTACCTTGAGGTAGACACCGATCGTATCGATCCTTAGTATGGTGACGCGTACGAAGATTTTAACCAGCCCCGATAATTTTCCACAATGGAAAGTTGAGAATGATCTCATTTACAAGTTTATTCCCGCATGTCTCCCTTTTAATTCCAATCTAATTGAATGGAAGATTCTTGTGCCTAAACCTCAACGTGAAGGAGTCATCAAGTCATGTCATGATCCAGCTACTTGTGCACATCCGGGTGTTTACAAAACTCTTGCTCGAATTCAAGAACGCTATTACTGGCCGAAGATGCGAGAAGATGTCGTTAGTTATGTTCGTGCTTGTAAAATATGTGGAGCACAAAAAGCACCCAATACCGCACAAATGGGAAAAATGGGTAAGGAGAAAAAAGCTGAGTATCCGTGGCAAATTATCGCTGTCGATTTGATAGGCCCTTTGACTAGAAGTAAAAATGGTTTTACGTGGCTCTTAGTTTGTGCTGACTGGTTTTCGAAATATACATTGTTACATCCTCTGCGCAAGGCTACTGCCTCTAACATATGTAAGTTTTTGGAAGAACAAGTGTTTCTAATGTTTGGAGTTCCCCAACATCTCATGTGTGATAACGCTTCAAATTTAAATTGTAATATCATGAAGGATCTTTGTAAAAGATATGATGTCCAAAAAATCTGGTTTTCTGCTGTTTATTCACCACAGGTAAATTTTGTCGAACGAAATAATCGTACTATTGGTACCGCGATTCGAAGTTATATTGATAACCATCGTGATTGGGATAAACATATTCATGAAATTCGTCAAGCCATTAATACCGCTAAACATGAAGTAACTCAATATACTCCTGCATTTCTGAATTTTGCTAGACATGTACCGTTATCTGGTAATTATTATGGTCAAGTACCCAATGATCCTGCTGATATTGAAATCCTACCGGGTGATTGTAATAGTTATGCCTCGGAAGTCAAAGGTTTAACTGAAGTTTTTTCAGTAGTGCGTAGGAATTTATCTCGTGCATATGAGCGAAATGCCAAAACTTATAATTTGCGTAAACGCGACGTACAGTTTAACGTCGGTGACCAAGTTTGGAGGAAAAACATGGTCCTATCTAGCGCTCCAAAACATTTTATGGCAAAATTGGCTCCTAAATATATTTTGTGTACGGTTATTAAGAAGTTATCTCCTTTAGTATATGTTCTTAGAAATCCAGATGGATCAAATGCCGGAAATTGGCATATAAAAGACCTAAAAGCTTATCAACCTGTCAGTATTTCGTCGGATAATTCAGATTTGTCTGAAACCGAATAAATCGGTTTTCTTAAAATTTTATTACCTTTCTTCTAAAATGTTCAGTCCATTTTTAATTTTTAATTTTTTAGTTGATTCCCTTTACGCCTTTGTGTACTTAATCTTTGCTACCTTCTCCAGCGACTATTCAACCCCTCCGTGGCCCGTGTACAGGAAGAGTTGCGCTAACGCGAACTTTATCCTGGAGAGGATTCGTTTCCTTTCCAAATTTTTTTGGCGTGGGGTCAGTACAGCACTGATACCCTAGTACTTAGTATATTGAATACCACTTTGCTTCGGCAAATCTGTCCCTTAGTGCTTCTTTCCCTTCAGGAAGTTGACACGTTTCAATTTTTTTTGAGCTGTCTCGACAACCCTTGTTTTATGTCGGTGGTGTTGACTATTAGTCAGGGAGCATCCTGCTATAGTCAAGTGGATTAGTGGACCTATCCCTATTCCAATTAATAATTTTGTGTATCTTAGATGTTGTCGCAAAGAGACGAGACTCTGGAAGTAGTGTAGGAGACTCCGCACGTCGACCTCCAGAGCAACTCAGTTTGGCTCGCACCCCAGTTCGTTGAACTGTTTTACTTTTTAATATTATAATATTGATCATTTATTGTGTTCAGTATGTCTATACATATGTCGTATTTCTTTTCGACATAAATTTTATTTTTATCTTATCTAATTCTACTTCGGTATCATTTTGTTTCTATTTTGTATTGATCGAGATCTTGAGTTTGTGCTACACCGACCAAGAACCTATATTGATTTTAAGGGTGTTTGCAAAATTTAATCTCATTTTATTTTTAGAATGCCTTGGTAGAATGTGATATTTTTATGCTTATGTTAGTTTATATTACAATAAATTGTACATACCTTTAGTTGTCTTCAAGTGGATACAAAATTCAGTTTATCTTACAGTATTTATAAGTATAATACGGACTTATAAATCCAAGTAATTTTTTTTGGTATCTATACCAAAGATATCAAGATTTCTCTGTCTAGTTACCAATGATAGTTCATTATAGTATCTGTTCATTTGCCTAAGTTTTACTCTTAGTGTGAAGACCTTCGAATTTCGACTCTCTATTCGAAACCCCCCAAAATAATGTTTGAAAAGATTATTGCTGTCTAACATCCTATATTCTGAATGGCCAGACACTGAGGAAGGCTAGGGATGAAGTAAGCGGATTCCCGCTAGTTGACTCGTCGGAATGATAAGCCATTCATAATTGTATTTCAGTAATAAATCTAGAATAACAGCCTCCCGCGTCAGGAAACTTTTTTTAGTTCTCCAATACCTGTTTAGTTATGTAATCTAGAATTATTTAGACCCTACCCGAAGTTGACCCTACCCGAAGTTGACCCTACCCGAAGTTGACCTACCGATGTTGTCCCTATTATAGGCGGATGATACACGTTAGTTATCACAAATTCTAGTTGTCATACTAATAACTAAACATCAGCTTTTTTTGTTTCTAAATATAGATGTGTCTTACAGAAATTCTGATGTCTACCTTTCCCAGTAAACTTATTAAGGCTTGTCTTTGTAGAACTTTAATGTACCAAATTTTAAACTATTAGTAACTCTTTCCTTTTATTTGTGTATTTCTAAATGTGTCTATAATGACGCGCTGCGTTATTACCTTATGTTATTCGTGGATTAAGTCATAGATGAAAGACTCTATGCTTCCGAACAAACGATGACACATTTGTATTTTGTATCTTATGGCGTTAATGATACGATTGTATTATTATTCTTATGTTATTCGTGGATTAAGTCATAGATGAAAGACTCTACGCTTCCGAACAAACGATAACATTATTTTTTTTTGTGTTTTATTGTGTTAGGTCTCATACCGACTACGCAGTAAATTATCTGTTTTGTATCTTGGTGACAACACTAGTATGTTTTTCTTTATATTACTTATGAAATTTCAAATGGTAATATCTTTATTATATTATTTCAATTAAATGCGAGCATTTGGTCTCAAATAATGATTTGAAAATATGTTTTGTTTTGTTCCGCTTTGTTCATGATATTGGTTATAGGTGATGTATTTTGAGAGTGAGAATGCAATTTTTTTTTGTTTACATTTTTATAGTTGAGTCATAAATATTCTATGCGTTCTGTTTCGCTTTGTTCTGAAATCTTTGATTTGTTCCCACGTGAGTTGTGAAAGAAGGATTTTGTGAGTCCAGATTGTAGCTACATTTGTCCATTCTGTTTGTCTTACCTCTCCGTATATCTATTTCCACTTTTGAAAAGGTTAGTATGGTGTGCCACCATGCCTAGTCCGATTCCACGCTGGTACCCAGTTGAAATCGTGGGGAGGGCTGTGTAACCGTTTCAAAAGATTTAAAAGAAAATCATTATAAATTTCAATAATTTTTTTTTAAATAAAACTTCTAACCCCATCTATCTGTCAAGTACCTACCTGTAGCCGACTCAAGGATTCTTCTGTAATTCCCAAATATATCCGGTAGATGAGCATATTTTTCAACTTGTCACTCACGCCCAATTTCCAGAATCAGGCGCCATGATAGCGCTTCGCTCTTTTCTGTTAAGACCGTCCAACCGTTAAGACGTGTTTCCAAAGTGGGTCTCAATTCAGAGGTGAGCTAATAAATCCTTTTCTTGTCCATATTTCAGATAGATATTTATTTTTTTAGACCCTTATTGGAAAGGCTATAATACTGATATTATATTTCTAATACTCGTCGCAAGATAGTATTGCTATGGAGTTATTCCAGATCATGGCCCAGTAGCAGTATCTTTTTATGGAATACCTAACCCCTCTTATCTAGGATGGTGGTGATTTGATATAGTACGTAGCTGAATCAATGGTTTATTTGGTGACTGATTAAATAAGAAGAGAAACAGAGCAGATTAAGGTTGCACAAATTTTTATTATACCTACTTTCAAGACAACAGAAATGATTATGAACTCAAAAAAAATGAAAATATAGTGAAGTGTTCTAATTTAATTTAAAGGTTTATTTTCTTCATTGTTCCTAGTTGATAAATAACTATATTATTTTAAATGTAAACAAATTTCGAAATTTGGGGTTAATATATATATATATACATTCATTTTCTTTATAACCAATTCTTAATTTAATACGATACAAAGATTTTTTGTTTATGATAATGTTAACATAAAATAATATTTTGGAATCCCTTTGGGATAACGTAACTTTTAATGTGTTCTTTTTGTTCAATACTAAGAAATAATAAAGAATAGTTTTCTTGTAAACTTTCAATAAATCTTTTTTTTTTTTGCTCTTCCCCTTCGAGGATAAACTAGGGGTGGCGTCCAATAATAAATTATAATTTCATATTATCTAATTGTGCTTGAATTTAAGATACGATATAGTTTCTATATGTTTAAGAAAACCCCGCCCAATTCTCTTCGACAGTGAGCGATTCAGGCCTTGTGTATATTAATGTAGCACGGTAGGGTTACAATATTTAGTTTTCAAAACAGATGTTACGCTAATTCGTTTAAATTTTTTAAAGCACTTTGCAGTACATTTGAAAATAAGTCGACAGTTTTCCTTGAAGTCTTTACTTGGAGATTACTCCTTGTTAAATTAATTAGTTTCTTAGGTAAGCCTAGTTCTGCAATGGTATTTCATAGTTTTATTCTTATGATTATATCATGTGTTTGTTTAAAATCTATAAACTACTTTAATGTTATTTTTTGTATTCCCAACAATTCTCATTAACTGCCTAATAGTAAATAATTGATCAACGATTTATTAGTTTTTCTAATTCTACACTAATAGTCTCCTATTTGATAGTTCACCTATTCACTCAATCGTTCCAGGTGTATTAGAAAAAATACTGTATATCCTAATAATTAACAGATATATATATATATTGAAAAATATATATATATAGCTTATATATATTGAAAAAGTTGTATTTTATTAATTTTATTTTTATTTATAATAAATGTTGTAATTTTTAAAATCTGTGGTTCGTTGTTTAATTTAATATATACCTCAGCTAGCTCAATTATGTGTTCTAAGCAATCTGTCACTGTGTGACGTCGACTCTGTAGTCTCCTGGTAGAGTTCAAAAAGAAATTAAACCAAAATTTACTTTAGACCTTTGATAAATTAACCCAAATGAAGCACGTTATTTATTAATATTGAACAAATTTAATATAAACAATAAAATTCGTCTGCAACTTGGGTTGCCTTTAAAAATTTACAAAATAGGAATCGTATAAATCTTAATGTGGTTTAGAGTCGTGACAATAAAATTTTATTACAAAATGTGGAGACTCTATACAAGTACCTAAAAACTAAATAAATATTGCAACTTTATAAAGTGTTTAAATGAACTATAAAGAAAAGAAAATGAACACTTTATTCCGCTGACTTTTTACTTGCATTCAAATATAATCAAAATTTCAAATGATCCCCAAAATTATTATCCAACCTTACTTTAAAACAGTTCTGATTTATTTAAAGAAAACTAACTACTCGCAAAATAATTGGTGAAACTGGAATATCAATCCTCTCTTCCGAAGTTAAGGTACGTACTATTCTATTTTTAATTTAATGATCATTAATATTTTCAATTTTTTTTAAGGCCTATCGCAATTATGTTAATTCATGAATTTTAATTTTCTCAATTTAAATGACATTTCTGTACTCCAATAATAATTTATAAGTTAAATTGTTTCTCTTACTCTCTGGAACAAATTCTGGATATCTCTGCTGTGGAAACTGTGGAAAAACTAAAATTCTCTTTAGACGAGTTAAAAAAACACTCCCGACCTATTCCACAATTTCAGGACTCCTTTCAAAATTTCTTGTCGGCCTCCCCAAATCTATCATTCGTTGCTAACCGCAACCAACGTTCTTTTTTCTTTTCGTCTTCTATTTTTTTTTAAACCATAAAACTGCCCTGTTCTGACACATTTGTCAATCCACATTAAGTTCTCATAATCACTTTAATCACATCTAATTTGGGAATTTATAAAAAAAAATGTTCAGATATAAAACTTATTCTATTACAATGCTAACAATTTATTCTTTTCATCTCCACATCATTGTAATTTCTTATTTAACAAAACCCCTATTAATTTAGCTCCCATAGACTTGCTTGACAGTTTATTTTCTGACGTTTTCAAAATTTCTATGTTTAAATATTTTTTAAGAATTCTTCTTTTTTTGTTCTTTTTAAGGTTTAGACGATTCACCTATACACTAGGCAACTATACTATTCAGAAATTATTAACACTATACCAGGTAAGTCAAAATTAATTTATTTAACAATTTACTAATCTTTTTCTCTCTTTTATTTCAGAGTCGAACCCACATTGTGATGGCTTCATGAAATTCATGAACAACAAACTCATATAAAAATCCATTTAAGTTGTATCCTTTTTAACATATTGAAATCATTTCAATATATATATATATATATATATATATATATATATATATATATATATATATATATATATATATATATATCTTATATCGCAATAGTTTGTGCAGTACATTTTATTATCCCTTTTGTGTATGGTATGCTTTTCAGGCCAAAAGGTATATCTACCTAGGCCAAATCCCGAGACTTGACAAAGAGAACCAAAGTGCGGAAATTACTAGAAGAGCAAGACTAGCATAGGCAGGATTTGGAAAACCAATGCATATCATGACATATGGAATGCAAACCTAGACCCTAACCAAGGCAAACATGAATAAACTAGCCACAACAGAAAGAACAATGGAAAGAGCAATGTTAGGTATACGACTGTCAGATAAAAAAGGGAGCGACTGGGTAAGATCTAAAACAAAAGTCGAGAACATAGCAACAAAAATTGCCAAACTTAAATGGAGCTTCGCGGGCCAGACTGCTAGACAAAAGAACAACGTTGGAATACTACAATACAACATTGGAGACCTTACGAAAGTAAACAACCAAGAGGAAGACCACAGATGAGATGGGTTGATGATATTAAAAGAATAGCCGGAACAAATTGGAAATATATTGCTCAGGATAGAGACCGATGGAAGGAGTTGGGAGAGGCCTATGTCCAAACGTGGACGACACAAGGTTAAGAAGAAGAAGATGCTTTTCAGCAAGTTGGTACTTGCTCTTACTTCTAAATTGACAGATCAGCTGTTTAACTGCCTGTACTGAACTTTCTTCTTCATTTTGCAAATATATATATATGAAAACTAATAAAACTCTGGCTTACCGTTGATTAAAATATTGGATACCCTATACTATTGAATCAACGGAAATACTAAGATCACACGGGGAGAATATTATGGGTTATTTCTGGTTTCGTAATAATTTACACTGAAATTACTAACAAGAGAGTGCTCTCACTTCCACATGTTCAAATTGATATATAGTACCAACATATGCTAGTTATATACCATCAGTACTAATAAAATGGAAACTATCAAATTAATGTCAATTTTATTAAATAATCAAAACAATCGAAAATATATACCAAAACAACACAATAAAAGTAAAAGAAGAAGAAGAACTAACCGACCCTATTGAAGCTGGCAATGAGATAAGACAGGGAGATTCCCTGAGTCCGCTATTGTTCAACCAAATTATGGATGAAATAATAAAAAAGTAAGAAATAAAAGAGGATACCAAATGGGAGAAAAACAAATTAAAATAATCTTCTATGCAGACGACGCAATACTATTCTTTCAAAGTGAAGATGATTTACAACGTATGCTATACCAATTTCATATAACCGCCAGAAAATTTAACATGTTAATTTCTCCAAAAGAGACAACATGCATGGTTATAACAGCAAGTTTACTAAGATCTTAATTGGAGCTGGAAGGTCATCTAATAGAACAAGTGATGGAGTTTAAATATCTAGGTATCACATTATCTAGCTACGGAAAGCTCCAAACTGATGTGGAAGATCCACTGAATAGAGCAAACAGAGACGCGGGCTGCCTAAATGAAACAATATGAAGAAATAAAAATATCGGGAAAGAAACCAAAGGCAGAATTTACAAAACAGTTATCAGACCAATAATGACATACGCAGCAGAAACAAGACCTGACACAGGTCATAGAACACATAGAAGCAGCAGAGATAAAACACTTAGAAAAATTGATGGTAAGACACTATGGGACAGAGCTAGAAGTACAGATATACGACGTAGATGCAAGGTGGAGAACATCAAGAACTGGTTAAGAAATAGAAGAGTAGAATGAAACGATCATATAAGCCGAATGACAACAAAGAGAGTATTAGAGACGGCAAGAGAAGGTTACCCAATAGGAAGACGATCAGTAGGAAGACCACGAAAACCATGGAACGGCAACTTACTGAAGGCACATTGAAAAACAGACAGAGTCATGTCTATATAAAAAGAAGAAGAAGAAGAAGAAGAAAAAGATACACAGGATAAACATTAAAATAGCTGCAAGAAAGAGAAAATGAATCAGTCATATTATTGTAGAATAGCAGAGGACAGAGTGTTTAGAGAAAATAATGAATCAGTCATATTAATGTAGAATAGCAGAGGAGAGAGTATTTGTCATAGCCTTGGACAAGTGCCCAATTGAAAAAAGAACACAGGTCGTTCAAAAAAGACGGAACTCTAGAAAGGAAATAGAATAGATTTAAAAAAAAATAAAAGCATAAACATGTCTTTTCCTACTCTTTTAATATTAAAAATACGCAAATAGAACCTTGAATTAAAATGTAACCTTTGATATCTGTGATAAACCCATCACCTGAACAATGGCGCCGATGTATAAAGTTGAAATTTTTTACACTTATTTGAACTGTTTATTTTTTTATTATCTATATATGAGTTGCGAACCATATCACAAACTTATTTATTTTCCACAAAGAGGCTCTTTAATACCTTAAATTATTACTATACAAATTTAATTCGAAATATCGTCAAAAAGTAATACACGGCATGTAAAATTTAAATTTTGAATAAAAAGTAAAACATTAGGCATTACTTATGGGGTTCAAAGAACGAGCCTTTACGAAAATTTAAGTACTAAGAAGACCACCACAGTCGGGCATATCCAGGGTAATGATTAATTAATTAATCGGCTAATTCTTCAGTCACCCCCCATTAATATGATTTTTGTCAAATTGGTCCTTTAATTTGGATTGTGTTGTGTTTATTGTGTTGTTTTGGTATATATTTTCGATTGTTTTGATTATTCAAAGAAATTGACATTAATTTGATAGTTTCCATTTTATTAGTACTGATGGTATATAACTAGCATATGTTGGTACTATATATCAATTTGAACATGTGGAAGTGAGAGCACTCTCTTGTTAGTAATTTCAGTGTAAATTATGACGAAACCAGAAATAACTCATAATATTCTCCCCGTGTGATCTTAGTATTTCCGTTGATTCAATAGTATAGGGTATCCAATATTTTAATCAACGGTATGCCAGAGTTTTATTAGTTTTCATATATATATTTGCAAAATGAAGAAGAAAGTTCAGTACAGGCAGTTAAACAGCTGATCTGTCAATTTAGAAGTAAGAGCAAGTACCAACTTGCTAAACAGCATCTTCTTCTTCTTCTTAGCCTTGTGTCGTCCACGTTTGGACATAGGCCTCTCCCAACTCCTTCCATCGGTCTCTATCCTGAGTAACATATTTCCAATTTGTTCCGGCTATTCTTTTAATATCATCAACCCATCTCATCTGTGGTCTTCCTCTTGTTCGTTTACTTTCGTAAGGTCTCCAATGTTGTATTGTAGTATTCCAACGTTGGTCTTTTTGTCTAGCAGTCTGACCCGCGAAGCTCCATTTAAGTTTGGCAATTTAAATCCAGAAGTATAATTCGAATCTCTAAAATCAGGATATATAAAATAGTGATCAAACCAGTGCTAATGTGTGGATACGTGACGAGAACGTATTAATTAGACCAGGATTGCTGGAAAAGCCAGCAGAGGTATTTTCCGACTTACAGAGGTCCGAGTACTAACCAATACCGAACAGAACTAATTCCAAGGTCAAACACATATATAAAGATAGCAACGTCGTACATGAAACTAAATCTCAATGCTAAAGTTGCGCTGGCTTTATCCAAAGACTCTATAATAACTGCATTGCCGAGTTAAATTGGGAGGATGCCCCAAGAGAAAAAATGCCCTTAGGACTTCCACAAATGAAGGGGGAGGTAACATACGGTCAGATTTAGGAATAACGGGACTATCTATCGACCCATCATATTTATCAACACCTGCTATCCTACCTACAATCAATACTTATCTGTTGTGGACTATCAAATCAATTACATGTAATCAAACGAACTAGGCTTAAATAATTATCCTAGGAAAGGCATTTCAGAAATATTGACATAACTTTTATAAACGGAATTTACGTGGCTTTATTTTCAATAGGAATGAGGAGAAAAAAAAACAAGAAAAGGCAATAGAATCTTGTTGCGTTCGGACTATACGATGACGATGATCTTTATATAAGGTATAGGGAGAAAGAGAGAATAATGTTTATGTTGAATTTAGAACTCGCTGATTTTCACCCTTTTGAATTGGGTATGTATATGTATTACCATAGAAAATAAAAGCAAGAAAACTATAATTATGAAACGAAAAGAGTACGAAATGAAAAGATTATATAAATCCCTTATATTTACACAGACTGCTTTACAAAAGGTGAACGAATGAGCATAAAAACACAGCTGTTTTAAAAACTTAATATTATTAGACGAATTTAGGATCAATTTCACTCAAAATATGATATGCTAAAATATGATACGACAGGAAAAAAGGCAATGACTTTTACAGCTGATAGCTTATGAATATTGTCTCGTACTGTTATATAGCAGTTTGTTGTCACATTTTAACCTGTTTATTTCCTTATTATCCATATATGAGTTGTAAACCGATATTACAAGCTCATTTACTTTTCACAAAGAGACTATATATTAAGTACAGTTATTACTAAACAAATCTGACTCGAAATATCGTCTAAAAGTAACAGTATGTAAAATTTAAATTTTTATTGAAAAGTAAAAGATTAGTCATTTTATGTAGTTCATCGTGGAAGCCTTCACGAAATTTGAAGTAACAATAAGACCACCGCAATCGAGCGTACTCTGGGTAATGAATAATTGTTAAATCGGTTAATTCTTCAATCACCCGTTCAATATGATTTTTGTCAATTCGGTCCTTTTTAGGACCAACTATTCTAATTCTCTCTCTCTCTCTTGTCGTTTCCTCATTGCTGAGGATCGTGATTTCCTACAATGCGGGCTGTCAATTCTCTCCATCTCTTGCGATTTTGGGCTGCTCTCATGGACTCGGAAAACGTCTCTCCAGTGGCTTTCTGTACTTGATCTGACCATCGGATAGGTGAGCGTCCTCGGCCTCTACGTCCTTCTACGTTTCCGCACACAATTAGTCTTTCTAAGTTGTCATTGTCTCTTCTCGCAATGTGGCCAAAAAACTTTAAAACATTTGCAAGACACTGAGAGGAGAGTCTGGTCTGAATGTTTAGCTCTTCGAGAATCGACTGATTGGATCTGTGCTCCGTCCACGAGACGCGTAGCTTTCGTCTCCAGCACCACATTTCGAATGCGTCAATCCTTTTCCTATCCTCTGATTTTATTGTCCATGTTTCGGCACCGTAACTGAAGATTGAAAAAACTAGTGTCCGTACCAGTCTCATTTTGAGTTTTTTGGATAAAGAGCGGTCCTTCCAAAGGTCGACTCATCGCGTTCTTGGCCATCCCTATTCTTCTGCGAATTTCCGTATGGGAGGAGGCTGCATTGCTTAAGGAAGATCCTAGATACGTGAACTCGTCTACTTTCTCGAATTGATTTAGGGCGCCTGTTGTTTGGAGGATATTCGCGTGGTCCACAATCATGATTTTTGTTTTCTGATTATTAATCTTGAGTCAACACTTGTTGCTTTCGGTTTCTACTCTCTTTATCAGTCTCGACATCTCCTCTTCAGATGTTGCTATCAGTGTTGTATCGTCTGCGAATCTTAAGTTTGAGATCTTTTTTCCTGCAATGGAGATGCCGCCTCTCCATCCATCGAGTGCGTTCCTCATTATGTATTCTCCATATAAATTGAACAGGTCTGGAGATAGTATGCACCCTTGTCGTACACCTCTGCTGATTTTGAAGGTATCAGATTGCTGGTTTTCAATTCTTATTTTAACTGAGTTATCTTCGTATAAGTTTTTAATTAATATTGCCAAATGATCTGGAACTCCTATCTCATGAAGAACTGTCCAGAGAACTTCCCACTTCACACAATCAAATGCCTTTTGGTAGTCTAGAAAACAGATTCTAATTATGTCTATAAATATTAAGGACATATCTACAGATAAAGACACTCTACTTTACTTAAGCTTATCAGACATATACGCTTAACACAAATGTGACGTATATCTACTGCAGGAAGCAAATAGAGGGCTAAACCTAGGGTATTTGGTATTAAGCTGATCGCTGAAAATAACGAAATAAACATAATAAATGCCGCAAAGAAAAACATAAAATGAGAGAGGACAAACAAGTCAGCTGAGGAAACCTTTCAACGATGTTGAGTTTGGATCCACTATCCAAGTATATTATGAACAATATTACGGCTCCTGACTGAGGATCTAAGCACAAAACTAATTATAAAATTTGGACAAAAAAATACAACAATGGCTAATATACAAAGTGTGTAGATAAGCAAAGCAAAGACAAAGTTGTGGCCTTGCTTAAACCTGACAAAAACCCCAACGACCACAAAAGCTATCGGCCAATATATCTATTTATTTTTTCAGCTATACAAAATACTTCTGCATATGATCCTTAATATAAACCGATATTAGAAGAAAAACTTCAATTTAAAGATAAAAGTGGCTATATATGACAGAAGAGATCATGTTCGTTACACATACTAAATCTTAACACAGCGAAGACGCATATGAAAAATATCAGACATGAGGAGTGGTATTTGTCAATCTAAATTCTGCTTACGACACCTTAAATTAAAGCACATTTCTCCAAAATCTATGTGATATCCCCTTAGGTAATAAACTCACTTGTATTATCCGCGTATGCCTACACAACAGAAAATTTTCCGTATCACTCAGTGATAAGAATAGAAGATGAAGATGGAGAACGTAGTAGAACGGTCTCCTTTGAGGTACCGTAATGGCACCTACACTGTATAATATTTACACAACCCATACCAGTAAATACTAGGACTTTTATTTTGTAGACGATACATCTATTGTTGCACAACCAAAAAATTTTGTTGCTGAAGTGAAGAAAAATCTAAATATCATATCTTAAACACAATAAAAATAGATTATAAATTAATTTTAAGCCAAACCCTGGAAAAAGTCAGGCGGGCTCCTTCAATGTCCCTAACAGAGACGCTTTCACAAATTTGAACATATACCTGAACCAATAGTGTCATGAAATCCTTAAACACACTTTGTAATTCACAGAACTTTGTTTAAAACTAAATGGAAAACTAGAACCAGAAAAATAATATTCTTCGCGAACTTGTCAGCTAAAAATGGGAAGCACATCTTTCCACTCTTAAAACGTAGACGCTTGAACTCTATGCTTCTGCTGCCGAATATACCTTGCTTGTATGGGTGATATCAATACATACTTAACACGTAGATTTAGCTATAAATTAGTCAGCCAAATTCAGCGGATATTAAGACTCACATCCATACATAAGCTCTACAATATCGTAGTTATCAATCCACATAATATCCGAAGATAAGTAGCTATAGAACAAAAGAAACAAAGTTTAGATTCGTAACATCCACTCCACGAATAACAACCCATTTTATGACTAGAATCGAGGAAAAACTAGCTAGACCAACACATCTGCAAGACATACAAAAAAAAATAAGCTGCTTCTCGCCATCTCAACCCTCGAAAGGAACTTCCTTATGGTAGTTATCTTCCTTAAATCTGCAATGAGGACTCTTGCCTTCAAACACCGGTTAACCTGTGTGAATCTGGGGTGATACAAGATTCATTACACTTTCTTAGTTGACTTTGCCATTCCAATCGCTCTTTTTTGAAGGGACAAGGTTTATTTATTTGAACTAAACATGTAAAGTACAGTCAGTAAGCTATTACTTATATTGATCATTGCAAATTTGACACTAACTACACTTATATTGACTACATATTACCCCTAAATAGGAGATAAAACATTCAGTATGTAATATGGGTGTAAGTATGTAATATGGGTGAAGTGGTATAATTGTTGTTAGATAAATTAAGCATTCTTCTTTTTTTTTGTGCACTACTATCCATTTTTACACAAAAATATTTATTTTAGCACTTCAATATTTATTTTGAGATAACTTTCTATCCAGAATTATCTGTAGTACACAGATAAAACAAGAAATAAAATAATAAAAATCTGTATAAAAGATATCATAAAACAATGGATAAAATAACAGAAGTTCTTATCTATCGAATTCTTAAATAAAACGTATGAAGACATACTCACGTTAACAAAATACATTAGGAAATTTCCGCATGTGAAAAAAATCCAATTTGGTAACAAAATCCTTTTGTATCTATAAAGCTATTTTTAGAAAAGCACGTACCTACCAAAAACAGGTAGTTAATAGTATTCATATCTGTTACACAATGTAATGCGTTTGAATGATAACAAAAATAAGGAGTCCATATAAACCGTTCAGACTATACGCGAGAAGTATACAGCTTAATGGCAGAGTTGCCAAACTATCAGAGCTTACTTAAACCGATATACCTATGGTTCCAATATACAATGAAAAAGATCTGAACGACCCCTATAAGATATACACGTGAACTAAGCAATATACATTCATGATACAGGGGTACTTAAGGGCTCCACAAAATTTTTAAAAATTATGAAACTATACATGTTGACGAATCGACAGAGCCAATATTATGGAATGGTCAAGTGAGCTCCGTATATCGGTGTCGACTTGACCACGGAGCTCACTTAAACCTGAATTTTAACATGGGCAGAGTCCACTTTATGCCGTAGATATATATATATATATATATATATATATATATATATATATATATATATATATATATATATATATATATATATATATATATATATATCTACGGCATAAAGTGAACTCCGCCCATGTTAAAATTCAGGTTCAAAAGAGCTCCGTGGTCAAGTGGACACCGATATACGGAGCTCACTTGACTATTCCATAATATTGACTCTGTCGATTCGTTAACATGTATAGTTTCATAATTTTTAAAAATTTTGTGGAGCTCATAAGTAGCCCTGTATCATGAATGTATATCGCTTAGTTCACGTGTATATATTATAGGGGTCGTTCAGATCTTTTTCACTGTATATTGGAACCATAAGTATATCGGTCTAAGTAAGCTCCGATAGTTTGGCAACTAGACGATTAAGATGTATATTTCCAGCGTATGTTCTAAACGGTTCATTCGGACTCCTTATTTTTGTTATCATTCATAGGCATTGCAGTATGTAATAGATATGTATACTACCAAATACCTGTTTTTGGTAGCTACGTGCTTTTCTAAAAATAGCTTTATGGATTCAAAAGGATTTCATTACCAAATTGGATGTATTTTTTCATATGCGGAAATTTCCTAATTTCCTAATGTATTTTGTTAACGTCAGTATGTCTTTATACGTTTCGTTTAAGAATCCGATTAATAAGAACTTTTATTTCATCCATTCTTTTACGATATCTTGTATACAGCTTCTTTATTATTTTATTTCTGGTTTTGTCTGTGTACTATATATAATTCTAGATAGTTTATCTTAGAATAAATATTTAGGTGCTAAGATAGATATTTTTGTGTAAAAATTGGTAGTAATGCGCAAAAAAGGGAGGAATGCGTAATTTATCTAACAAGAATATACCACTTCACCAATATTACATACTTGTGAATGTTTTATCTTCTATTTAGGGGTAATATGTAATCAATATAAGTGGAGTTAGTGTCAAATTTGCAATGATTTTTAAAAGCAATACCTTACTGATTGTATTTTATATGTTCAGTTCAAATAATTAAACCTTGTCACTTCAGAAAAGAGCGATTTGAAGGGCAAAGTCATCTAAGAAGGTGGGATGAATCTTGTACCACCTCACATTCACACAGGTTAACCGGTGTTTGCAGGCAAGAGCCGTCCTGGAAGATTTTAGGAAGATGGCTACCATAAGGAAATTCCTCTCGAGGGTTCAGATGGCGAGGAGCTTATTCTTTTGCGGATGTTGCGAATCTAGACTTGGTTTCTTTCGTTCTCTAGCTACTTATCTTTGGATATTAGGTAGATTGATAGCTACGATATTCTAGAGCTTATGTATGGATGTGAGTCTTAATATCCGCTGAATTTGGCTGACTAATTTATACCAAAATCTACGTATTAAGTATGTGTTGGTGTCATCCATACTGGCAAGGTATATTCGGCAGCAAAAGCGTAGAGTGCAAGCGTCTATGTCTACGACTACGTTTTAAGGGTTGAAGGATGTGCTTCCCATTTTTAGCTGAAAAGTTTGCGAAGAATATTATTTTACTGGTTGTAGTTTGCAATTTAGTTTTAAACAAATTTCTGTGAATGACAAGGTGTGATACAAATTATCTTCAAGGTATTTATAGCAAGTCCAGAGTTTAAGAATTTTATGACACTATTGGATGTTCAGATTTGTGAGGTTAATCAATTTCTTCCTTTAAAAAAACGTTTCTTGTCTTATTTCAGATACCCCTGAAGATGCTCTAGGGAGCGAAAGTACTTGGGCAAGATTTAATTAATAAAACTGTGCTCGATATCTGCCTTTATTTTATCAAAGTTCATTTATTCGAGCATTCAACCTTGTATCTATTTTTTTATTGTGTTTAAGATATGATTTGGATTTTTTTCCACTTCAGCAACAAAAGTTTTTGGTTCTGCAACAGGAGATGTATCGTCTACGTAATAAAAGTCCTAATATTTACTGGTATGGGTTGTGTAAATGTTTTATTATCGGTAAAATTATATTAAGAATTATGTGCAGAAGTATTTTATATGGCTGACAAAATAAATATATTGACCGATAGCTTTTGTGGTCGTTGGAGTTTTTGCTAGGTTTAAGCCAGGTAACAACTTTGTCTTTGCTTTGCTTGTCTGCAGACTTTGGATATCAGTAATTGTTGTGTTTTTGGTACAAATTTTATAATGAGCTTTTTGCTCGGACCCTCAGTCAGGAACCGTAATATTGATCATTATATACGTAGATAGTGAATCCAAGCTCAACATAGTTGAAAGGTTCCCTCAGCTGACTGATTTTGTCCTCTCTCATTTAAGTTTTTCTTTACTTCTTTGCCGGCAGAGATAGCACTTTTATTGACATTAGGTTTGGCCCTCTAGGTATATGTTTCCTGCACTAGAAATACGTCACATTAGATAAGCGCACATATCTGATAAAGTTAAGTAAAGTGTCTTTATCTCTAGATATGCCCTTAATATTTATAGACATAATTAGAATAGTTGGTCCTAAAAAGGACCGATTTGACAAAAATCATATTGAACGGGTGATTAGCCGATTAATTAATTATTCATTACCCAAGGTACGTCCGATTGCGGTGGTCTTATTAGTACTTAAATTTTCGTAAAGGCTTCTCTTTTGACTCCCATAAGAAATGGCTAATCTTTAACTTTTCATTAAAAATTTTAATTTTACATACTTTTCGACGATATTTCGAATCAGATATGTATAGTAATCACCGTACCTAATATAGAGTCTCTTTGTGAAAAGTAAGTGAGTTTATGATATCGGTGACAACTCATATATGGATAATAATGACATAAACCACAGACCACGTAGGTGATCTGTGACATAAACGGGTAAAATAAGTGTACAAAATTTCAAATAAATATATCGGCGCTATTGTTCAGGAGATAGATTTATCCCAGAGATCAAAGGTTACATGTATATTAAAGGTTCTGTTTACGTATTTTCATTACTAAAAAAGTATATTTAAAATAAAAGCCTTAAGATATTTTTAGATTCTATGGAAATTAGAATTTAGAGAAATCAGCAAATTAAAAAATACAGCCATAATTCTGAATGACCAACTTGAGACAAACAGTTGTTTCCTCTTCAACTTATTCAGTTACAAGCTATAACATGTAAACGCATAACTGTTTTATTGTCAGATAAAATAAATTTCCATCAAGTAACGGTCGAATCCATCACTTACTTAAAGAGTAGGAGAAGACATGCTTATGCTTTAGAGTACGGGTACTTTATTACAAAGTACCCTTTGCTTTTGGAAATTAGTTTCTCACTTTCTCAGCGATGGATCTCCCTTTCCTCATCAATAATGTTCTCGCTCGATACTGTCTGAATATCTTATTCTACGATATTTAGATTTCACTATATGCTCTACATTTCTTGGCAATACTTCTGATGGCTTTTCTAGTAATGCTGATCTAATTAATACCTGAGTTTTACTTACATTGTTTTGTCAGCGTTCTAGTCACGTATCCAGTCAATAGACTTGGTTTAATCACTATTTTATATATCCTGATTTTAGGGATTCGTATTAGACTTCTGGATTTAAAAGTGTTATGAGGGTTATATATACATCAGTTAGTTACCTGAATATTCCATTTTATTTCTTATGTGACAACGTTATCTACGATACCCAAAATGCTGCAATCTTTCAAAATTATATGGGTTTATTGTTACTTTATGCCCTACTCTACATCCCTTCTTTTGTATGTTAAAGAACATTTATTTGGTTTTCTGATTACTGACTATTAGACCGTTTTTTGCTGCTTGTAGCATTATTCTATAGCATTCTAATATTTAATCTATGGATTAAACCGGATAACAAATAGATATTCTTCACTTTCTCAGAGAAATAATATTCTAACATACAAAATCCTATTAAATTTCCAAAACCTTCCTTGAATATTATATTCACTTATGAGGGGCAGAAGCAATATCAGTACTATAATAAGGCGTATAGTCCTGGACTGGCTAATCGTTGGATAATAGGAAGCATGAGTGTAGCAGTTTTAATGTTTTCCTGACTGCTACCTGGGATCGGGGAGCAGAGATATCAGTACCAAGTTAATGCATATAGGAATTGTTGCTTGAACTTTATTATTATTAAATAGCACTATATTTCCTAGTAAAATCGTGATGACTTTATAGTAAGACAAATTTTCGAACGTTGGTTATGGAAACGTTAAGGACATACCACCGAGTTCCCTATGTCGATATTCCGCAAAATAGTTGTAATAGTGATAACCGAACCAAAAAAACAGGGATTAAAATAGGCGCCAAGAAACTGTGTTATAAAACAGTCGAATAAATACAGATTCTCGATTTAAATATTCAAAAAATTTATGAACAGCTTACTAAAATAAAAATAACGCATATTTAAGATGCAATCCATTAAGGACCAAGCTCCAAAGCACTCCTAACATAATGCTAATGATATTGATCTCATAAGAAACTCTCTTCCGTCCGCAAACGACATCTTTAACAAAGTGAAGAGAGTATAAAAAATGTTTCACTTAAAATCAACAAAATGAAAACCAAATACAAGCGAATCAAGAAAAGAGAGCAATTCAATACATCTAGATAAAATTATAAAGTCAACAACTACAATTTCGAAAGTATGAAATACTTTAAATATCTTATATCAACAATCACGGTTAATAATAATGTCACTAAAGAAATACAGAGCATAATTCTTCTAAAAATTTTTAACCTCATTATTATATCACTACAAATCCGTATAGAATAAGAACATATACTGAATAAAGAAAGCTCTTATAACGATATTGTTCAGGAAAATAAATCGCTTAAGGTAGACCGGACACATGCATAGACGCCAAGATGTCAAACTTGTAAAACTGGTATGGAAGAAACTTAGCACAGAAGAAAGCCACTTGGGTGTCTCAGTATATGATGGAGAGAAAACATCCAATCATATCTTAGAAAATTAACATTTCATTGAAGATTCGTGGAAAATCGATCAACTTGGAAAAAAGTTGTAGTTAGCGAAGACCCACCCAATGTTGTAGCGCTACGTAATGATGACAATAAAGAAAAAAGAGAAACAGTGACAAAAACCAACAAAAATGGACTAATGGAGCACAGCTGCTTTAAAATCTTGATAAGAAATACAATAGATGATTGATGTCTTCGAGAAACTTGAGATTTGAGAAAGGCACTCTGTCGAAACAGCTGTAGTGATAAGATACAATTAATTTGGTGTAAGTTTTGAAAACAAAGTTTTTAGTATTTTGTTGTTAAATAAAATGGAATTAACATACGACATTATATACGCTATAATAACTAGACAACTTGTATGATACGGACATATAAGGAGAAAGTTTCATGAAACAATAAACTACACAATATTCGTTATAAGTGAAATCGATATAAATAAAGAAAATGAGGAAAACTATGGCAAAAGGTAAAAAAAAGTAGTGATTAAAAAATGAGAGAGGACAACATCTGCTTAATTAGGAACAAATTGAGATAAATAATCAGAAGACGACAAACAACATTTTAAATTGATAAATCTATAAAAATTTTAACAATACATATTTATAGGTCATTTTCAGAGCCAACGTACTAATTGTATGTAAAATGAAACTTTTTAAGGTTTTTAATGTTTGTATGAAAGATGAAATCGTATGACACATAACCGTGAAATTTATATACCAACCTATAAATCTCTTTTAAAAGAATACTGACACCTACACATTATTACAATACTACATATCATAATACTAAGAAGTTTGTTATTTTAATCTAAGAATAGGCTTTATAATTTACGAGAGATTTAATTTAATGTATTTAAAATTTTGCAGGATCCGGTATCGTAATAAGAAACAAAATTTCACTACAAGGCATGGAAGCGTGTTAAATTTGACTTTAGATATTCTTTTACATTTTTTAGATATAACATTTCTTCAACACTGAAGTTAGTCCAATCTCTGATATTTCTCTGCCAGATTTTGTCTTTCTTCCCAAGACTTTTCTTCCCTCTACTCTTCCTTGCATGATGAAGCGTAGAAAAGAGTATTTATCGTTTCGAACTATGTGGCCCAGATAGACAATTCGTCTTAACGCTTCTTCGTTTGAGACTTTTACAGTCCAATATAGCCACATTTCGAATGCCTTTAATTTTTTTAAAGATTTGTCTCAATTTCTTATTTGTAAACATTGACTTTTATCTGTTTAGTTTAATCCTATCTTTTTGCTTTATTTGTTAATGATTTCTATAAGAATTTGTAAATCGTGTATATTTTCTGTCATAATTGGGGTTTAGTCTGCAAATTTTATGTTATTAATGATGCTTAGTCCATTCCTTACTTCTTTCCCATAGTGTCTCCTCAAATATTAGTTGGGAGTACACATTAAATAATTGTGGTGACAACACACATCTCTGGCTGACTCCTTTTTGAATTTCTGCTTGATTTGTCTCACTATCTTTCACCCGCATGACCGCTGTTTGATTTTAGTAGATTTTTATTAAATTAATATCTTGGTATCTAGGTGTATGTGTTTTAATGCATGTTTGGGCTTACTAGGTTGAACTATGTCAAATACTTTTAAAAATCTATATTAGATATGAATACGTTTTCATTATAATCTCTGCATTTTTGTAATAGTACCACCATTGCGCACAATTCCTCTTTTGTTCCCAATCCACCTCTAAATCCAAACTATGTGTTGTCCAATTGTTCTTCACATTTTTTATTGACAGACGATTTAATGTTGTTATTAATTGGATGGCATTTATGATTTTTATTAAGTTTTGATAA
This sequence comes from Diabrotica undecimpunctata, assembly GCF_040954645.1. Lineage (NCBI taxonomy): Eukaryota > Metazoa > Arthropoda > Insecta > Coleoptera > Chrysomelidae > Diabrotica > Diabrotica undecimpunctata. The sequence continues at coordinate 89,148,310 of NC_092806.1, read as the reverse complement.
TCGTTACAAATCAAGTCTTTTAGTGACATATTATTCTTTTAATTTTTACTTCTCATTTAATGTCTATATTTTGTTAGTTATTTTTAGAATAAATATATGATGACTAAAAACGAATTGATCAAGAGTAGTGAATCGATGCCAAGAGCCGCTATTCTATGAAGCTACCCTTCACGACGCTATCTTGTGGTGCTAGTTCCGTGACGCTCACCTCAGCATTTTACTGTAGAGAGAAAAAAGTAATACAATGCCAGTATAGAAGCTTCGCTTCAAAAATATGCCATAAGCAAAGATATAAAAGTATTCTTGTCATTATATTATATCGCATACCTACTGTATTATTAACAAAATTTTTCATAATTCTCATATACGCTTTCTCTTGCCGCTAATGAACAGAAGTTGTTATTAACTTTTCGGCAGTATAATTGTGTAGGTATTTAGATTTTTAACTTCTTACCATAATGCTAGAGTACAAAAGTAGTTATACTCTACTGTATTTCTTTCATGGGGGTTCTATTTTTTAACTGTGTGATGGATTCTTGTATTTCAGTTCGTACGATTTGCGTTAATTAATTTAATGATATTTCTGGAGTTACAAGTTTATACTCAGTTTCTGTTGTTCCGTTTATTTATCTGAGATATGTTATTCATTCTTCTCTAGGGATGTACTTAATCTCAATCAATTCTTTGATTTAGTTTTTGCCCTCTTTCACATCTGTTTCAAACCCTCCGGCGGATTTTTAGGTCTTCATTTTATATAAGCATTTTTTTTCTTAGCATTTTACTTTTACCCCTTTTAATAAAGTATGTTTATTTTTCTTTCTTTAAAAGCCTCTTTGATTTGTGTTTTTATGTTGGTCTTATAATTTTTCAAATTAATTCGACATTATTCCCACTTAATTCTTTTGTTTCAGTTATTGCTCTAGCCTAATTTGACATTTTTTCCCTTCAAATCATCAAATTTTCATGGTTTGTTTATATTTCATTATAGTAAAATTCATATTTTCCACTAAGCCTTACATATGCAGCAGCAGTGTCATCAAACCGAAATAATCCAGTTGTGCATAACGTTTTTGCTGATCGATTTACAAATAAATTTTAACAAACACATCAAATTGATCATCCTTTTTTCTCTTGTATACGATTATACTTGAACAATATCTATTCTGGCTATCGACATCAGTCTAACAAACCTAAGAAAATCAGAGATATCATCAACCATTATTAACCAAAAGTTTCATACACTAATAAACAGATATGGCAATATCTACAACGTATACACCGATGCGTCAAAAAATGAAGACAGATTTGGGGCAGCAATTTATTCGAAAAACATCTCAGTTAGTTTCAAATTGTCGTCAATTACAACCATCTTTTCGGCTGAATTATTCGCAATTCTAAAAGCACTATCGTTAATACAAAACCAAAACCAAGAAAGATGTATAATAATCACAGATTCTTTAAATTCATTATCCTCACTGACTCAATTGTACTGTGACATCCCTCTTCTACTTCTTATTAAAAAAGAACTTAAAAACATTTCAAATAGGAACATCCAAGTTCATTTTTTATGGGTGGCTTCTCAGGTCAGAAGTGAAGGTAATGAAGTTGTAGATAAACTAGCTAAAAACGCACCAACTAACCTGATGTCCGAAGAAAGTAACATATTGGTACACAACTATTTAAAACCATACTTAAAACAAAAAATAATTCAAAAATGGCAACAAAGTTGGAACAACACTCCATCAAGGCTATACGAAGTCAACAAACATCCACATCTTTGGAAACCAAAAATAAAAGACAGAAGAGAGCATGTGATACCCGTCTCCGTGTCGGCCATACACGACTTACTCATGGCTATTTACTACAGCGCAAAAATAAACCAGTTTGTGAAGTGTGCAACCGTGTTCTAACAGTAAAACATTTTTTAATACAGTGTCCTAAATATAACAGTGAACGACTCAAATATAGCATACCCAACTGCCCTAGAAGAAAATACAGATACCCAAAGAATAATTTCTTATCTTAAAGACTGCCAACTTCTTCATAAGATTTAAAACATACATTGTAATATACATACATATTATTATTACTAATTGTAAACTAATGTATATACACTATTTGTATCAACTGTAACATTAATCTAAATACGCTAATGCCTCTGCGTGGTAGATGCGTTTAAAAAAAGGTATTTATATTAGATTGTAGATTATATTATATTTATATTAGATTAGATATTCAGTTTTGTGAAAGCGCCTGTCTTAGACAAATTGAAGGAGCGCTCCTAAGATTTTTCGGAGTTTCGCTTAAAATTAATTCGTAGTTTATTTTTATTATATTTAAGGCATCATTTAGATTTTTTTTCACTTCAGCAACAAAAGTTTTGGTTGTGCAATGTATCATCTACATGAAAGTCCTAGTATCTACTGGTATCGGTTAATCATTTGTGTAAATGTAATACAGTGTAGGTGCCATTACGCTACTCCAAGCGAGACCATTCATCTGCGATCTTCATCTTACCATTGAATGATACGAAAAATCTTCTGTTCTGTAGATATACGCGGATAAAACAAGTGATGTTTTTATCTAGGGCGATGTCATACAGTTTTGGAGAAATGTCCTCTAGTCGTAAGTGGCATTTAGATTGACAAATACCACCCCTGATACCCGATATCTTTCGTACCCGTTGTTGCTTTTTGCAAAAACGGATACGTTATTACGTACGTTAATACGTATTACGAATAATAATAAATAACCAAGAAGAATATTTTCAGCAACTATGCGATTAAGCCGTATATTTTCAGCGTATATTCTAAACGGTTCATACCGACTCCTTAGTCCTTATTTTTGTTATCATTCTACGCATTACAGTATGTAATATATATGTATACTACCAAATATCTGTTTTTGGTAGGTACGTGCTTTTCTAAAAATAGCTTTATAGATACAAAAGGATTTTATTACCAAGTTGGATATTTTTTTCATATGCGGAAATTTCCTAATGCATTTTGTTAACGTTAGTATGTCTTTATACGTTTTATTTAAGAATCCGATTAATATGAACTTGTTTTATTTAATCCATCATCCATCTATTGTTTTACGATATCTTGTAGCTTCTTTATTATTTTATTTCTGGTTTTGTTTGTATACTACATATAATTCTGGTAGGTTATCTTAAAATAAATATGTATTTAAGTGCTAAAATAGATATTTTTGTGTAAAAATGGATAGCAGTCCGCAAAAAATGGAAGAATGCTTAATTTATCTAACCAGAATATATCACTTTACCAATATTACATACTTCTGAATGGTAAGGTAATATAGGGGTAATATGTAATCAATATAAGTGGAGTTAGTGTCAAATTTGCAATAATCTTTATAAGCAATAGCTTACTGACTGTACTTTACATGTTTAGTTTAAATAATTAAACCTTGTCCCTTTAGAAAAGAGCAATTTAAATGGCAAAGTCAACTAAGAATGTGTTAAGAATCTTTTACCACCCCACATTCGCGCACGTTAACCTGTGTTTGGAGGCAAGAGTCCTTCCGAGGGTTCAGATGGCGAGGATTAGCTTATTTTTTTTTTGTATATCTTTGATGTGTTGATCTGGCCAGTTTTTTCTCGATTTTAGTCATAAAATGGGCTTGTATTCATGGAGTACATGTTGCGAATCTAGATTTTGTTTCTTTCGTTCTTTAGCTACTTATCTTCGGATATTAGGTGTCTTGGTAGCTACGATATTGTAGAGCTTATGTATGGATGTGAGTCTTAATATCCACTGAATTTGGATGACTAATTTACAGCTAAATCTACGTGTTGGTATGTGTTGGTGTCATTCATACTGGCAAGGTATATTCGGCAGCAGAAGCATAGAATGCAAGAGTTTACGTTTTAAGGGTGGAAGGATGTGCTTCTCATTTTTAGCTGACAAGTTTGCTGAGAATATTACTTCTGGTCCTCAGTGTGCGTTTTAGTTTTAAACAAAGTTCTGTGAATGACTAAGTGTAATGCAAACTATCTTCAAGGTATTTATATCAAGTCCAGAGTATAAGGATTTCATGACACTATTGGATGTTCAGATTTGTGAAAACGTCTGTGTTGGGGACATTAAAGTAGCACACCTGAGTTTTTCCGGGGTTTGGCTTAAAAATTATTTATAGTCTATTTTTATTGTGTTTAAGGCATGATTTAGATTTTTCTCCACTTCAGCAACAAAAGTTTTTGGTTGTGCAATAATAGATGTGTCGTATACATAATAAAAGTCCTAGTATTTACTGGTATGGGTTGATGGTTTGTGTACATGTTATACAGTGTAGGCGCCATTACGCTACCCGAACGGAGTTCGTTCTTCTGCGTTCTCCATCTGCTATTCCTATTATTGAGAAATACCAAAAATCTTCTGTTGTGTAGGCATACGCTCGTAAAATAAGTAAGATTTTGAAAAAATGCCCTCTTATTTAAGGTGTCGTAAGCTGCAAATTGCTGCTTAGATTGGCAAATACCACTCCTCATACCTGATATCTTTCGTACGCATCTTTGCTGTGTTGGGCAAGATTTAGTATTTGTGACGTACATGATCTTCCCTGTCTATAGCAACTTTTGTCTTTGAGTTTTTCTTCTGTTTTACCCCTTGAGAAGTATTTTGTAAAGCTGACAAAATAAATATATTGACCGATAGCTCTAGTGGTCGTTGGAGTTTTTGCCAGGTTTAAGCAAGGCAACAACTTTGTCTTTGCTTTGTTTGTCTGCAGACTTTGGATATCAGTAACTGTTGTATTTTTGGTCCAAATTTTATAATAAGCTTTGTGCTTAAATCTTCAGTCAGTGCCGTACTATTCTTTATTATATACGTAGATAGTGGATCCAAGCTCAACATCGTTAAAAGGTTCCTTCAGCTGACTGGTTTTGTCCTCTCTCATTTTAAGTTTTTCTTTGCTTCTTTGCCTGCAGAGATAGCACTTTCACATTTATTATGTGATTTTCAACGATCAGCTTAATACCAAATACACTATTTTTTGCTCTCTATGTATTTTCTGCACTAGAAATACGTCACATTTGTGCTAAGCGCATATGTCTGATAAGGTTAAGTAAAGTAAAGTGTCTTTATCTCTAGATATACCCTTAATATTTATAGACATAATTAGAATAATTCATCCTAAAAAGGACCGATTTGACAAAAATCATATTGAACGGGTGATTCTGATTAGCCGATTAATTAATTATTCATTACCCAGGGTACAACTGATTACGGTGGTCTTATTTGTACTCAAATTTTCGTAAAGGCTTGTCTTTTGAACCCCATAAGAAATGGCTAATTAACTTTTCATTAAAAATAATTTTACATACTGTTACTTTTCGACGATATTTCGAATCAGATTTGTATAGTAATAACTATAGTTAATATGCAGTCTCTTTGTGAAAAGTAAATGAGTTTGTAATATCGGTCACAACTCATATATAATGATAAGGACATAAACGGTTAAGATAAGTGCACAGAATTTTAACTAAATATATCGGCGCCATTGTTCAGGAGATGGATTTATCCCAGAGATTAAAGGTTACATGTATATTCCAGGTTCTATTTACGTATTTTCATTACTAAAAAAGTATATTTAAAATAAAGGCCTTTAGATATCAAGGAAAAGACAGTTAAGATTTTATTTCACGTATAGGGAGCTTGCGCATCCGTTTATACGTATTTCAGCCCAATAGGCATCATCAGAACGGCTTTCGCAAGCGCTCTGAACGTGAAATAATTCTTCTCTGTCTTAGGAAGCAACTATATATAGAAGCCTTTAGATATATTTAAATTCTATGGAAATTAGAATCTGTGGAAATTAGCAAATTAAAAATACACACATAATTCTAAATGACCAAATTGAGACAAACAGTTGTCCCAAGTGTTGTTTATATTGTAAAGGTCATCGTCATAGTATAGTCAGAACGCAACAAGGTTCTATTAGCTTTTCTGCTTTTTGTCTCCTCATTCCTACTGAAAACTTAGCCACGTAAATAACGTTTTAAAAATATATGTCAATATTTCTGAAGTGCCTTTCCTAAGATAACTTTTTTTAAGCCTAGTTCGTTTGACTACATGTAATGGATTTGCGTTCTTCATAGTTCCCAACAGATAAGTATTGATTGTAGGTTGTATAGCAGTGGGTTGTACAGGCATGTGTTGATAAATATGATGGGTCGGTAGGTAGTCCCATTATTCCTAAATCTGACCATATGTTACCTCCCCTGTTGATTCTTCGACGTCCTAAGGGCATTTTTTCTCTCGGGGCATTCTCCCAGTTTAACTTGGCAATGCAGTTATTAGAAAGCCTTTGGATATAGCCAGCGTAACTTTGGCGTTGAGATTTAGTCTCTTGTATGACGTTGCTATCTTTATTCGAACGTTGGTTATGGAACCATCATGTACATACCACCGAATTCCCTAGATCGACATTCAGCAAAATCCTCTTAATAATGATACGGGAGTAAAAATATAAATATCTGGGAGCTTACATTAACAAAGAATTAGGTTCAGACTAAGAAATCAGGGTACGAATAGAAATGGCAAGGGCGGCGTTCTTAAAATTCAAGCAATTGTTCTGTGACAAAAATCTGAATACTGCGCTGAGTCTGAGGTTTGTTGAATGTTACGTCTGGTCTCAACTATTGTACGGAGTAGAAATATGAACGGTAAAAGCGCAAATAGTTAGGAAGCTTCAAGCCTTTGAATTTTGGATATACCGGAGAATGTTGAGAATTCCATGGACTGCCAGGGTCACCAATGAGGAAGTGCTGAGAAGGATGGGTCGAGACAAAAAATTGTTGAGAACAATAAAAGTACGCAGGACTGCATACCTGGGACACATACTAGGGAATATAAAGTCTTCTGCAGGCCATCATGCAGGGTAGAGTCGATGGCAAAAAGGGAATAGGTAGAAAGAGGAAGTCATGGCTGCGAAATATTCGTGACTGGATAAACATGACTGTAGATGAATTATTCCACGTTGCAAAAGACAGAGATACTTTTAGAAATGTGGTCGCCAACCTCAGTTAATGAGGACGGCATAGGAAGAAGAAGAATGATACGCTAAACAAAAAAAAATTAATGAACAGCTTACTAAAATAGAAATAACGTCTATTTAAAATGCAATCCATTAATGGCTCAAGGTACAAAGCAGTACTAGCATCTGCTAATGATATTGATCTTATAAGAAACTGTCTCCCGTCCGCAAACGACATCTTCAACAAAGTGAAGAGAGCACGAAAAATGTTTCACTTAAAATCAACAAAATAAAAACCAATTACAAGCGAATCAACAGAAGAAAGCAATTTAATACCTACATCTAGATAAAAGATTAAAGTCAACAACTATAATTTCGAAAGTATGGAACACTTTAAATATCTTAGATTAATAATCACGGTTAATAATAATGTCACTAAAGAAATGCAAAGCATAATTCACTTCAGACCTATTTTAATACATGAATGCGAATCATGGACAATGACTTAAACAAATAAGGAACAACTCCGAATATTTGAAAGAAAAATAATAAGAAAACATTTTTAACCTCATTATCATATTACTAGAAATCCGTATAGAATAAGAACACATACTAAATAAAGAAAGCTCTTATAAATATATTGTTTAGGAAAATAAATCGCTTAAGGTAGATCGGACACATGCATAGACGCCAAGATGTCAAACTTGGTTAAAAAACATAAACTAATTTTTGAAACCAAATTCAGTATTTTGCTTTAATCTGTGCCTTCTAAGAATTGCAAGGAAAAACAGAAGTTGATAAAGATGTTATTAGAGACATGGGAATCTAAAAATTGCATTCCACAACATATCTCCTCTACTAAGCAAAACCTTAACGAATTGGTTTCTAGTACTCGTACAGAGTATACCGGAATAAAGGGAAAAAGACAGTTAACCAAGAAGAAGAGTGAAAGCATTTACGTTTTAAGGGTGAAAGGATGTGCGCCCCATTTTTAGCTGACAAGCTTTCGGAGCATACTATTACTGGTCCTTAGTTTGCCTTTTAGTTTTAAACAAGATTCTGTGATTGACAACGTGCGATATAAACTATCTACAAGGTATTTAGAGGAAATTCAGAGTTCAAGGATTTCATCACACTCTTGGATGTTCAGTTTTGTGAAAGCGCCTGTGTTGGAAAAATTGAAGGAGCGCTCCTAAAATAATCGGGGTTTGGCTTAAAATTAAATCGTAGTTTATTTTTATTATATTTAAGGCATCTATTAGATTTTTTTCCACTGCAGCAACAAAAGTTTTTGGTTGTACAATGTATCGTCTACATGAAAATCCTAGTATCTACTGGTATCTGTTGATCATTTGTGTAAATGTAATACAGTGTTGGTGCCATTACGCTACCCCAAGCGAGACCGTTTGTCTGCGTTTTCCATATTATCATTGAATGATACGAAAAATCTTGCGTTCTGTAGATATTCGCGGATAAAACGATGTTTACAGTTTGTCATACAGTTTTTGGAGAAATGTCCTCTAATTTAATGTGTCGTAGGCGGCATTTAGATTGACAAATACCACCCCTGATACCTGATATCTTTCGTACCCGTTGGTGCTTTTTGCAACAACGGGTACGTTATTACGTACGTTATTATTATTACGAATAAAAATAAATAAGCAAGAAGAATATAAGTGAACCATATTTAAAAAGCGACAAAGTATTTTTTAAAACAATAAGACCGAACATATTATATGTAATAATTGTAATAGATATGTTGGCTAGAATCAAATTACCATAAAGTCACCGAAATATTTTATCTGACTAATGACTCACTACTGATTGCTACGTTACGTTATATGATACATTTATAGTTAAAAGCGAGATTAGGTGTTATGCCTCCTTATTATTTAAGTATCTGTTAAGTATCTGTTTACAAGTGTATCCATGTATAATATATGTGTATCTAAAGTATTATAGTAAGATATTGAATTCCCTACATTTAAAAATCGAAATATTGAAATTAGACAGTAAAAAATTATTTTGATTTTAAGATTGATTTATAAATTATTATAATTTAAATTTTACTACTTTATGAAACAAATCATAAAACGTAGCAATCGAAACATCGGAACGTACATTTATATAATAAATTTTTCAGTGTCAATGCATTAAAAAAATACTAGTAAATAAAAATGGACACTTGCCTTTTCTAAGCTTATAACAGACACTAACTTAAGTTTAAACATAATTAAAGCAAGTAATATAAATTACCACTATAAAATATTTAACTACATTAACCAAGTATTTGTGAAATTTTGGGATGACTAAATTGATTGATATTTAAATAAATTTCAAGTTCCAAAACGTACCTGCTGTAAAATTTAAAAATCTACGACTAATCAAATTATTGGCAACATCGGAGGAGTTTAGTTGTGTACACGACAAAATATATACGGATCCCAAAAGTGTTTTAACCTATTACGGAGTCCATTTAATCCTACGTGTTGGTCGGAGTCTACATAAAGCGCTACCCAGATAATAATATACACGGTGTATATTCTCGTGGAGTTAGTATAATACCGTTTTAGTACGGGGCCCACATTAACCGCTAGATCTATATATATATATATATATATATATATATATATATATATATATATATATATATATATATATATATATTGTTATGATGTGTTTTTTGTTTGAATGATGAGCAATGAGTATTTTTAATAATATAGGGTTTTTATCGCGGTTCTCAAAGAATTAGCTTGTAAGTACTTTTTTAAATTATCTTTATTATAACTATTATGAAACACACATATATATCTAACTTAGCCAATGTAAATTTAAAATAAACTATCTTTAAATTGATATTCTTATAAAACTAATTAAATTCTATAGACAATGTAAAATTTAAACAAACTATCTTCAAAATTGAAATTGTTATGACACTAACTAAATTATATTAACAAATTTTTGTACCTTTCTTTTACTGAATGCCTAAATGAACTGTTTTCCACTATATAGATCCTAATCACCACTGAATGTCTTCGTACTTTAGTTATCCTTGTTTTTTGTGAAATTACTTTTTCCAATTATCAGCTTCTACCAATTTAAGATATAGTTTTCTTCACCAGCATTTATACACCACCAACCAAACCAGCAAACACCATTTATATTTATTCTTCTTTTTAATATACCAATATCCAATTATTATAAGTTGATTTATACTAATCTCCAATCATAATATAATTTTAATTCCTTCCAATGTCCATCCAATATTCTTCTAATATACTTTTATAATCTTCAATAATTATTTGTGTATAATTATAAATGTGCATTAAATTATATGCATAATTTTTAATCTTCATTTAACTCACTATATTAAACAATTTGACTATTTGTACCTGATTCACTGACTCCAACTAACTTTCATATTTCTTATTAAACTTTTCTGACTGACTTCTTGAAAATTCTGAACAATTTACTTCACTATTCACTAACTAAATGTGTCTACTTAACTTTCATAATAAACTGGCCTGACTTCTGACTAAAAACTTCAAAAACTCCTTCTTGAATCCAAATCACGGGTATTTATATCCTTTTTTTATATTCCAGAACCATCTGGTAAGAGATCATGTTCCAATTTGTTCCATTACATACTTGTCTGAATTTTCTGGAACAAACCATTTCGCAAACATGGCCATCTCCGGAGATCCAGAGAATTCCATTCTTTTCTATTAATAATTTTGTTGACATTTAGGCTTTTCAGATCAGAATAAACATTCAAATTAGTAACTAACACTCTAATTTAATAAAATACACATTTCAAACAATATAACCCCACTTATATTCGTAAAATTCTTAAAATGACACTTAGGAATGGAGGGTATAGTGTGTTGCCTAGTCACATGGCTCACTTAAAAATATCTACAAAATCATAACTACTAAAATACAACTTTTTACAATTATTATATGCTAATTTCTTAAAATGCCCTCACATAAATATATTTTTATAAAATTCTCTAGTATATAACTTATTTAAAATAATCAAATACTTTTTTATATCTAATATTATGTAGTATATAACTTATAAATTATTTTCTATAAACCCTAATTGTCACAATATATATATATATATATATATATATATATATATATATATATATATTGAAATGATTTCAATATGTTAAAAAGGATACAACTTAAATGGATTTTTATATGAGTTTGTTGTTCATGAATTTCATGAAGCCATCACAATGTGGGTTCGACTCTGAAATAAAAGAGAGAAAAAGATTAGTAAATTGTTAAATAAATTAATTTTGACTTACCTGGTATAGTAGTAGATAGATAGGGTTCCTTCTGGAGCGGAAGTGACGTCACACGTCGATCGTCAAGCGTACGTATCCTCATGGGTCAAGGCCACGCCCCCCTCGTGACGTAGGAACGTGCCTAGGGTCTCGAGGCCACGCCCATCGACCAATGGTGACGTAGGAACGTACCTCGTGTCTCTAGACCACGCCCCTCGGCCAATGGGGGCGTAGGAATGTCCCCCCATGCCTTGCTGAACAATGGTGGACGTCCTCGTGACGTCGGAACGTGTCGTCGACCAATGGCAGCATAGCAGCGTCAGTGGTGGGAATAGCAACACCCCCAGCGACCAATGACAGCTCAGAATTTGAATAAACATCATAGAAATGGCGGTATAGCGATGAGGGACCAATGGTGACATAGTAACGCCCTCCTCGTGACGTCGGAACGTGTCGTCGACCAATGACAGCATAGCAGCGTCAGTAGTGGGAATATCAGGCCAATGGTGGCATAGTAACGCCCTCCTCGTGACGTCGGAACGTGTCGTCGACCAATGACAGCATAGCAGCGTCAGTGGTGGGAATAGCAGGCCAATGGTGACATAGTAACGCCCTCCTCGTGACGTCGGAACGTGTCGTCGACCAATGACAGCATAGCAGCGTCAGTGGTGGGAATAGCAGGCCAATGGTGGCATAGGAACGTCCCCCAATGTCTTGCTGACCAATGGAGGACGTCCTCGTGACGTCGGAACGTGTCGTCGACCAATGACAGCATAGCAGCGTCAGTGGTGGGAATAGCAGGCCAATGGTGGCATAGGAACGTCCCCCAATGTCTTGCTGACCAATGGTGGACGTCCTCGTGACGTCGGAACGTGTCGTTGACCAATGGCAGCATAGCAGCGTCAGTGGTGGGAATAGCAACACCCCCAGCGACCAATGACAGCTTAGAATTTGAATAAACAACATAGAAATGGCGGTATAGCGATGAGGGACCAATGGTGACATAGTAACACCCTCCTCGTGACGTTAGAACGTTTTCCTCGACCAATGATGCCACAGAAACGTGTCCTCGACCAATGGCGGACATCCTCGTGACGTTGGAGGCCAATGGTGTGCATCAACGGCCAATGAGAAAGACGTGCATCGACTAATGGTGGAGTCGTACCACAATATTAACGAAAAGACGCCCCCAGTCCCCCCCATTCCCCGAAAAGACGCCCCCAGTCCCCCCATTCCTCCCGAAAAGACGCCCCCCCCAATAATAACGAAGCTACACGTTCAACGTAACCAATGAGAACGATGTTCAATCGCTGGTCGGTGACTGCGTTCTATGAATTGACAAAGAGAAGAAGACGAACGACAGACAAAGAGAGCAATTTTTCCTCGTATTTTTTGTAATTAAAACCTACAACCATTAGCGTAAAACTTCTAAATTTTTTCAATTTATATTTTACGAGTTACCTCGTATATATTTTATCGATTACCATAATAACAAAAATTCGTTTATTTTTCAATTTATACTTTACATGATCAGTTGAAATCTTTATAAAATAGATCTTGCTACTGAGAATAATGACATCATCGGATACGCCGGCTATTAAAAATGTCTCACGCGATCACGATATATAGCCGGAAACACGTGCACTTTGGAATTCTAGTTAATGTGAGATAAAATATATTCGCATGGAGGCAGGAAGCAGGTGCACATTCCGTTGTATTTAATAATTAAGCCCGGCATGTGATGCATAAATGAATAGTCTTACGAAATATTGCGCAACATAGTTTTAGCGTGGGAGAGGTAAGAAGATATAATTAAACGTGTTCATGTTCACAGCGTTATTTCGTAAAACGTAGTCATTACAACATGAACAGTGTGGAAGTAAGAGCCAAAAGTGAAATGATGCTGCTTAATACTTTGTATAATTTTGAGCATTTAAAAGTATTAGTTGGATTAAGTTCAGCTCGATCATTTGAGCCGGGTGTTAAATTAAGCAGCGAGAATAATGAGATATCGTTCGGTATATGTGATTGGATCCAATTCATCGATGAACTTAATCGTAAATATAATCAGTTTTTCCTGATGCCTCTGCAATGCTATTGTGAAGATGAACCTCCAGAATGTTGTGAATTGTTAGCAATTGAAACTCAAGCGACAGATCAACTTAAATGGCTCAATGTTAAGAAACTTGGTGTTACTTTGCAGATATTTGAAAAAGATGTTAAAAATCTTATTGAAGGAAATGAAAAGTTAATTTTACCACGCATTCGTTTTCTCGAAGGACTGAGATTTTTAGATTACTATTGTAATGCGTTAAAAATTGCTACTTCATTCAAAAACGATTTACAACCAATAGACATTTTATATTCATTTTGTGAGGCTTCTTGTGATACTAGTATTGTAAGTTTAGCATTAAGGGAATATTTGTATTATTATAAGGAAGATACAATTAGTGAATTAAATAACAGTAGTTTTGAATAAAGAATTAAAACATTTATTTCTATTTATTATACCAGGGTAGTGGGGGTGATTAAGAATATTATTTATATTGGCTTTTGGAGCGAAAGACATTTATTTCATCGATGACTTCCATACGGTGTAGATTAGAAGAGTTGTACGAAAAAATACAAAAGTTAAAAGCCGATATACAGTGGTACGAAGATAGAACAGAGTTTAATTTGTCAGAAAGAAAGTTACCAAAAACAACACAATACCCGTTAAAAAGAATTCAACCGACAAGATGCCTCCACTAACAACCTCATTCATCATCCTTACAGCTATTGTTAACAATGTCCTTTATACAAACGTTCCAAACAACGTTAAGAACCAGGCGATATGTTTTAATGATGAAAAAACTGATTGTAATCGACCGAACTGGACTCTAATGGATCATGAAGTGGTGAATTATGGACAGCTTCCAGTATTTTTCAAAGCGATACCAAAATCAGGAGGAGCATTCTATAAGATCAAGCTAATATCCCCAAATAACACCGAAAGTGATTCAAAATGGTACAAAACTAATAATGATGACATCGATCAATATGGTTTATCGATTATACGCTAAGTATTATATTTGTAATAAATGCCTTTATAGCGATTAATATCATTAAAAAATTTCTTGTAAATCGTAAATGCGAATCATCTTGCATTAAAATAAATATGTAAAACTGTTAAAATAAAACTAAAATAAAACTTTTAATCTTTTATTAAAAAAAAATCCAATTTATATAGGTAATATTTTGTTACACAGCCATTGACGGAGGTGATCCACATTTATCGAGGAGCAGGAAAATAGTCCAGTAGCGTGGCAGTTGTATTCATGTGGAGCAAAGCCTCCAGTGGAGTATGGAGAATCATCAAACTTGCAAACATCAATAATTATGGGACAGACGTCAAGCATATAACATTTGTATCTTAAAAATTCTGCTTGTTGTTCTCCGCGAACGTAGATGTAGTCAGCTGCATACAACAACTTAGATTCCAGTATTTTATTTATTTTTGAATATTTAACATCTCCATTAGAATACCGAAGACCATGCACGTTTTTCTCCAAGTACACAGCAGTCTTCTTATCTTGATTACTTAATGTAGCAAACGGTTGTGGAGGTTTAAATATATAATGGCAATGTTTAAAGCCAATTTCAATGCTGAGTTCTTTGGGAACAAACCACCCATCTACGGTGAATCCTTGAATGTCAACTAATGCGATCCTCATGATGGCTGATAGTATACTGAATTGGATATGATTGAATAAGTCAAGTTAAATGATATTTTTGATAACTTCAGTTAGAGGAAAGTATTCGAGTAGACTGTCGTGGACAATTAAACAGTACGCTCGAGTGCCTGCAGGAAAACCTTCATCTGCTTCGATTTCCAACTTAATATCAACGGTTCCCGATCTAAATGACGTATCATCCTGTTTGGAGCAGTCGAAAGTAAACAAAGCATATTTTTTAAAAGCATTATAATCCAAGATTGGATGTTTTGTTGACGAATGAGTATAACTGGGAAAGAATTGGGTATAGTTGTAGTGAGCTATAGCATAATCATTTTTCGCAAAATCCAATTGCATTCTCTCGTTAGGCCAATATTCACCATTAATAACCACTCGTACGCTGGACACCTTAATGTTATCGAATAACGTTGGATTGGCGTGAATGTCATCTCGTTTAGAAGTTTGAAAAGCTACAATGACATAGCGTGGACGTTCAACAGCTGAAGTTGTCTTTACACTCCATATCTCACGTCGGGATCCAGCCGTAAGTGAAGGTAGTTCATTAAGTTCCCATTTACGGAAAGGTATGGTTATCGGCGTATTATTCTTAATCGGAGTCATTAGGTCAATTTTCACATCGTCATTCGGAAAGACATGTTTGACCTTCAGTTCCATGCTGGTAACAGTTAAAGACACTGTTGTTGTTGTTGTGGCATTAGGTTCTTCCACTAAAATACTGTCTCTATCATTACGTGCTCGAACAAATCGAAACACTTGACGACCATAGGTTAATTTATTGTAATCGTTGAAAATGTTGAAAATATGTTTTATCGGAATCAGTAAACTAAAGCTGTCTCCCGATAAATGTGGATTATTGGGATAGTTCCATCCTGCAGTACTGAGATACTTGGAATCGTCAGGAGTGTAACACAACAAACTGCGAATAGTGCTAACTACACCAGGATCTCGAACTATTTCCACGTCGTGTGAACTTTGGATGTATGTACATGTATCAAACAAGAAGGCTCCAGCATTCGGTGCCAGCGAAACAGTTCCAGTACCCACTTTCTTTATACTTCCTTTAATTTCCAAAAGTGTTTCGTGTATGGCAAAAAATGCATCTGATTGATTGATGATAAACTCGACAACGTCGCTATTATTAAATGACTTGATGTAAGGTGTATATGTACGAAATTCTTCTTTTCTAATAGTATCGTCGAACTGAGGTTTCTGGTACAGATCTAAAATAGGTGGTTGAGGTTCCTGAACCTGTCGTCGAATGTATTGACGTTTTGACATCTTTTAGCTGTAATCCAATGGAAACAAGAAAGGCTTTATTGACAGCAGACACGTCACGTCGCTTGTAAGATTTGCGTGAGACTAATGGATATTGATGCGTAGAGCTTTGTTTTATAATTAAACCCATCTATATCGTTTCCTTAAAATCCAAATGAAGTGTACTTTTCTCTCCTCTAAAGTTGACTGGTCTTAAATCTTGATCGAGTACGCTAACGGTAATGTTGGCAATTTCACGTATGCTATTGCTTACTGGTATGTATATAGGATTATGAGGACGTTCGTCAATAGAGAAACCAGGATCAACACTTATCGGAAAATGTAGAACGGTGTGCGCAGGTCTGTCCTCGTAAAAGGCTCCTTCGGTAATGTTGCATTCAAAAAGTAGGCTCGATACTTTTATAATGTTTACAGGTTGGTCCGAAGAATGCATTTTTCCTGGCACCAATATTCTGTTTGATGAGAAACCCAATATTTTGCCGAGACTGTCATCTTTCTCGAAAGTAACAGCATGATCTTGACTAAAGATTTCACACTTGAGCGTATTGTTGTTGGGTCTTAAGATGAACTCATTATCTCGAATCGAATTATATTTATCGATTAATGCGTTATAAATATACGTTTCGATATCGGTAATTTCATAAGATCCAGACGGAATATCGATGCTACACAACTTTTTTCGATCATTTTTCTCGTAGTAGTAAAACTTTTCGCCATCGATGTTTGGAATCGAATTAAATGTATGAAATCCCAACACTGCTACATAATACTGTCGGTTAGGGTCAAGCACAAGAGGTACTTGAGGAGTAAACGAAAACTCGTTGGAAGTACTTGTCAAGGTCAACAATCGAGACATGACTGATACATTTGAATAGGTGTATGAAATTAAATAGCAAAATATGTTAAAAATTCCTTTATTTATTCTTATACTGTTAAAAATTTTTCTCATAATATGACACATTACAAAATACACATCTACTTTCCATATGCATGCCGCAAACATCACTCCATTCATGTCTATCATAGTCTTTCTTGCAGGGTAAATAATCTTCTAGTGCGCGACGAATATCTTGAGGTAGTTCATACCAAACAACGCTCGTTATATTTTTCATAAAAATGCAAATGGCACTTCTCAATATATCGTTAGATGGTTCCATTGTAGAGAAACTTTAAACAAAGATGTCCACAGTTAATTTGGTTATAACTTTGATATTGGTCGTTATTGTAGAAAATTCTTCCACCGTTCAAGTAGGATACTAGTTCTCGCGGTGGTTTCAAGCAACCATATGAATCAAAGTACTCTATATCGTTGTTTATCTTTCTGTAAGCTACCCAATGTGTACCGGGGTTTGTGGAAATGTCGAGATTAATAATAGCACATTCATGTTTACGAGGGCTACGTGGTAAATTATCTCGCATGAACACGCCGCGGAAATTTGAAATTTTAAGTAGTTTAACAAATCTATTTAAATCCACATTGGTTAAAGGCCTATTAGGTAGCTTCAGCGGAAGTTTTTTGCCTTTTTTAAATATAATCCAAAGCCACCTTTAGCGTTTTTTCGCAGGTATAATCCTTTGCCTAGATGTTCCATTGCATTGTTGTGACGTTTATCTTCTTCTAGTTTCTTTTGAGCATTCTTTGAATCGATAACAGTTTTCGCTATCGCGCTTGCGCCCCCAGCGAGGCTTCCGGGAGCTGATAGGCCTGCAAAGATTGGGATTAAAGGTAAAATCCCACCAGATTTTGGTTCAAATGGAATAATTCTTGGAACACGTACATTTTTCTTCCCACCTACATTCTTAACGGCTGTTCTTGCTGCTCCAAGTGCAAGTAGAGCGGATTTACGCAGATTTGGTGACGGAGGAGCACGTTTTAATGTTTTGATAATTGGCTGTAACACATGTCGCTTAAATGAACCAACACCTTTACCACGTTTCATACCCATACCCAGTTTTCGTTTAGCTTTCATTGCTGTAGTAGTTAACCAGGCAGCTGTTTTTTCACCCAAAGATGCGTCTTTTGCTTTAACTCGTTCCCACGCTTTATTTTCCAACACCCAATCTGCTTTATGTCGATCTTTCAATGAATTACTTTGGGAATATGCGAGATCGTGATCTCTCGCAGCTCGATCTAACGGATTTATCCCCGGATCTCCACGAGCTAGACGTTTCTGTAATTTAGTTCCAGGTCCTAGATATTGGTAACCAGGAGCATGCAATTCAAACGGTAGACTATTGATCAGAGAATTCAACACTCCTTCACCTTGAACGATCAACATTGAAATGAATCGCTTTTTGAAAAATGTCTTTATATAACCATGTGTACAAAATACATCTCAATCACAAGATGAAGGTCATTCAACAAGACAAGACACTAGCAGTGGAAAACTTGGATTTTGTCGACAACGTGACAAGAACCAGCAAACATTGTGCATTGCTACCACATTCATTTCGTGCTATCATATGTGGTCCAAGCGGATGTGGAAAAACTAATGTTATGTTGGCATTACTTTTTGACCTGAATGGCGCTAAATTCAAAAATGTTTACGTTTATTCAAAGTCGTTGTTTCAGCCCAAGTATCAATTTTTGAAGGAAGTGTTGGAGTCTGTGAAAGAAGTAGGTTATTTTCCATTTAAAGATAATGATGATGTTATAAGCCCAAGTAAAGCTAAACCAAACTCAATATTCATATTTGATGACGTATCAACGGATCCACAACAAACAATACGTGAATATTACTGTATGGGTAGACATAAAGACATTGATTGTGCATACCTATGTCAATCATACAGTCGAGCAGGCAAACAACTTTTACGTGATAATGCGAATCTTATTGTATTGTTTAAGCAAGATGAGCTCAATTTGAAACACGTCTTTGATGACCACGTATCACCTGATATGACATTTGAGCAATTTAAACAATTTTGTTCCGAATGTTGGAAGGACAAATACGGTACATTCGTCATTGTTAAGGATTTCGATATTTCTAACGGACGATATCGTAAAGGTTTCGACAAGTTTATAAAACTGTAGGTATGATCGAAAAACACGCATTGTATAACAATATGTCAGACAAAGAGGTAGCTGCGCGCACGCGTAAAGTTGCCGAACTAGCTCGTGTCATTCGCAAAAAGTATTTGGCATTAAAGTTAGGTAAAACAGAACAAGATGAGTCGCTAAATAAACTCTTTAAGCCCATAGCTAAACCTCTAACAGATATTGCGCAATCGTCAAAAACGTTGCATCATGCTATTAATAACAAGCTTAGACACGTTAAAAAAGAAGAGGTGAAAACGGAGGAAGAGATAAAAAAAGAAGCCAGAGATGACGATGTATTTTCCGATGCAGCATCAATCGATCAAGTTAACGAACATGACATATTTGATCCTAATAATGTTTCGAAAGAGGCTATTGATGAATATATCGAGCAATATCCTCCAATGAGCCATAAGTATATAAAAGAATTTTGGATGAAAGATAATAAAATTGATAAAAACTACGGACCTATTTACAATGATGAAATTGGCTGGATGTTGGGTAAACGACGAATAAACTTTAACAAAAACAAAGGTAGTATACAAGTCATTAGTGATGGTAGTGGGGAAGGAGGATGGGTGCCGGGAACGCCAGGTCTATACCAACTAATTTTCTATGATAACCCTGAAGATTATAATGATACAGATTTAAAGCACTATAAAAGTTTATTAAATAGTACAGAAGTTCATCTGGATTCCAAAGGTCGTCTTAAAGGTGCAACTGGGAAAAAATATCATCATATTATCAAACCGCTATTTAAACCTACCGATGAAACAACAAAGAAATCGCCACCGAAAACTCGATCTACTGCATTAAAGAGACAACCTTTCGAAGGTCTTGTTCGTTTAGCAAAAACGACTCGTTCATCATCGATGACAACGTCTCCTCGAACATCGTTATCTTCACCATCTAGCTCCAAAGGGTCAGGGCTCGTCGATAATTCTCATTTGATCTACAACGATAATCCTATTGAATATGTATATTGGGATGATCCAAACGAACTATGCGACAGACTCAAATTGCTGGTTGCTTCCCAAGAAGCAGGAAACACATCCCACAATAACGAAATTGTTGCCATTATCAACGAATTACGTGAAGCAGATATTATATATTAATGTTTGGATTATTGGAACATCATTTCCAACATGAGTGTTGACAAGTTTGGTCGTCATCATTACCGTTCTAATGAACAAGTTGTTAAAAAGCTACGTGAAGGCTTAGAGCAATCCATTTTGGATTTACAAAACCAGATACATAAAGTACATAAAGACATTACACGAGATCCTCCTGTAGCAGGTAATCATCTTTCCAATAAGAAATATGTAGATGACAGCATTGTTCGTGCGAAAACTTTTCTAAGAAAAGAGATTAATTTGATACAAAAAAATAGAATTCAAAAAGATACTCAACTCGAACAAAAAATCTCAAACTCCATTAGTAAAATAGAAGTTAATTTAAGTAAAAAAGTTAACGAGTTGTCTGATGAGAATAAAATGACTGCTTCGAAAATATCTGATTTATCAAAACAAATGCATGAATTTAAAAATGATCTTGATATATTTAAACAAGAAATGACGAAGAATATTACAGATGCCGCCAACCAAAATGCACAAATTATGATGAAAACGTTGGAAATAGAAAAAAAGATTAAAACGGCGGATCTTAATTCACATGATTTAGATGAGCGTCTTAATGTAATGGAAGATTACCTCTTACATAATAAAGCCAACGGAACAACGAATTAGCGTTAGTTCAAAGAATCGAATCGTTGGAAGCTAGACATGGCATTTACCGAGGAGAAGATACAACTAGTTAACGAGCTACACAAGCCTGCACGAAAAAATTAACCTCGTCGACGAACAATCATTAAAGGACTAGACGATTTGTGGCAAATGGACCTTGCTGAGATGAGACCTTATGCCAGTCAAAATAAATCTTACAAGCTCATTCTTGTTGTAATTGATTGTTTTTCAAAGTTTGTGTGGACTCGACCATTAAAGACGAAAACAGGGGAGGAAATTACTCGAACATTTTCGGATATTCTCGCTCATACTCGACGATGTCCGAAAAATTTACAAACAGACCAAGGCACAGAATTTTTCAATTCCAAGTTTCAAAATCTCATGAAAAAGCATAGTATTAATCACTATAATACCTTTAGTGTTAAAAAAGCAGCCATATGTGAACGAGTTATTCGAACATTGAAGGAAAAACTTTACAAGTATTTCAGTCTTAATGGAACTTACAAATGGATTGATATCTTGCCTCAAATTACAAAAGAGTACAACAACACGAAACACAGCAAAATTCGACTTAGACCTATTGATGTTAATAAATCTAACGAAAATGACATTTTACGAAAATATTATACTCACTTGAAAATTGCCGGTCCAAGAAAATTGAAAGTTGGTGACGTGGTTCGCATTAGTAAAAATAAACACATTTTCGATAAGGGATATAAACCGAATTGGACAACAGAACTGTTTAAAATTACTGAAATTAAAATAACGAATCCCACAACATACTTGATTGAAGATATGACTGGAGCGCCTATCAAAGGAGCATTCTACGAAGAAGAATTACAGAAAACAAAAAATAAAGACATATATTTAGTAGAGAAAGTACTGCGCAGACGTGGAAATAAGATGTATGTTCAATGGTTGGGATTCGATAGTAGCCATAATAGTTGGATTAACATTAAAGATATCATTTAGGATCTACTTTTACATACACCGCGTAGATATACACTAAATGAGTGGGGGGTGACAAAAAGTATAAATTTCATATATGCTGCAAGCTCATGCCCAGTTGTTCCTGCCAGTTCATCAATAGGAGTTCTCAAGATAGTGGTTATAGTTCATCAGACGATATGGTGGTAGCTGCTGATTCACCATCAGATGATATCGATTATGATGCTGAATTAGATAGAGTTTTGGCGAAATTCGAAGAAGCAGCCAAAAATGAACCATATTATTTACTAGAAGCATCCTTTCCGCTTGACAAGTGTATAATCAAAGTTGGCCTTTCTCCAGCTCGTGATTTTTCATCAACCATTATTTTGTGTCAGCACAACAAGAATGCAAGAATTAGTTTAAACACGTTCGAGTGGGATGATATAATCGGAATTTTTAAGCAGAAGATTTGCGATTTCTTTAACAGCACCTCTCAAGATGATTACAATCCTATCGAGTTTCAGTGTGGAGACTATTGTAAAATTAAACAAATAGTGTATGATTCAACCAAGTTCCTTGTTATTGAAAAGCATAGTCTGGAATACTATCTAGATGAAAGGGATGTCAACCAAATCCTAGAAGTAAACAGCAGTCTGGTGTGTCATCGTGTATCGTTATTGGATAATTTACACTTTCATGCTTATTATAGAAATGTTATCGATTTGATACAATCAAACTTTTGCAGCAGAAGCAGTTTATATGGACCACTTGAAGCTCTAACTGCGTTTTGCGAAATTTCCACAGACACTTTGTTAAGTAATGCTTTAAGAGAATATTTATATTATTATAAAATTAAAGTTGTAAATGATTTTATGTAATAATCAAAATAAATGCTATTTATGCAAACATGTCTTTTTTTATTTTCACGTTGAATGTCTCACAACGCTGGAAAAGATAAGCTGAGACTTAAAATTACAGGAAAACAATGTATATTTTTTAGAGTTTTTATTTTCTACTTATAATAATTACAAATGTTGATTTTCACTAAATTACAATTATCATTCTACATATTCATTTAACAAATAGCCAGTCCATTTTCGTGTGGAGATTGATAAAGCTATAAAAAAAAAATTGGTTATGTTTTCATTTATTAATTTTTGTTTTTACTCAATCATTGTGGTTTCATAATGACCCCAAGGTAAAGTGTCATGAGAATTTTGTTGCAAGTAACGTTTATCGTCATACGGACTTAATGCAATTTTTTCTTGTGTTATTGTAAAAAGATCATGGGCGTAGGAACGAAACGTTGATTGGGAAACACTTTTAGTTGTAAATTCGTTTAAACACTTAACATAATCATCGAAAGTAATGTCATTTTTTACCGTTGAATATTTTACACCCTTAGATTTTTTTGTGACGCCTAAATTATTTGCAAGTCTTTCAATATTTGCATCATCCATATTATTCTTGTATTTATCCCACAATGCATTTCGATCCTCATCCGTCGTACTAATCTTAAACGAATACATTTTAGATCTAAGTCCGACAAAATGAGTCATAATGCGACCGTTTGCCTCATCTTTCATCATTCCGAGAACTTTTTTGTTGACTTGAGGTATTCCATAAATATTATTCTCAGAATAGTCTGATGTATCGAATTTGGATAAATTTGCTTTAATAACATCTCTGTAAACGTCATCACATTTTAATTCATAGATAAAACTATCAGTGTCCCCATACATTAGCTTACAATTTTCAACTCCCATATATGGCAGCATAAAGTTATAATGAAAATCGTACATACACACTTTGGATATATCTAAAATTGACATGCCGATGTACAATGGTTTGTTGAAAATGAGCTCTGTTTTGTTAAGTTCGATTGCCATTAAATTTTCATTAAACACAGTTCTATTATGAAATCTTGGACTAGCAATCAAATTTTTCGCTCCATATCTTCCATCCCATTTTGATACAAGTTTTACAATGCGATGTTTCCTAATGTTTTCCATCGTTTTACCAAATATGGCGTTGTTGGCTAACTTGTACAAGTCTTTTTCAAATGCTGTAGTTGCTGCAGTTCGCAATTTTGTATTAAGATCGATATATGGCTTAAGCCAAGCGCTCTGTTTGAATTTCAACACTTTATGGATTTTTGTTAGTTTGAGTCCTGCATTCAGAGCTTGTTTTAGATTGCGATAATGCAAAGTGTACTCTTTTTTATGGTACAAGGTGGTCATAAGTTTTGGAAGCTTACTTCTTGGTGGCACACGATGTTCGCAACAAAACGGTAAATCTCGATGTAAGTCATGCAAGTGTTCTGGGTATTCCAAATCCACTTGTAGTATGTATCCTGTATCTCCATCGTCAGGAATAGACAAGACATCAATATTGGTATCGACCCACTCGAAACCCCCATATGGTAAGAATTGAGACATTGCCCAACCATACAAATTGTTGACATCTAAATATAGCACATATTTACTAGGCTTTGATGGATCATAATTATGCATGTATTTGTTATTTGCCTCAGAATACCGATTACTTACTTGACTTATACCACCTCGGATAGCTTTCTCAATAAACATGATTTTATCGATATCATTCAGCAGTTCAAGTTTACATCCAGTATATTTAAGCATTGCATCCCAAGAAAATCCAGGCATGGTATAGTACCATGCAGGATCAAGACTGTACGTACTTCGACATTTTTGTCGAAAATTTTCAAAAATGCAAGTCAGTAACATAATATCAGTTTTCATGTACAACATACTATATTCCAAAATATTTTTAATACCGAATGACTGCCAAACATTTTGAGCATGATGATACATATTTTTGGAGATGTGTTCACCCGATAATGAGCTGTAAAATTTATCAATTGATGGTAGTTGCGTTTCATTCAATTTATTAAAAGACTCAATATATTCGTATGGGAATATGCCTTTTCGTTTCAATAATTCCATTTGTTCGGGAGTGGTATTTGGAAATTCGCTAGCTAAATATCTTAAATCCTCAGGTTGCAATGTGGCAGCCAACTTGTCCAATGATGAATTTAAAAATCTCAGTGAATCAACGAACCTCAACTTAATACTGACCTCAGAATCGTATATTGTAAATGAAATATACTTTTCCTTATTTATTGGTAGTAAGCTGATACTACCATTTTTCGCAAGATCTCTAATCATCATATGCGAATCGTAACCGCTAAGATTATGAAAAAAAATTGGGACAACGAAAAGTTTTTTGAAATTTAAGTTACACACTTGGTGTGCGAGTCCTCGAAAATCTCCGGTAAAATGATCATGATCACGAACAATTACATCCTTATCTGAAAACGTTTTTTCGCAAATGTGACAATTAGATGCATTAAAACTGGGTGTGACATTCATAGGTACAATATCTTTAATTTTTCCTTGCACAAATGCCGCCAACAACGTCATTTCCTTGGCAAACCACTCCATGCAATCTTCACCTGCGTAACTTCGGTAAAACGACAGAGATTCATCGTAAGAGCATTTTACGTAATAACCTGCACTAAAGGCTTTATGCTGCTGATACTTAATTGTTTTGCATTTTAATGGACTGTTTTTAACTTTGTTCAACATTGACTCAAAATCGGCATAGACTACAAAAGGAGTTGTTTGTTTATAAATATGATTTTTAAATTCAACATTCTGATATGATGGAAAAGAAACTTTACATTCATTAATTTTCTCACAGTATTTTGCATGATCATTTAATCTGTCAAAACTACTAAAATAATTCAAACACCTATCACATAAAAATTTTTTATTACGGTTCTTACTTAACTGCCTGGACATAAGTCGAGACATATCTTTAATCATGCAATAATGATACTTAATTTCTACAGATTCATCGTGAGCCATAGGTGCTTCGTAGTCATTCAATTTTGGAAAATATTTATCTTGTACAATCAATAAATTTACATGTTTAGTTAATTTGGTTTTGCATAGCCTTACCGGCGTTGTTACGTAAAATGTTCTTTCTTTAGCAACATTCATTTCTAACCCGTACACGTTTACAGAAATATTATTTAACTTTTCAAATTTTGAAATACCCTTTATAGTCATAGGTGTCTCTAGCCCATCGATATTTAAGACAGTCGCATAATGTGGATATGAAGATGTACGATCTGAACTGCATTTAGCTGGATAAATCGCTGAAACTATGCTCCAAAAAAAGCATGCTTCATCATCGTTTTTGATATTAATACATGCGTGCTTCTTTTGGATTTGTTCTGGTAGTCTAATGAACGACGAAGCTCCATTTCCCACTTCATATTTATTTATATTGACTTCTAAAGAAACTATTTTTTTCAAAGCCCACCCTGATCCCGTTTCTTCAAATTCCGATAGCTTAGACATTAATTTATCGACTATGTTTGTGTGAAACCATAAAACCAAGTCCGTTCCTGCGTCTATGGCTTCGTTTTTGGTATTAAAATATTTAAATTGGTTAATATCACCTCCTTGATTTGATTTTCTAATAAATTCTCCACATAATGTCATATTACATTTTATCATATTTAATTTTTTTAAAATGTTTTTAATTCGAATTCTAAATAACTTAAAACAATCCCCGAAAAATTGCATTAAATCTTTGTGTCCTAGATTAATAATTATACCTGTTCTGATTCTACTCTTGAATGCGGAATTTACATCTTCCCATTTAACCCGACGATGTTTAGTAATTCCACCACCCACGCGAAGACCGAAATTTTGAATTTCCGATTTAATTGTCTTTAAATGCCCCGCGTTTGTCTGTAGTTGCCGTAATTTAGCTAATTCCAAGTCCCCACACCGAATCGCTTTAGTAAACAAAGTCAAATGTCTTTTAATGTGATTTAACCAAATATTCGCTTCTCGCGGTGTATAATTTCGAAACAAAACATCACGCGCTTGAATTAAATGTTGTACAATGTCACTACTAAGATCACCAATGTTACTCATGATTAAGTAAAAAGCAATAAATCAATAAATGAAAAACTCACCAATATTTTTTTTTATCCTCTAATTTTCTATTATTTCAAACGAGGCGGCTGGCTGCACCTTTCCAGTGGCAACGTTTCCTCGGAACACCAAGCTGTACTTTCCCTCGCTGAAATGTTCCAAATGCGGCCTGTAGAGTTCAACCACCCTTTGCGGCAAGAACGTCACCTCCTTTTCTAATTCAATAAGGATGGATTTCCCAAATTTCGTATCGACTTCTCTTGCCGCAATTATCTTCTGGGGTACTCCTACGGGTAGGCTGTTTAGCTTTCTAATTGGCTTGATTGTCTTCTCTGTAAGCAGAGAGGATGCATTAATCTTTTTTAGGTCCATCTGCAACAATATATATTTTCTTAATTTAACAGTAACATATCTTTGACTAGCAATTTCTTAATTTAACAGTGAAATATCTTTGAGTAGCAATATTATTTTACAAAAATTCTATCTATTATAATATGTATATTTTTTAATTTAACAATGAAATAGTTTTAACTAACAAAACTTTCATAGAAACAAAAAATTACAAATACCGCACTATTTACAAACATTTTTTTTTAGAACGGAGAATATAACCAAGTAATTTGAATAAAATGTTTAAATCAGAAAAATTATTAAGAATTGGAAATTAGTAAAGATAATGATGAATTCTAAATGATATAAAAAAGGTTAAGTATTATAAAACTTACTTTTGTATATATAATTGCCGGCACTTCACAAACACAGAACTTCTCCGAACGGTACTTTGTATAATTGCTGACGCTGCACAAAACACACAACTTGTCTGAAGGATGATCAGAATTGAACTGACGATATGTAGTGCATCTGCTCTTTATCTAACTGCCTCTCCCACGCTAAAACTATGTTGCGCAATATTTCGTAAGACTATTCATTTATGCATCACATGCCGGGCTTAATTATTAAATACAACGGAATGTGCACCTGCTTCCTGCCTCCATGCGAATATATTTTATCTCACATTAACTAGAATTCCAAAGTGCACGTGTTTCCGGCTATATATCGTGATCGCGTGAGACATTTTTAATAGCCGGCGTATCCGATGATGTCATTATTCTCAGTAGCAAGATCTATTTTATAAAGATTTCAACTGATCATGTAAAGTATAAATTGAAAAATAAACGAATTTTTGTTATTATGGTAATCGATAAAATATATACGAGGTAACTCGTAAAATATAAATTGAAAAAATTTAGAAGTTTTACGCTAATGGTTGTAGGTTTTAATTACAAAAAATACGAGGAAAAATTGCTCTCTTTGTCTGTCGTTCGTCTTCTTCTCTTTGTCAATTCATAGAACGCAGTCACCGACCAGCGATTGAACATCGTTCTCATTGGTTACGTTGGACGTGTAGCTTCGTTATTATTGGGAGGGGCGTCTTTTCGGGAGGAATGGGGGGACTGGGGGCGTCTTTTCGGGGAATGGGGGGGACTGGGGGCGTCTTTTCGTTAATATTGTGGTACGACTCCACCATTAGTCGATGCACGTCTTTCTCATTGGCCGTTGATGCACACCATTGGCCTCCAACGTCACGAGGATGTCCGCCATTGGTCGAGGACACGTTTCTGTGGCATCATTGGTCGAGGAAAACGTTCTAACGTCACGAGGAGGGTGTTACTATGTCACCATTGGTCCCTCATCGCTATACCGCCATTTCTATGTTGTTTATTCAAATTCTAAGCTGTCATTGGTCGCTGGGGGTGTTGCTATTCCCACCACTGACGCTGCTATGCTGCCATTGGTCAACGACACGTTCCGACGTCACGAGGACGTCCACCATTGGTCAGCAAGACATTGGGGGACGTTCCTATGCCACCATTGGCCTGCTATTCCCACCACTGACGCTGCTATGCTGTCATTGGTCGACGACACGTTCCGACGTCACGAGGACGTCCTCCATTGGTCAGCAAGACATTGGGGGACGTTCCTATGCCACCATTGGCCTGCTATTCCCACCACTGACGCTGCTATGCTGTCATTGGTCGACGACACGTTCCGACGTCACGAGGAGGGCGTTACTATGTCACCATTGGCCTGCTATTCCCACCACTGACGCTGCTATGCTGTCATTGGTCGACGACACGTTCCGACGTCACGAGGAGGGCGTTACTATGCCACCATTGGCCTGATATTCCCACTACTGACGCTGCTATGCTGTCATTGGTCGACGACACGTTCCGACGTCACGAGGAGGGCGTTACTATGTCACCATTGGTCCCTCATCGCTATACCGCCATTTCTATGATGTTTATTCAAATTCTGAGCTGTCATTGGTCGCTGGGGGTGTTGCTATTCCCACCACTGACGCTGCTATGCTGCCATTGGTCGACGACACGTTCCGACGTCACGAGGACGTCCACCATTGGTCAGCAAGGCATGGGGGGACGTTCCTACGCCACCATTGGCCGAGGGGCGTGGTCTAGAGACACGAGGCACTAGGCACGTTCCTACGTCACGAGGGGGGCGTGGCCTTGACCCATGAGGATACGTACGCTTGACGATCGACGTGTGACGTCACTTCCGCTCCAGAAGGAACCCTATCTATCTACTTATAGTGTTAATAATTTCTGAATAGTATACTTGCCTAGTGTATAGGTGAATCGTCTAAACCTTAAAAAGAACAAAAAAAGAAGAATTCTTAAAAAATATTTAAACATAGAAATTTTAAAAAAACGTCAGAAAATAAACTGTCAAGCAAGTCTGTGGGAGCTAAATTAATAGGGGTTTTGTTAAATCAGAAATTACAATGATGTGGAGATGAAAAGAATAAATTGTATTAGCATTGTAATAGAATAAGTTTTATATCTGAACATTTTTTTTTATAAATTCCCAAATTAGATGTGATTAAAGTGATTATGAGAAATTAATGTGGATTGACAAATGTGTCAGAACAGGACAGTTTTATGGTTTAAAAAAAATAGAAGACGAAAAAAGAAAAGAACGTTGGTTGCTGTCAACAACGGATAAGAGGTTTTTTTGGAAAGGCCGACGAGGATTTTTCGACGAAAGGGAGCCCTGAAACTGTGGAATAGGTCGGGAGTTTTTTTTAACTCGTCTAATTAGAGTTTTAGTTTTTCCACAGTTTCCACAGCAGAGATATCCAGAATTTGTTCCAGAGAGTAAGAGAAACAATTTGACTTATAAATTATTATTGGAGTACAGAAATGTCATTTAAATTGAGAAAATTAAAATTCATGAATTAACATAATTGCGATAGGCATTAAAAAAATAGAAAATATTAATGATCATTAAATTAAAAATAGAATAGTACGTACCTTAACTTCCGAAGAGAGGATTGATATTCCAGTTTCACCCATTATTTTGCGAGTAGTTAGTTTTCTTTATTCGAGACTGGCTGAATGACGAAAGTCAATGCCACAAAAAAAAAAAAAAAAAAAAAAAAAAAAGTTTTCTTTAAATAAATCAGAACTGTTTTAAAGTGAGGTTGGATAATAATTTTGGGGATCATTTGAAATTTTGATTATATTTGAATGCAAGTTAACAGTCAGCGAAATAAAGTGTTCATTTTCTTTTCTTTATAGTTCATTTAAACACTTTATAAAGTTGCAATATTTATTTAGTTTTTAGGTACTTGTAGAGAGTCTCCACATTTTGTAATAAATTTTTATTGTTACGACACTAAACCACATTAAGATTTATACGATTCCTATTTTTGTAAATTTTTAAAGGCAACCCAAGTTGCAGACGAATTTTATTGTTTATATCAAATTTGTTCAATATTAATAAATAACGTGCTTCATTTGGGTTAATTTATCAAAGGTCTAAAGTAAATTTTGGTTTAATTTCTTTTTGAACTCTACCAGGAGACTACAGAGTCGACGTCACACAGTGACAGATTGCTTAGAACACATAATTGAGCTAGCTGAGGTATATATTAAATTAAACAACGAACCACATATTTTAAAAATTACAACATTTATTATAAATAAAAATAAAATTAATAAAATACAACTTTTTCAATTGACGCTAACAACGTGGGGCCTCTCGGGTGTTTTTAAGCAGATTTATTAATATTACACAGATTAGAGTAAAAATAAATTGGTGTGATTAGTGTTGCAGAGATTCTGGGGCAGTTAAAGTTAAATTTGAGAATAAATAGATATTAGGATAAAATGGCAGACCGAATGACTTTAAGAAATGGAAAAGAAGTCGTACCGAAAGAGAGTAAAGGAGAACAGGTGTTAGAACAGGAACAGGATATACAGGTAGATGAAGAAAGCAGAGGAGGATCAGGAGAAGTTGTAGTATATTTAGAGCAAGGCATACAAGAAACAGGACAAGGTGATAGAGAGGGAAGTCTAACAGATAGTTTGAGAGAGGAGTTGGATGAGACAGTGAGAGATAGACGTGATGAAAGTGAGGATGAAAGTAGAGTGCAGGAGGAGAGACGCAGGGAAGGAGATGTTGGAGAGTCAGGGATGACACAGATGGATATGAGGCAAATAATGCGGATGCTACAACAGATGGATCATAATATTAGGGGGGATATGCACAAAATGGATAGTAATATTAACAATATTAGGGGGGATATGAACAAAATGGAAAATTATATTAAAGGAGAACTTAGGGGAGAGTTAATTAAAATGAGGGAAGAAATCAAAGAAGAAGTGAAGATAGTCAGGGAAGAGATGCTACACATTACCCAAGGTTTAGAAGAGAAAGTAGAACAGGTCAGAGGAGAAAGTGAGAATTTTAAGAGAAATGTACAGGAGGAGATATCCAGAGAAAAGGCCATAATTAGAGCGGAAATAGGACAGGAAATTGGGAGCAGATTTGTAGAGTTGGGAACATCCATTCAAGAGAATTTACCAAGGGAAATAAACAAAGAAGTTAATAAGCAGAATAAAGAGATTGTTAGGGAGGTAGAAAGTGTTAAAAGGCAAACTCAGGATCATGAGGAAAAACTTACCATTATCAAAAACAATATAAAGATGGGATTGCAGAATTTGGAACTGGAAATGGGTAGGCATGCAAATCAGGCGGAAAAGGGAGATAGAGTATTACAGGGACAAGTTGAGGAATTGAGAGAGAAATTTAAAAATGCAGTGAGGAGATTCAGCGTTTGGAATCAAATCTAGGACAAACAAGGGGAGTGAGTACTGTGATGCAGAGTTATAATGATGGGGGAATTAAGTTTAACGGAAACCTGAATCACTTACATCTTAGAATATTTGTAGATATCATCAAAAATAAGGTAAAGAATGTAAGGGATCCGATAGAAATGAAATTGAATATTCGAAACATGTTAGTGGGCATGCCATTATTATGGTTTTGCAATAATGAAAATTCCATAAATAATGTGCAGGAATTTGAGGCCAAGTTTATTAACTATTTTTGGGGAGAAAACCAACAGGCTAGTTTCAGGGAGTGGTTGTATTTTGGGAAATTCAATTATGAAAAAAGTACCAACTACAATCTGTACGCAATGCAGTTATTCCAGACAGCACAATACTTAGAACCGGCTATGCGAGAAGAGGAGATTGTCCTATACATCGCCAGGCAATATAACCATAACATGGCGGAAACAATAGCTCTCCACAATATAAAGACGATGGAAAGTCTGACAGGATATCTTCAGAGGATTGAGAGGAGTGTAGGGACGCAGAATCGAAATGGACAAGAGCAAGGGACATATAGGAATAACACAGCAAATAGACAGGGATATGTGAATCGAGGGAATAATTATAGGGAAAGAGAATTTGAGAGACAAAATAGAAGCAGGGATTTTACAAATAGGGGAGAGAATATGAACAATGTCAGGAGAGATATCGGAAGATATAACTGGGAACGTAGACAAGGGAATCCAAACAATGATAGAGGGAATACCTGGAGACAAGGAAATGACAGAGGCAATAATTGGAGACAGAACCAGGGAAATTATCCATAGGAGACGAGAAATAGGGAAGTTTACAGAGAAGGGAATCCAAGATATAATAGGGGGGAAAATGAGGAGAGAAGACAGGTGAATGTAGTTAGAACAGAGGAGAATAGGGGGGAAGCAAGTGTTGATGCAGAAGGGAGAAATTTTGTTTAGACCGCTCCTATGTGCATAATATTGTCTACTTATCAAAGTATGAACATCCAAGGGAGTTTATTAGAGATACTGGGGAATTAAATAAAAATAATAACACTAATACTTTAAAGTTTATTGAAGGGTACATACAAGATTCAGTATACAAGTTATTATTAGATACAGGTTCAGAAGTAACTCTAATCAACAAAAACATTGTAAATAATTTAAATAAGGACAATATTAGGGTGATAAAAATAAATAAATTATCATTAATAGGGGCGAATAATAAAAAATTATATGATACTAATAGTTCTATAATCTGTAATGTAAAATTGGGAAATAAAATGTATGAAATACAAATGTTAGTGGTAGATTACTTAAATTTTGAGATAGTATTGGGAAATGATGAAATGGAAAAACATATATATATTTAGGGATTCTACAGTATTCACTGCCTTCCCTCGCTCAACCGTTTCCATCTCTCTCTGTTGTTCCATTCTCCATCGTTTAGTCCTCTCTTACTCATGGCGTCGTCTACTTCGTTCCTCCAGGATTTTCGGGGTCGTCCTCTTTTCCTCCTTCCTATGGGGCTCCATTCGGTTATTCTTTTTATCCATCTGCTGTCGCTAGCTCTTCTTACATGTCTATACCACTTTAGTCTTTTTTGTTCTATATATGTTAGTATGTCTGTTTCTATTGATGTTCTTTGCTTTATTTCGTCATTACTTCTCCTATCCATTCTTGTTACTCTGCAGCATCTTCGCAGGCACTCCATCTCTGTTGCTATTATCTTACTGCCGTTTTTCTTGTTTATGATCCAATTTTCGGCCCCATATGTCATAATACTTCGCACTAATGTTTTATAAATCTGCGTTTTTGTCTTCATATTTAGGTGTCTATCCCACCATACTGAGTTAAGTTGTCGGATTGCTGTTCTTGTTTGTCCTAATCTTTGTGTAATTTCTTCCTCTGTTGTTGCCTTTTTCGTGATTATGAACCCCAGGTATTTGAATTTATCCTTTCCTTTGATTGTTACGTTGTCATCAATCTGTAGATCTTCTATGTCTTCTTCACTTGTAGATAGGTACTCTGTTTTCGCGAGGTTAATATCTAGGTCAGCCTTGGTATATTCTTCTTGTAGTTTCTTCATCATGTAGCTGAGGTCGTCTTGGTCTTGTGCAATCACTACTTGATCGTCTGCAAAACTTAACGTATATAGGTATTCGTTCCGTACCGGTACTCCCATGCCTTCGCATTTTCTTTTCCATGTAGTCAAGGCTTTCTCTAAGTATATTTTGAATAGGGTTGGAGATGTGGAACAACCCTGCAGGAGCCCTTTTGTTGTGGTGAAGTCTCCTATGATTCTTGTTCCCATTTTAATGGACACTTTATTTTCTTTATACAGAGCTTTTGTAGCTTCTATGAGTTCCGTCTGTATTTCTAATTTGTACATTGCCTCCCATAGTTCTGACCTTGGTACAGAGTCATACGCCTTTCTCGGAAAAACATAAAATGATTATTAACTATGTCAATCAAACTTTACAAATTGATCAAGAATCTATTAAATTTTGTAAATTAAATAAAGAAGAGATTTTGAATAAAGAAGAATTTCAGATTTGTCAAGTAAACAGTTCAGAAGAAATTATTTTAGTGCCAAAGGAACATGAAATGGAGATAAGAAGTTTGTTAAAAGAACATCAGAGGTTATTCAATCAAGAGGTGTATGTGGCAAAACAATATGTACATAAATTGGAAATGAACAAAGAAATCAAGAATTATAAAATGAAGACATATCCCATTCCGTACAAATTAAAGAATGAGGTGTACCGAGAGCTGGATAAAATGCTGAGGGATGGAATAATAGAAAGAAGTAATTCTCCTATTAGTGCCATCACATGTGTAAGAAAAAAATCAGGAGAAATCAGGATATGCCTGGATGCTCGTAATATCAACAGCTATACGAGAAAACAATATGAGAGTCCAATGAATGTTGAGGGTATTTTTGGAAGAATCACTAAAGCAAAAGTCTTTTCAAAGTTGGACCTTCGGCATAGCTTTTGGCTTATTCCATTAGCCAAAGAAAGCAGATGTTATACACAATTCATGGTGGATGGTATTGTGTACCAATTCTCTGTGGTACCATTTGGACTCCAGAGTTCATGTGCAGCACTGGTCAGAACTTTGCATTCCATTCTGAACAAATATGAAAGGTTCATTCTTTACTACATAGACGATATCTTGGTATTTTCTGAAGATGAGTTGTCACATCAGGATCACCTAAAAACATTAATGGAAGAGTTAGAAACAGCAGGTTTAAAATTAAATTTGGAAAAATGCTCTTTTTACCAAAAAGAAGTCAAATATCTAGGATATGTGCTCAATACACAAGGAGTCAGTATGGATCAAGAAAGGATACAAACGATTCAAGAATTTGCCACACCACATAATCTCAAAACACTCAGAGGTTTCTTAGGAATATTGAATTATTTTAAACGATTAATTCCAGACCTAAGTAGGATGAAGTGCCACTAATAGAACTGTTAAAGAAGAACCAGAAATGGGAATGGACTCCAGAAAGAAATACAGCTTTTTTACAATTAAAACAAATTTTTACAACTAATTTTCAAGTGTATCATCCGCAGTATGATAAGGAGTTTATACTAAGAACGGATGCATCATGTGAGAGATTAGCTGGAGTGTTGCTACAACAACAAGAAGAAAAGGAAGTTCCTATAAGTTTCGTATCTAGGGTAACCAAAGATTTTGAAAAAAGATATTCAGCAACGGAACTAGAAATGGCAAGTGTGATCTACTGTGTTACCAAATTAAGATTTTTTTTGTTAGGAGCACATTTTGTATTGGAAACGGATCATTCTGCTCTGACAACTTTGTTTAAAAACAGGTTTGCCAACAACAGAATTCATAGATGGAGCCTTTTGTTACAAGAATATGACTTCGAAATTAGACATATTCCAGGCAAGTCAAACATTGTAGCAGATGTACTAAGCAGAGAAGCACAGCAAAGAAGTGAAGGAAGAAAATATCAAATTGGAATCAACAGAATGAAGAATGAAGAAGGGCTGTATTCGTTAGAAAGAATCTTGGAAGATCAGAGAAGATTGGAAGAAGTAGAAAAGAAGAGAGCAATCAACATCAATGGAATATGGTGTAAGAAGTTGGAAACCATAGAAGTTTATATCGTAACCAAAGAATTAGCAGAAGAAATCATGAGAGATCTACATGCTGAATATGGTCATATAGGGAGCAGAAAATTATGGATGTTGTTTAGGGAAAATTATTTTACAAGAAAAGATATATCCATGGCGAAAAACATCACTAAAAGTTGTACCATTTGTCAGTTAGCAAAGGAGAAGAATTTCCACAATGTTAATGTAGCAAAATCCATAGTTGCAGAGAGACCTTTAAAATTAGTTGCTATCGATTTTGTGACCGCATCTAATCCTGCAGAAAGATACGTCAAAGAGGTGGTAAAATTCTTAAGAATTTTGTGTGCTAGACAACATTATTTATGGCAGGAAAATTCGTCACAAGTTGAAAGATTTTTAAATGAGACACCACATGGAATCACCAAACAATGCCCATATTTCCTAATGTCTGGAAAGTATCCAGAAATACCCTGGGAAATCAGTAATACAGGGACATTCAAGAAGTAATGAAGAAGGTGAAGCAAATTTTAATAAGAAATGCTCGTTATGTAAATAGAATCAATAAGAAGAGAAAGAAAAGAGTTACTTTTGAAAAAGGGGAGAAGGTACTTATCAGGTCACTACAGGTGCCTAAAAGGGATGAAAATCTGTGTGGAAAATTACTTTTGCCATTTGAAGGACCTTATGTCATTAGTACTGAACATGGGGTAAACAGTTATGAACTAAGACATCCAGAAACTAATAAAATTAGAGGGATATTTAATATAGAGGGAATTTATACGTATTATGAATAAACATACAAGGGTAGGTAATATTATGACACGAATTTGGTATTATAAGATATAAGTTTTGTAAATAGAAGGATAATTAATAAATAAGCATATCTTGAGATAAATTTGATAATTAAATAATTTATTAGGAACAGATGTACAGAATAATGATGAATTTATATAAACAAAAAAGGTTGATTTATTTTCAAGTAGATTTATAGGAGTTACAAGTATAAATAAATGAGCAAAGTACTATGGACAAATCGATATTTTGTAGAAATTGGGAAATAGGGAATATTATAATGATAAATAGTATATGCGGAAATAAGATGAAAAATAGAATTATATGAAATATTGAAATATGAAATATAGAGAGTTATATGTAGAGATGATGATATGAATATTATATGCGGATATAAAAAGAATAAATAATAATGCGGCAATGAATAAAGATACTTAAATAGTATATGAAATAGTATATAGGGGAACAATTATAAGAATTTCTACGAAAATAGTACAAGAAATAAATAGTACAGGAAAAGAAGTAAAGAAATTGGGAAAGTACTTGGAAATTTGATTCTGAAGTTGATATAATTAGTGAAAGATTTGTAGATTTTGTTTGGAGAATTCTGTATTTGTCATAGAGTAAATTATAAAAAAATATATTCAAGAGATATGCTTATTAATAAAAGTCAGTTTATTGTTATGTTAATATTAATAAAATATTTTAAGTTTACCGGTAAGAATTTAGATTTAGTAAGTGCTGATAGTTAGCACTGAACAAAATCCAAATTGGGGGAAAGTTGAAATGATTTCAATATGTTAAAAAGGATACAACTTAAATGGATTTTTATATGAGTTTGTTGTTCATGAATTTCATGAAGCCATCACAATGTGGGTTCGACTCTGAAATAAAAGAGAGAAAAAGATTAGTAAATTGTTAAATAAATTAATTTTGACTTACCTGGTATAGTGTTAATAATTTCTGAATAGTATAGTTGCCTAGTGTATAGGTGAATCGTCTAAACCTTAAAAAGAACAAAAAAAGAAGAATTCTTAAAAAATATTTAAACATAGAAATTTTAAAAAAACGTCAGAAAATAAACTGCCAAGCAAGTCTGTGGGAGCTAAATTAATAGGGGTTTTGTTAAATAAGAAATTACAATGATGTGGAGATGAAAAGAATAATTTGTATTAGGATTGTAATAGAATAAGTTTTATATCTGAACATTTTTTTTATAAATTCCCAAATTAGATGTGATTAAAGTGATTATGAGAAATTAATGTGGATTGACAAATGTATCAGAACAGGACAGTTTTATGGTTTAAAAAAAATAGAAGACGAAAAAAGAAAAGAACGTTGGTTGCTGTCAGAAACGCATGAGGTTTTTTTGGGGAGGCCGACGAGGATTTTTCGACGAAAGGGAGCCCTGAAACTGTGGAATAGGTCGGGAGTTTTTTTTAACTCGTCTAATTAGAATTTTAGTTTTTCCACAGTTTCCACAGCAGAGATATCCAGAATTTGTTCCAGAGAGTAAGAGAAACAATTTGACTTATAAATTATTATTGGAGTACAGAAATGTCATTTAAATTAAGAAAATTAAAATTCATGAATTAACATAATTGCGATAGGCCTTAAAAAAATAGAAAATATTAATGATCATTAAATTAAAAATAGAATAGTACGTACCTTAACTTCCGAAGAGAGGATTGATATTCCAGTTTCACCGATTATTTTGCGAGTAGTTAGTTTTCTTTAAATAAATCAGAACTGTTTTAAAGTGAGGTTGGATAATAATTTTGGGGATCATTTGAAATTTTCATTATATTTGAATGCAAGTTAAAAGTCAGGGAATAAAGTGTTCATTTTCTTTTTCTTTATAGTTCATTTAAACACTTTATAAAGTTGCAATATTTATTTAGTTTTTAGGTACTTGTAGAGAGTCTCCACATTTTGTAATAAATTTTTATCGTCACGACACTAAACCACATTAAGATTTATACGATTCCTATTTTTGTAAATTTTTAAAGGCAACCCAAGTTGCAGACGAATTTTATTGTTTATATTAAATTTGTTCAATATTAATAAATAACGTGCTTCATTTGGGTTAATTTATCAAAAGTCTAAAGTAAATTTTAGTTTAATTTCTTTTTGAACTCTACCAGGAGACTACAGAGTCGACGTCACACAGTGACAGATTGCTTAGAACACATAATTGAGCTAGCTGAGGTATATATTAAATTAAACAACGAACCACATATTTTAAAAATTACAACATTTATTATAAATAAAAATAAAATTAATAAAAAAATACAACTTTTTTAATATATATATATATATATATATATATATATATATATATATATATATATATATATATATATATATATAATAATGTTAAAAGTTAAAAATATCTCGCAACAAAGGAAAACAAAAATATAATAAAATATGTGTATAAGATGGAAGACAACCGTATATACGTATTTCTGACTATTCGTTGTCTTCAATACGGTGCAGCCAAGTTAGAAAAGGAGCATATTAACTTGGGAAAGGATCACTACAGGAGCAATGAGACCAATGTTTGGCAATAATGTTTGAAGACTCTGAGGTTTCCAGAGCAACAACTTACAAATCCACGGAGGAAGCTAAGCTACCAGTGGAAACGCATGCCAAACGTTTAGAACGTTTTAAACAACAAGAAAAAGGTTAATGCAAGTTAATAGTAAAATAAATTTAAAAGGTATCGGCATAGCTCGCAACAAAGGAAAACAAAAATATAATAAAATATGTGTATAAAATGGAAGACAACCTTATATACGTATTTCTGACTATTGGTCGTCTTCAGTACGGTGCAGCCAAGTTAGAAAAGGAGCATATTAACTTGAGAAAGGATCACTACAGGAGCAATGAGACTAATTTGTGGCAATAATGTTTCAAGACTCTGAGGTTTCCAGAGCAACAACTTACACATCCACGGAGGAAGCTAAACTACCTGAAGAAAGGAATGCCAAACGTTTAGAACGTTTCAAACAACAAGAAAAAGGTTAATGAATAAGAGAACGAATAAGAGAACCATATATACGTATTTCTATATATATATATATATATATATATATATATATATATATATACATGTATATATATATATATATATATATATATATATATATATTTATATATATATATATATATATATTTATATATATATATATATATATATATATATATATATATATATATATATATATATCTATATAGGTATATAATTATTTAGTAAGGGTCAATTTACCACAGAAGCAAACATAATTTAATATATTTTATTTAAATGTTTATTTTAATACATTACTAACAAAAAGTTTTTACATTAGACCTCGGTTAAATTAGCTAATAAGTCTGTGCATACGCTTATAATCCAGAATAAACTTTTATTAATATATATTTAATGTTATCTTATTTAAACTACATATTTTACTGTCTTTAAAAACCCATAAACATTATCCGTCACTTCATTCCAAAAAGTTGCCTGTTAATATGACAGAAAAAAACGAGCCTCTTCTCGAAGAAGTCAAATACATTCCATCAGCTATCAAAGAAGATGGATACAATTTGGGCCTTAAAGCTGAAAATAAGATTAAAGGTGTTTATAAATATTATGTCTTATATACAATATTCACAGGTAAGACTACTAT
The DNA here is from genome assembly GCF_040954645.1 of Diabrotica undecimpunctata. NCBI lineage: Eukaryota > Metazoa > Arthropoda > Insecta > Coleoptera > Chrysomelidae > Diabrotica > Diabrotica undecimpunctata. The sequence continues at coordinate 89,107,613 of NC_092806.1, read as the reverse complement.
TTCTATTAGTTTCTTTGTACTACTTATTCTATATTATGTATATCTGTATGATTTACCTTTAATTGTTATAAACATATTTAAAGTATCAGTTATTAACTAACAAGATTTTATATCACTATATTTTGATATCAATTAATTTGAATTTTTGTTTAATGATTTACAGTTAAATATTTAATAAAGCGTTCTTCTTTATCGTTTCGTGTGTCTCCTCCATAACTACTTTCTGTAGGGCTACAAGTGTTAGGTGTGGTTTCTACCTGTATTTACTTTCTATTTAAATAATTGTTTTAAACATGAGTAAACGTGTCTATATGATAAGCGTTGGTATAATTTCTCCTATACTTATCGCATATTTTCGATTTTCCTTTTTCTGAATTGATATGAAAATAAATAATTATTGCAGTTATCGCATATATCGCATTTTCGACACATTTCTTTGTATATAATAATGGGTTGTTGCCATATTAATACATTTATAATATAGCTAAAATATCTCTGGTATTTTCCAATTTTTAAATGCTGTTTTTACTCTATTAATTACTTCCTCCACTGGTTTTCCTTGTATTTGTATGTATTGTATTTATTTTCGACTGTGATTTTGATTTTAATTCTCTTGTAAATTTGCTTTTTGGTATATTTCTCATTTGGCTCCTTTTATTACTTCGAATTTTTTTAGTACTTTTCTGATATTTCTTATAATTTTTCATGCTTCTGTATCATCCCTTTTTTACATACTTATATCTATATTCTTCCGTTTTGTGGGTAGTTACGTTAAAAGTTTCGTTTCTTGACGAAATTTCCCTTATTTCTTATGTTTAACTTATGTGTCATGCATTAGTTGTTGTTCTTCTGCAATGTTACTGCATGCAACTTAATCTATTTCTCCATTACTCTATGGTACCGATCCTATATACTTAAAACTATTACCGTTTATAATAATTTCATCATCAAAAGATATCACAATTATTTGTAAAAACTCAATCGTTAAATGAACATTCTTCTGTTCCCAAATAGGTACTCTGATTTCTATCTTACTAAGTTTTCAAACTTTTTCTTTAACACCTCCTCTTTACTGTTCCAGTTTTGGTTCCATATCGCTTTCAATAATTCCCGCTAACACCACATCATCATCACTGATGTACACATACATTACATAATCTTTATTTTCGCTGTTATCTGAACCAATACTAATGAGAATAAATAAGGACTAAGCACCGGTCATTGGTGAAATATTGTACTTTAAGATGAGATTTATTAGTCTCTCCCACACCTGCCATAAAACTAGTTTATTACTCAATAATAAATGTCACTCACAATTTTTATATATTCACCGAGAACTCCTTCAAATAATAATGGAAGGGAAAATAGAAGCAAAGCGTGGTCCTGGCAGACGACATATGATCCGACTGTGTAATATCAAGGCTTGGACAGGAGACCTTCAAACCTAAAAAAGCACAAGATACAGACGAATTTGCAGAAGTCATTGCCAACCTCCATTAGAGATGGCACCTATAGAATATAATTACAATAAGCATAATTTGATGCTTACCCTCAAAAGACTCAGTTCCTGTAACCTTCGCGAATTTCCTGCATTGGTTTTTTGTTTTGAAATTTAGTTTTTATCGGTTGAACGGGGGTACGTAGGTATGTATAGCTCAATTCACGATTGGCACCCTGTTTCAACCAAACGTTCTACATGTATGTTCTGAAAGACCTGCTTGGTCTTAATATAACTAAATTTAAGTATAACTAAGATAAATATGATGATAAAAATTAATATTAAAATTAATAATTTTCGAGGTTAGATCGCGTCGAACATTGCATTTGTGTGAGTGTTTCTCCTCGATATTATCATACCTGCTTCTTTTGAATATTGTCTTTCTTTAATAAATTTCATCTTTTTTTAGTTTACATTTCTGCACTTACAACGTCATGATTTTTAATACTTTACTTTCTTCCATATTTTCTACTGTAACTATACCATATAAGTATTTTAATGTAATTAAACATTTTATTATCTTCAGTATTTGTAATTAATTATTTACTAACACTAGTTACGCTCTTATACATGTCTCTTACAATTTTTACCTAGTCACCGGGACTCCTTTTTAATTGAGTGCCGCTCACATAATCTCTAAGATCTAAGTTCAATAAATACCATATGAGCGGTTGTTTTTTTATTCCTGTATTTTTTCACTACCTTATAATAAAAATTACATGTTATTGGTCTGCCTTGCATAAAGTCAAACTGATTATCGGATATTTCGAATTCTTCACGTATATGTCTAACAATTACTCTCTCCCAGATTTGCATGGTGTGACTAAGTAGTAGCCTGTAATATATTGCTTCTTTAATATGATGGTATATTTTCTCTATGTCCTCGTATGTGTTTTTTTGTGTGTTTTGTCTGATCTTTTCTAATATAATATTCTTGTACTACCTATATTATATTTTATTTCTCTTCTTTCCTTGCGTTCTTTTCCTAAGTAACATCTGAAATGTCTTGGACTTTGTATGTACCAATATTTTTTTTGTTACGAAAAATAACTAATGAATATTGAAAATTAAAAATATGTTTATGCAACAATATTTTCTATTCCATTGATTTGCGAAAGGGTATTTTCGTCTTTATTCTACCAACAAGTTGGGTACTTTGTACTACAATCTGATCAAGAAGATCAATGAGCAGTTCTATTCTAACCTAAACTGTTACAGTTGTCATTTTAAGAACTATAGTTTCATTCAGGAATGTTTCTATAATTACTAACTCCCAGTAATATTTACACTTTACACAGGTATATTAAGCTCGCACAATACTCTTATTTTACACTTACTATTTTCACTTCACTAACTAAAAGGGTTTTGTCCTTTTGAGACTTCTTTATATATCCGTGTTATCGAGGAGTTGGATGGTCTCGATATTCGCATTTTAAAGTTCACGTTGTTCATGTCTGCTGGCACATTTGGCCATTATTTGTTCTACTATCTCCATCTTTTCCATTGATTCTTGAAAGGGTATTTTTTTCTTTATTATTCCAACAAGCTGAGCGTACTTTGTACTACAATCTGATCAAGAATATCAATGAGCAGTTCTATTCTAACCTAAATTGTTATAGTTGTCCTTTTAAGAGGTATAGTTTCATTCAGTAGTGTTACTATAGTTACTAACCTACAGTAATATTTACACTTTACACAAGTGTATTAAGCTCGCACAATGTAAGGTAGGCTAGCCTGCATCATGGTAATACCTATGCTGACTGGTTACTGTCGCTGCTCGCATCATTTAGCACTCCAACCACCTTAACCTTGTATAGTTATGTACAATATATTACATCTTTTCTTTTTACAAATTAAGTTTTAAAGATTGATTTTAAAGGTTGATTTAACAACTCTACCTGATCCAGTTCAGCAAATATCTGACTGTTTAGTTACATTCCTTTCGATGTCCATAGAGGTAATTCTGCCCTTGTCAGCTGTGTTGAGGATGAGAGTTCTTGATCTGAATCTACATCACTAGTATCTGTAAGTATTACAGATGACTGTGACTTAAATTTATTTAAAGATTCTCTAATATTTACTTTATTGCGACGAAAAATATTATTACGCTCATCTCCCAAGATATATAACCTTAGGGCTTCATGCTGTGATAATAGTCGGGCTGGTTACCATCTCCTTTGACATTGATTGCACATAACAGCATCTATGTTAGGTTCCAAAGACTTTAAATCCTTAACATCCTGGTTATAGTCTTCCACATATATTTTACCTTTTGCTTAATTTTTCTTTAATATTTAGACAAACTGCTGGTTTTAACACATCTTGGTCAATTGCTACTTAGTTCTAAAGCGTCTACTCATTAAAAATATGAAAGAGTAAGTATAACCAATGTGTTAAAGGGGTGCATTCCTATATTGTAATAGTGCCGATTCTTGCAATGTTGCTAGTTTCTTTTTCTCAGGCTCGTCATCTGAGTCGGTAGCATCCAGTTTAAATTTTTGAGAGAACCTTTTTCAGTTTGCTGCCAAATTGCCATTATCTGCATAATACAAGGGGTTCTGGAGGTTTAAATTGATTTTCCGTTTTTCTAGACAAAAGTCACTATTTGATTAAACTCCGGTCCGACCTGACACCGTCTAAGATACAAGTCAAGTTAAATAAAACTATAAGCCTTGATTTCATAGTTTATTAAAACCTCACCTTCTAGCCCAAAACCTTAACTTCTGTCAAGGGAGATTAGCATGCATCCTGGTGACAGCTATGCTGACTGGTTACTTTCATTGCTCTCACCATGTAGCACTCCAACCAACTTATACTTGTATAGTTATGTACAACATATTACACACAATACTCTGTTTTTACACTTACTATTTTCACTTTACTAACTCAAAAGGTTTTGTCCTCTTGAGACTTCTTTCTATATTTGTATTATAGTCGGTTCGTTATTCCCAGTCCGAACTATCTAGTGAATTTAGTAATTATTTTTTTGCGAAGTTAGTTACTTTTTGACAGACTAGAAGTAGCTGGAAATTACTATACAACCAAGCACACATACTTATAGCCAATATTAATAGTAAACAAACTAAATAGTATATAAAATAGAACTTTACGAATTACCGACAATCGATACTTATTTATTTGCACCATATAATAAATAGTTATGTTAATTTATAACAACTAATATATATCTTTTAAATATATACTACCCAAAATTTTATGGGTTTATTATACACTTCCACTATTTATAATAATTCTTCTTTTTTCAATAAAAGAAGTCTGTAATAAAAGTTTATTTAAGCTATTAATACTGTGAGCTAGGAACTTTTGTGTTGTAGGTTTCCAGCTATGAATCTGTCAAAATATGCCCGAGTTGAGCGAATGGACCTTATCAAGGAGTTGGATGGTCTCGATATTCACATTTTAAAGTGCAAGTTATTCATGTCTATTAGCATATTTGGCCATTATTTGTTCTACTATCTATATCTTCAGATCTCGGTGGATGCAGCTGTTTTTTTACATACTATGTTTATTTATTATCGATGTACCACAGTTTAGAATTTCTTTCAGTTCACCTTTCTAAATTTTTTGTTAAGTTTTTCTCTTGTCTTATTAATGTGAACTTTTCAAAGCAGTCTCTTATCCAAATGTAACCCCTGGTATTTTGCACAATCCGCAACAGGGAACTGAATGTTAGCTATTCTACTAGGCTGATATCGGTCTTCTATAGGTGAAATTGACATGCACTGATTTTGTACCAATAATTTTATTTCTTTATTTTTTGTACAATTATTGATTTTATTCAGTGAGATCTGCAGTTTTCCTGTAGCTTCTTCATGGTCTTCTCCAACTGATACGATAGCTTGATCGTCAGCGAAAGTGAGTATCATAACTTCTTTAAGGTCTGAAATATAATTAGTGTATAATAGGTAGAGTAACGGTCTCAGATGAAGTTAATATTATTTTAGAGGACTTCACTGAAAATATAGGGAAAGAAGAGATGGAGAAGTAGTAGGCGCATATAGACTAGGAACACGTAATGAGAGAGGAAAGAGGCTAGTTCAGTTTTGCAAGGACAACAAACTCGTTATCAAGAACACATGATACAAACCACCAGTCTGAAGAATTTACACTTGGAAAGCCCCTAGAGATGACGGTGAGAACATAGTAAGAAATCAGATTGACTACATCGTTATAAACAAAAGATTCCGCAACGCTATAGTATCGACTAAAGCCTACCCAGGGGCAGATATAGCAAGTGATTACAATCTTGTTTTAGTAGACATGAAACTAAAACTAAAGAAAATAAAAACAGCCACCAAGAAACCTAGGATTAATCTAAAAAAAGTAAAAGAAGATGATCTATGCCACAATATCAAAGAACGAATACACAAGAAAGTCCAGGCAGTAGAAAAACCAAGACAACTTAACGCTTCAGAAAACTGGAGAGAGTAAAAAAAGATCCTGAGGAACGTCATACACCAACAACTGGAGGGCGATACATCCGCTAAAAGTAGATAACACAAGAAATAAAGTCATTAATATTGGAAAGGAGAAAATCCAAAAATAAAAACGAACAACAATACAAACAATACAAAAACGTAAATAAAACAATCAAACAAATAATCAAAGAAGTGAAGGAATCATGGCTATCAGAAAAATATGCAGAAATAGAAATATTAGAAAAACAACAGGATAGCTTTATCATATATGGGAATATTAATTAAACGCTGAAATATACAAAAAAGAGGTATTGGAAACATAACGGTCAAAAACAACAAAATAATTATTGAAAGTGCAGATAAAAGACGACGAAAGAAGAAAGACAACAGATTAGTAGATATACAATTACCAAAGAGGAAATTAAAAAAAGCACGTAAACGTATAAAAAATGATAAAGCCATGGAATCAGATGAAATACCCACAGAAAACTTGAAACTATTAACAGAGAACCACATTAATATACTAGTAGAATTATTCATTAACATTTACTATACCGGAGTTAATTTCAATACCCAAAAATCTCAACGAAATGAAATGTAAAGAATATAGAACGATCAGCTTGATGAACCATGTTTTAAAAGTCTTCTTGCGGGTGATACATGAACGCGTCTAAAAAAACTAGACGATAGAATTACAGGAACCATACTGGGATTTAAAAAAGGCTTTGGCACTAGAGATGAATTATTTACTATACAAACACTCATAGAACGATGTCGCGATGTCAACTGTGATGTATTCATATATTTAGTTGACTTGGAGAAAGCCTTCGACAAAATACAATACAGAAGGCTGGCACATATTGCGGAACAGAAATATATGATCAGGATGTGAGAATCTTTACAAATTTATAGCGATATAAGAAAGCCATAATAGAGTAGACGAACAAAAATCTAAAGAGGTACCAATAAGAAGAGGAGTACGAAAAGGATGTGTACTATCACCTCTACTTATTAATATGTGCTCAGAAGAGATGTTTAAGAAGGCACTAGAAGACATCAATGAAGGCATATCAATTAACGGAACACTATGTACACGATGCAATACTCCTTGCGCATAGCAGAGAAGGGCTGCAAATTTTGGTTGATCGCACTACGTAATACTGCGAGTGGTATGGAATGGCTCTGAATAAAAAAAAAAACAAAAATCATGATTGTCAGTAAGAATAAGATGAAAGCAGTATTATGCAATGAAAAATTTGAAATAAAAATTAGAACTAGAGTCTTGAGATGCTACGTCTGTTCTATTCTTTGCCCTTTTATACGGAGTTAAAGCCTGGACAGTTACGGACAAAACTGAAAAAAGACTTATGAGCTTGGAGATGTGGTGTTATCAAAAAATGTAGAAAATATCATGAACACAATACGTAACAAACACGGAAACATTAAGAAAGATGAAACAAGAAAAAGAAATACTGAACACTATAGAGGAGAGAAAAATGAGCTTCTTTGTTCACATACCAAGAAATAAAAAATATCAGTTGATGCGATTGGTTATTGCGACAATGAAAACTGGAAGCAAAAAAAAGACCGGGAGATGACGCATGACAGGGGTTGAAAAATTTAAAGCAGTGGAGTGGAAAAACAACAATAGAACTGCTTGACTCTGAAGAATTTGTTTAACATTTAAGATTTCAATAATTCAGAGTATTGTTTTGCTAGTACTCTTGTAGTTTATAAATGAGGCCCGTATGCCATAGAAAGCTTTACCAGCATCCAGAAAGACTGCTAGTTGAACTCTTCAATGCTTAGAGTTTTCTTCCAGTGCTCTTTCTATTAAATTAGTTATTCTATGTATTTGATCCAAGGAGAATAACTTTCCCTCTAACCAAACTGATGAGGTGGTATGAGGTTATTTTCGTCTATTATTGGTTTTAATCTATTTAGCAATAGTTTTTCAAATAGTTTCGATGGCGTATCATTTCATTTTGCGATTTATCTGGCTATGCTATCATTATACCTCCAGCAACTTTCCAATAAATCGATACATATTTAGGTCTGAATGAATGTATTAAGTCAGTAATTTTCATTTTTTTAGAACCCGTTCTAATATTGCTTCTGTTAAGATATCGACTTCAGCTGCTTTTCTAGGATTAATATTTTCATTTATGTCCTTTTGGACTTCTTTCATCATCAACAGCTATTCCATCCATCATCGGATGTAAGCCTCCCTTAGGTGTGTCCTTTTATTTCTGTTTGTTTGAGGTTTGTGATTTGCATCTACTTCTCTTGTTTTCTCTTGGTCGCCATTCAATAATTCGTTTCGTCCAACTGCTGTCTTCCATTATTCCTATGTGTTATACTCAGTTCCATTTTTAGATGACAATCTTTTGGATTACATCTGTAACTTTTGTTTGTCTTCTTATTTCTTCATTGGACTTTCTCTGTTTCATAGCTCTCTGAGTCACTTAGGTTTGTGAACAATGTTGTTAAAAGCCCATGTTTCAGTTCCATATGTCAGTACCGGTAACACGTAGCTATCGAAAGTTTTTGCCTTAAAGTATTTGGTAAGTTTGATTTAAATACTGTTTGTAATCTTTCAAATACTGCCAATGTTAAGAAACATCTTCTATTTAAGGTAGCCTTTAATTTAAGCTTTGTTTATTCGATTTGTTGTCCTAAGTATATTGTTACACTTCTTGAAAATTAACTTTATTCTACACCAACAATATTAAAATACTTGTTTACAATAACTTTTATTGACAACTTTAAACTTCAAAACTCAAAATACTACTGTTTACAGGAACATCTTCTATTTAAATCAGACTTTAAGTTTTTTTTAAACCTTTTTTTTATATTTGAATTTTCGAATAAAAGTCTCTCCCCTTTCTTGCCATCCATCCCCGTTGTGGATGAGGCGAAATCTTACTTTTTTTAATTTTCAGCTAGATCTGGAAATGCTTTTCGCTACTTCATACACCTGAGCTGAGATTAGTGCTTCATCTAGCGTTTTGTAGTAATGTAATCGGAGAGCTTGTTGCATTACATCATCCTGTTGTTTATCTAAGAATGCCTGTACTCCAATTTGTTCCAGAAAATCTTTAGGTACATTAGAAGCATGAGGGTACGCCAAATGCAATGAGTTTTTAATATCGGCTTCAAATTTTTACAGGATTTTGTTATATTTTTGATATCTAACTTTCAGATGACTTTGGAAAACCTGCTTTAGATGATTTTTAGATTTAGAAATTTTTATTATTAACTAAATTATAAGAACTAAACTAAACATATAAGAAAATGTGACTAATGGTCGATAAACGTAACAAAATACTTTTTATTATCGTAAGTTACTAGATCTATATGACCACATACATCCGTTGACACAACTTCTAAAATTATTTTTTCTTTTCTTTCATTATCAATACTGTAAAATGGTAATGGTAATTTCCTTTTACATAGATTTCACATATACTAGATACGTGATGCATTAGCACACTACGTACAATAGCTGTGACTTGTACTTCTGGTAGATATTTACACTTAATTAACAATATAAAAATTATTTCTTAACTCACCTGTTATCACAATCTTACTGCTGTTTTTCTTGTTTATGATCCAATTTTCAGCCCCATTTGTCATAACACTTCGCACTAATGTTTTATAAATCTGCGTTTTTGTCTTCATATTTAGGTGTCTATCCCACCATACTGAGTTAAGTTGTCGGATTGCTGTTCTTGTTTGTCCTAATCTTTGTGTAATTTCTTCCTCTGTTGTTGCCTTTTTCGTGATTATAAACCCCAGGTATTTGAATTTATCCTTTCCTTTGATTGTTACGTTGTCATCAATCTGTAGATCTTCTATGTCGTCTTCACTTGTAGATAGGTACTCTGTTTTCGCGAGGTTAATATCTAGGCCAGCCTTGGTATATTCTTCTTGTAGTTTCTTCATCATGTAGCTGAGGTCGTCTTGGTCTTGTGCAATCACTACTTGATCGTCTGCAAAACTTAATGTATATAGGTATTCGTTCCGTACCGGTACTCCCATGCCTTCGCATTTTCTTTTCCATGTAGTCAAGGCTTTCTCTAAGTATATTTTGAATAGGGTTGGAGATGTGGAACAACCCTCCAGGAGCCCTTTTGTTGTGGTGACGTCTCCTATGATTCTTGTTCCCATTTTAATGGACACTTTATTTTCTTTATACAGAGCTTTTGTAGCTTATATGAGTTCCGTCTGTATTTCTAATTTGTACATTGCCTCCCATAGTTCTGACCTTGGTACAGAGTCATACGCCTTTCTCAGGTCCACAAATGCCAAGTTTATATCTCTATTTTTTGCTTTTTTCTTTTCCAACAGTTGTTCCAGTGTGTATATGTGGTCTATGCATGATCTTCCTGCCGTGAAGCCTGCCTGATCCTCTCCGATTTTGCCTTTTATCGCTTGCTCTATCTTTTCTCGTAGTATCTTCCCATATAATCTTCCTATTGATGATATTACGATTATTCCTCTGTAGTTTTCGCATCGTTTTCTATCTCCTTTCTTAAAAATATAGATGTCATATATGCCGCCGTCCATTCATTTGGGAGCTGTTCTCCATTTATGGCTTTCTGAAATATCCATTGTATGATCCGGTGTAATTTTTTTGATCCGTATTTTATAAGCTCAGGTGAGATGCCTCCAGGTCCCGGTGCTTTCTTATTTTTGATTGATTTTATGGCCGTTCTCATTTCCCTATCTGTTATTTCTATTTCTTGTTGTGAGAATCTGCTTCGTCTTCGCCTGTTTTCTTTTCCAATGAATTGTGGTCTTTGTTCTGTTAATAGTTCCTTGTAGTAGTCCTTCCATTCTTTGTCCTGTATATTTCCCAATTTAATTTTTTCTTTTGAGTTTTGTTTCAATCCTCTCAGTACTTTCCATGACTCCGAAGTTCTTGTACCTCCTATATATGTTTCAATATTTAAGCAGATTCTTTCCCATTCTTTATTCTTTTGCTGTGTTATTTGTTTTTTCACTTCTCTATCTTTTTCTCTATATTCTTTATAAACTTCATCGTTGTTTGTAGTCAGCCATTTTCTGTATAGTTGCTTTTTTTCTTGAATTATTCTTTTTGTTGGTTCATTTATTTCATAATAGTGCTGTTTATTTGTTATATGTTCTTTTTCCCCAAGGGCTTCGAATGCTGCTTGCTTTATACTCGCCTTTATATGCTCGTATATTTCTTCGATGTTGCAGTATCTGAATTCTATTAATTTTTGGTCTAGACGTTGTTGGTATAGTTCACTTATTGATTGTTCTTGGAGTAGTTCTATATTGTATTGTTTTTCTCTTATAGTGTTCAACGGTTCTTCTGTGGAGGGGGTCTTGTTATGTTTCCAATTAATGCTCATTTTTGCTGTTAGTAGTCTATGGTCCGTTCTACATTCTGCTCCTCTTTTGACTCGCACATCTTTGATCTTTATTGTGGTATCTTGTTTGATTATTATGTAGTCTATTATCGATTTCAGCTTTCGTGTTTCTTGCGTCCATCTATTACAATTACATATAATATGTTCGGCTTTATCGTTTTAAATAATTTGTCGCTTGTGCAAGCTATCATTATTTTCAATGTTAAATCATTGTTTTTTGTATCTTGCGTTGTCAGGCATATAATTTTTAATTTAGAAGTACATGTATGTATAATATTCTTTTTTCTGTCACTTGGTTTAAATATAGTACACTTACATTCTTCTTGCTTATTTATTTTTATTCGTAATACTTATAAAGTGTGTAATAACGTACCCGTTGTTGCAAAAATCAACAACGGGTACGGAAGATATCAGGTATTAGGGGTAGTACTTCTCACGTTTTATCCACGATATAGATTGAATTGCTCTCTTCTGTTGATTCGCTTGTATTTGTTTTTCCATTTGTTGGTTTTAAGTAAAACATTTTTCGTGTTCTCTTCACTTTGTTGAAGATGTTGCAGACGGGAGAGAGTTTCTTATGAGATCAATATCATTACCATATGCTAGAAGTGCTTGGTACATTGGGCCATTAATGGATTGCATTTTAAATAGGCGATTTCTATTTTAGTAAGCTGTTCTTTAATTTTTTGGATATTTGAATTGAGAATCTGTATATTATTCGACTGTTTTATAACACAGTGTTTCTTGTGTTATAGAATATAGTGCTGTTTATATAGTGCTGTTTAATAATAATAAAGTTCAAGCAACAATTCATATATGCAATAACTTGGTACTAATATCTCTGCTCCCCGATACCAGGTAGCAGTCCCGAAAACATTAAAACTGCTACATTCATGCTTACTATTATCCAACGATTAGCCAGCTCAGGACCATACGCCTTAGTATGGTACTAATATTGCTGCTGTCCCTTATAAGTGAATAAAATATGCAAGGAAGGTTTTGGCAATTTAATAGGATTTTGTATGTTAGAATATTATTTCTCCGAGAAAGTGAAAAATATCTATTTGCTATACGGATTTAATCTATAGATAAAATATTAGAATGCTATAGAAGAATGCTATTAGCAGCAAATAATATGGCAGATAATGTGCTGGAATTAGCAGTAGCATGTACTAACAGTGGCCATTCCTAGTCCAATGTTAGTACATGCTTTTAGAAAAGAGAAAGCCAACTTATCCAATTCAAATGCAGACAAAATCAATTCCAAATATAAATCGTAAGCCAATCCCTTATGTAAAGACTCTAAAACAATAATTAGTGAAACTGTAAGCCAACAGCATAAAGTGCTGGTACTTGATATACAAGTAAAATTTGAAATAAAACCAAAATATCGAGAAGAGTCACAAAAACAATTAATTGACGTTAACAAGCGACAAAGTAGTTCAATTTAGAACAGAAATAAAAAAAGAATGTGTTGGAATATGGAAAAAGGTCATAATGAAATTTGGAGAAATGTGTCAAAAATTACTAAAGAGGGTGTAACTAAAATACTTGAAAAAATCTCAGGAAATTGACTTAAAAATTGGTAAATATAGATAGTCAGACGATGTTTAAGACAATATAAAAGACAAGAGAAGATTATATAATGAGGGACAAGAAAAAATATCAGACTAAGATTATCAAAAGTATCAAATAGATAAAGAGGAAGCAAAAGTAGCGGTAGCACAATCTAAGGTAGCAGCGTATGAAAAGCTGTACAATGAACTGAGTACTAAAAAAAAACATATACAAAATTGCTAAAAGTGGAGCAAAGAAAACCAAAGATTTTAATCAGATTAAATGTATACGAGATAAATACATTAAACTATTTATGCAAGGAAAGGATGTAAAAAATCGCAGGAAGGAGTTCTTTAACAACCAATTAAACGAAGAGTTTGAGAAAGCATCTATAAAGGCAACAGAGAGAATGAATAATAGCAATGGTGCCGAAAATGACGACCGCGGAGGTAATTCAAGAGCTACATAAGATGAAAAAAGAAAAGGCATAGGTCCTGATGGCATCCCCGGATATATATGATCAGCATTAGCAAAATCAGGAACAAGTTGGCTAACAGGACTATTTATTAGAATTTTGAAAGTAAGGCGAATACCGGATGAATGGAGAAGTAGCATTTTAGTACCTGTATATAAAAACAAAGTAGATGTAAATCAGTTTAAATTCATGCAAGGCAAATCAACAACGGATGCAATTTTTATCATAAGGCAAGTAATGGAAAACTAATGTTAGAACAAGTGAGGGTAAAACTGATAAATTTCATTTGAGAATAGTATTGCATCAGGGGTCAGTGCTAATCCCTTATCTCTTCTAATTAGTGTTGGAAAAATTAACGAAAACATGTCAAGGAGATATCCATTGGTGCCTGATGTATGCTAACGATGTGCTGTTAGTAAGAGATAAGGAGAGATAATTGAATTATTGATTAAGACAATGGAGATGGGCGCTTGAGCAAAAAGGTCTAAAAATAAGGCAAACAAAAGCAGAGTATCTAAAGTGTGCATTTAAAAATCAACTTCAGCTTCATTTTAAATCAGGTTGTATTTATTTATGTAAGTTAAAAAAAGGAGCTGATTCCAAACCGATAATTCTTATTCAGAGATAGAAAGTATCCCATGATTAATTGAATATACAGAATTATCGATATAACTAAGTGAGAAACTTGTTGAGAAATACGTTTTAGAAAAAAAAAAATTGTGCTAGTCTTTTTTGACATAGCTTAGGCCTTTGCTAAAGTATAGAATGGGAGTTTAATCTACAAATAGTATACCTATTAGAGCCTAAACTAAATGAGTCCAAATTAATTCACGTCAAGTTTATACATCTGAAAATCTAAAACATTCATTTTACAAAAAACGATGTCTAAATACCTTATGCATCTTCCACAATTACATGAGACATGTACTTGAGACTTCTATAGTATATGTAAAAAAAAGGGAGGAACTAAGTTATCAGAAAATGTATCCGCAACTCCTATAGTCATTAACTTGGTACTGATATCTCTGCTCCCCGATTTCAGTAAGCAGTCACCAAACCATTAAAACTGCTACATCCATGTTTCCTATTATCCAACGATTAGCCAGTCCAGGACTATATGCATTATTATGGTACTGATATTGCTGCTGCCCCTCATAAATAAATAGAATATGCAAGGAAGTTTTTGGCAATTTAATACGGTTTTTGTGTGTTACAATATAATTTCTCCGAGAAAGTAAATAATATCTATCCGCTATCCGAATTTAATCCATAGATTAAATATTAGAATACTATAGAATAATGCTATTACCAGCAAAAAAACGGTGTAATAGTAGTAACGATAAAACCAAATAAATATTTATTAACAGACAAAAGAGATGATGTAGAATAGAGCATATAACGTAACAATAGACCCATATAATTTTGAAAAATTGGAACGTTTTAGATATCGCAGATAACGTTGTCACATAAGAGATAAAAGGGAAAATTCAGGTAGCAAACTGATATATGTATCACCTCATAACACTTTTAAATCCAGAAGCGTAATGCCAACTACTAAAATCAGGATATATAAAACAATTTAAGTAAAACTCAGGTATTAATTAGATCAGGATTGCTAGAAAAGCCCTCAGAAGTGTTTTACGACCGGGAACTAATGCTAAGGTCAAACAGGTATATAAAAATTGCACCGTCGTACAAGAAACTAAATCTCAACGCTTAAGTTATTGTTTTGCACTTTGTATTGATTTGTAAACTTATTCATAACAGAATTATATATTTCTTTCTGCGACGCTCAATCGGCTCTTATTTTATTTTTTCATTGTTTGTGTTTTACTTACATACGTAGATTCTTATTTTTCTTACTGCGGGATGTATTTTTGGATTTAATTTTTTTGCTTAAAACGTAGCAATTGCCAGCTTGTATTCTGTTGTTATTCTCTTTTGTAGTGTTTTTGTTAAAAGTGCTCTTAAATTCCAAATATTTAGACCGATAAAACATTTCAAAGTGATAGTCATATATTTTTTATTATCGTTGATTTGGAGGACCCTTTTTGCGCTTTTTTCTATTGAATGTATTAATGTTTTTTGCTTACTAATAATTATTTTTGCTACTATATTAAACTCATCGTCGAATGTCCGTATAATATGAGGACCTTAATTATTAAACTGTGAGATTTTCTGTATTTGCTTTCCGGGAGATGCTCTCCAAAACGATGGTAAACACGATTGGAGACAGGGCATCTTCTTGTTTGAGGTCACTGGACATTTGAAAGTAAGTTGGCAGTTAATTTTCTTATGTATGCCTAGTTCTTCCATAGCATTTTAGTTACAATCTTATAATTATATCATATGTTTGTTGAAAATCTATAAATAACTAGCTTAATGTTTTTTTTATTCCCAACATTTTTCATTAAGTATATAATAGTGAATATTTGATCAACGGTTCATGGAATTTTCCTAATTTCACATTAATCTTTCCTAATTTCACATTTGTGGTTGCTGGATGTCAAAGAAGACACCATTTTCCATAGCGGGTACTACGATTCCAATGGGGTAAAGTACAACCTACATATTTGTTGCCAAAATTACTTTTCTGCTGTATCGAGTACCGTTTACTGGTATATGAATTTTGTTACGAATTTATACTGTGTGCTGAACTTTATTAAATCTTTTACCGCGAATTGAAAAGCATGTTTTAACCTTTATTTGTAACATTTTTCGTTAACGTTTAGTGAAACATTTTACGTTTATCTAAATAAGTATTTTGCGTTACATTGATATTTATGTGGCAATTAGCTGCAAAGTCATTAGTCTTTCCTGTCGTATCATATTTTCTTGATTTTTTTGTAGATAAGCGGTTTAGTTTGTGTAATATAATATCCCCAATTCGTTTCATATTATATTGTTTTCAAAACAGCTGTTAGGAGAATTCGTTCACTTTTTATAAAGCACTTTGACTTTTAATATTTTGACCACGCATATTTAGGTTTTCTAATATTTGGGATTTGTATAATCTTTATGTATATAATTATCTGTTTATTGATTTTACTTTTTAAATAGAGTTTGCAATGGAATCTTCCTGTTTGAAATCAATGTACATTTGAAAATAAGTCGACAGTTTTCTTTTCTGCCATGGTATTTCATAGTTTTATTCTTATGATTATATCAGTGTTTGTTTAAAATTTATAAATAACTAGTTTAATGTTTTTTTTTTGTATTCCCAACATTTCTCATTAACTGCCTAATAGTGAATAATTGATCAACGATTTATTAAGTTTTTCTAATTCCACACTAATATTCACCTACTTTATAGCTCACCTATTTACTCAATGGTTCCAGGTGTATTAGAAAAAATACTGTATATCCTAATTATTAATAGAGATATAGCTTATATCGCTATAGTTTGTGCAGTACATTTTATTATTCTTTTGTGTATTGGTATACTTTTCAGCAAGTTGGTACTTGCTCTTACTTCTAAATTGACAAATCAGCTGTTTATCTGCCTGTACTGAACTTTCTTTTTCATTTTGCAAATATATATAAAAATTAATAAAAACCACTCTGACATACCGTTGATTGAAATATTGGATACCCTATACTATTTAATCAACGGAAATACTAAGATCACACAGGGAGAATATTATGGGTTATTTCTGGTTTCGTCAAAATTTACCAACATATATATATATATATATATATATATATATATATATATATATATATATATATATATATATATATATATATATATATATATATATATATATATATATATATATATATATGTATATAGTACCAACAGATGCTAGTCATATACCATCAGCATTAATAAAATGGAAACAATCAAATTAATGTCAATTTCATTTAATCAAACGTACTAAAATTAAAAATGATCATTTAAGGAAACACACCTCAAAAATATTGACAATAAATTAAAAATAGCTTAACCGTTATAAAAGTAACAGAGTAGCAAAGCTCACAGTATGAGAATATTGCGTCGTACTGTTATATAGAAATTTGTTGACAGACAAATATTTATTTTTTTATATAGTAGGTTCTAAAAAAAGTGTACTCAAAACGAATAAATATTATCTAACAAGTGTTTTATTCCAGTTTCATATGACAGCACCAGATCTTAGATATTATAAATTTCGTCATAGGTGCAAATTTGAAATGAAAACCAAATGATAGAGGATATAGTGAAATATAAATATCTTAGCCCTCCATTGCCCGACTTTTTTGTAAACTTGTTTGTTTATAAAATGTTTTAATTTGTATATGTGCTCAAATATCCATTTACAACAACTAGTAACTTTTTTAGATTTTTTAAATTTTGTTTGGGGAGAGTTTTGGGAGTGTTTAGCAAAAACTAACGAATTAAGTTATATACTTATTTATTATGCCATTCAAAAAAACAAATATTTATAGTTGTAAAACATAAAGCAACTTTACATTTATCGCACATTACTTTAGAACTATTACAGCATCCTGGTTTTTTGCATCTTCCCTTTTTTTTAGAAATTACTGGCCAGTGGAAGGTTTGGTCAAGCCTAACTTCCTTTGGTAGTACAATGACAGTAGATCCTCTCCTCTGTTTTTTTACAATTTCGTTCTCAATTTCACTGAGCCTGGGACGTCCTTTGTTTTTGATCTGGTCATTGCTTGCTAACAGTACGCTACATAAGTGGGACTTAAACTGTAACAAAGGCAACTGGGTTTTCTTTTTAATTTCAAAGTAATCGCAATCATGACGATGCAACAACCAGCTGTTAACAACAGCTAAATCCAGAAGGTGAAAAAATATTTTTAGATACCTCTTTTTAGATCTTATGTATGTTCGGTAAAGAGCAATTAGTGAATCCATAAGATCGACACCTCCAATAAATTTATTGTAAAATTGCACTCAATTTGGACAGCATACAATAATTCTTCATTTTTGTTTCTTATCCCACCTCTTGACTAACGAAGTAGGCTCAGAACCAACAAATGTACTAAGCAAATGAACCGGTTTATTATCGTACCACTTTAACGCTGTTTGTCTTATGCCATCTACTGTAGCGTGCTTTTCTTCTACAGTACCTCTGCCCTGTTTCTTCATATTTTTGTCATCAGAAAAATGGCAATAAGGCAATCTGTTTGGAAGAACAGTTCCCAAACATTGCAGTCCACGTTTTTCCATTTCAATCTGCAACTGAATGCTATTGAACCAGTTGACAAAATATACTTTATAGTATTTGTTTGGTTTGACTATCTCACACAATCTTATTACTACATTACCGTTGGTGTCTACATTAGGTAAATGAAGAGGATGTTTAACAGTTGCTGTATATAATTCCCAGTCACAAACAATACCATCACACAAAACAAATGCCTTGTATCCCCATTTTTTGGGTTTGTTCTTCATATATTGTTTTAAAGAATGTGCCTCTTTGAATGGTATCATTTGTTCATCAATACACAATTTTTCACTCATTGGAATACTTTGAAAATTTTTAAACAGACCGTTGATGAATGGTCTAATTTTGTATAACTTATCATTATTGTTGACCATATTTTCGTTATTATTGAAATGCATTTTAGTTTTTATTTCTTCCCAGCGATTCCTAGATATAGTATCGACTATTTGAGCAATACGTGTTTCCTTCTGCCAAAATGATCTTGTCCTTGGCAAGCCATATATTGACATTAGTAAAACAGATGCAATAAATTGGTTTAATTCTGCTAGTGTCATATTCAATGGTTTATTTATATTCTTTTGCAGAGCATACAAATTACTTTTTTCTACTATGTTTTGCAGCATATTGGTAGATATCATCTTTTTAAAATAATATAGAGGGGATTCCGGTTCTAATAATTTGCATGTTGGTAAATTACCTTTCCATTCTGGAATTGGAAATACTGTTCGGGAACCACTCTTTCACTGAATGTTTTTTACGATCATTTTTGACCTTTTGAGCACATTTTGTTCAGTGTGTTTTTCGGTTTTATCGGTATCGTCCTCATCTTCATCTTGGTCTAAATCTAAATTGGTATCCTGGTCTAAATTTGCTTCGTACAAATCGTCTTCATTTTCCATTTTATTTGATGCTGGATCGATTGATATCTGAGAACCTGGAAAATTCATTATCACTTTCTTATTATCACTATCAAAGTCAGAGTCTTTGGATTCCTCGGATATTTACTGCTTTTCACGTAGAACGTTTTTGTATCCATCTTAAAGAAATAATTTAAAATAATATGGTCCAGTGTGGATTCAAAGCAACATACCTGTTTTTTATCACAGTACTGAAAAACACAATAAAATAAACAAATGTCAACGGTAATCAATATCTAAATGCTGATATAATGCCTCTGTATGTATTTTTATATAAATTGTACACAATTTATAACAATAAATCACGATCAAAAATACAAACTAATAAGGCACTCATGTCCATTTGACATACTGTTAAATATTTCCATATAGGTTTCGTCATAGGTTTATAGAGTGTATTAAAATGTATAACCAAATGTTGCCTGAAATTAACAGAGGGCATACTAGAGTCGGAAAGTGTTTTAAAAAAGTTTTCTGCACCAAAAACTCCTTTGTTGCCTTGAGTACACACAGGGCTATAGAGGGTTAAAATAGCCTTATCGAGCGAGGATAAGGTTATTGATGAGGAAAAAAAGACCTATCGCTGAGGAAGTCAGAAAGTAATTGGCAAACGCAAAGAGCACTTTAATTACATTAAATGAAATATGCATTACAATCTATCATGACACACATATCTTGATACACATGAAACAAGACAATTAATAAACACGTTAAGAGAATCTAAAGAAATAATAACCAAAATTTAATTTTTAATACACAAAAGAAATAATGATATACAGAAGATACACAAATTAAAAAAACGTTATCCCCTTATTGTACGCAAGAGAGATACCTCTAGGAAAAATCAAAACGATCGAAAATATATACCAAAACAACACAATAAAAGTAAAAGTAGAAGAAGAACTAACCGACCCTATTGAAGGTGACAATGGGATAAGACAGGGATATTACCTGAGTCCTCTATTATTCAACCTGATTATGGATGAAATAATAAAAAATAAGAACTAAAAAAGGATACCAAATGGAAGAAAAACAAATTAAAATAATCTGCTCTGCAGACGCCGCAATACTTCTCTTTCAAAGTGAAAATGACTTACAACGTATGCTGCACCAATTTCATATAACCGCCAGAAAATTTAACATGTTAATTTCCCCAAAAGATACAAAATGCATGGTTACAACAGCAAATTTACTAAGATGTTAATTGGAGCTGGAAGGTCGTATAATAGAACAAGTGTTAGAGCTTAAATATATAGGCATCACATTATTTTCCTAAGGAAAGCTCGAAACTAAAGTGGAAGACCCAGTGAATAGAGCAAACAGAGCCACAGGCTGCCTAAATGAAACATTATGAAGAAATAAAAATATCGGAAAAGAAACGAAAGGCAGAATTTACAAAACAGTCATCAGACCAATAATGACATACGCGGCAGAAACAAGATCTGACACAGAGAGGACAAAAAGGATATGAAACAGCAGAGATAAAAACACTTGATGGTAAGACACTATGGGACAGAGCTAGAACTACAGATATACGACGTTGATGCAAGGTGAAGAACATCAAAAACTGGTTAAGAAATAGAAGAGTAGAATAAAACTATCATATAAGCCGAATGACAACAAATAAAACAATAAAGATAGCAGGAGACGGTTAACCCATAGGAAGACGATCAGTAGGACGATCACGAAAACGATGGAAAGGCAACTTACTGGAGGCACATTGAAAACAGACAGTTATGTCTATATAAAAAGAAAAAGTAGAAGAAGAAGAAGATACACAGGATAAACATTAAAATGGTTGCAAGAAAGATAAAATAAATAAGTCATATTAATGTAGAATAGCAGAGGACAGAGAATTTGTCATAGCTTTGGACAAGTGCCCAATTGAAAAAAGAACACAGGTCGTTCAAAAAAGACGGAACTCTAGAAAGAAAATAGAAGAGATTTAAAAAAAATAAAAGCATAAACATGTCTTTTTCTACTTTTTTAATATTGAAGATACGTAAATAGAACATTGAATTAAAATGTAACCTTTGATATCTGTGATAAACCCATCACCTGAACAATGGCGCCGATGTATGTAGTTAAGATTGTTTACACTTATTTTACCTGTTAATTTTTTTATTATCTATATATGAGTTGTGACAGAAATCACAAACTTATTTATTTTCCACAAAAAGGCTCTTTAGAACCTAAAATTATTACTATACAAATCTGATTCGACATATCTTCAAAAAGTAATACACGGCATGTAAAATTTAAATTTTTAATAAAAAGTAAAAGATTACGCATTACTTATGGGGTTTAAAAAACGAGCCTTTAGGCAGATTGAAGTACTAATAAGACCACCGTAATCGGGCATACCCCGGGTAATGATTAATTAATTAATCGGCTAATTCTTCAATCACCCCTTTAATATGATTTTGTCAAATTCTGTTGGTCCTAAAAAGGACCAACTATTCTAATAACATATGTCTATAACTGTTAAGAGTATATCTAAAAATCAAGAAACTTTCCTTTACTTTAACTTATCAGACATATGTGCTAAACACGAATCTGACTAATTTCTAGTACAGGAAACACATATAGGGCCTAACCTAGGGTATTTGGTATATAGCTGATCGCTGAAAACCACATTATAGATATAGACATACTATTTCTATCGGAAAAAAGCAAAGAATAACTCAAAGTAAGAAGGGACAAAACCAGTCAGCTGAGAGAACCTTTTAACGATTTTGAGCTTAAATCCACCATCTACATATTTAATGAAAAATAATACAAATACCGACATTGAGGATCTGAGCGCAAACCTTATTACGAAATCTGGACCAAAAACACTACAATGACTTATCCAGATGATGAACAACTGTATTCAAATTAGGAGATATCCAAAGTCTACAGACAAGCCAAAGTTGTTACCTTGCTTAAACATGGCAAAAACTCCAACGACCACAAAAACTATCGGCCAATATCTTTATTTTGTCAGCTATTCAAAGTGATGTACATCACAAATACTAAATCAAAGATGGGTACGAAAAATATGGGGTATCAGTGGAGGTATTTTTTAATCTAAATGCCGCTTACGACACCTTAACTTACAGAATATTTTTTTAAAAACTATATGATATCCCCTTAGATAACAAACTCACTTATATTGTCTGCGTATGCCTACACAAGAGAATATTTTTTGTATCACTCAATGGTAAGAATAGCAGATGAAGAACGGTCTCGCTTGGGGTAGCATAAAGGCACCTACACCGTATAACATTTACACAAACGAACGATCCATACCGGTATATACTAGGACTTCTAATATATAGACGATACACCTATTATTGCACAATAAAAATAAACTATGAATCAATTTTCAGCCAAAACCCCTGAAAAGCTCGTGTGTGCTCCTTCAATTTCCCTAACATAGACGTTTTCACAAAACTGGACATCCAATAATATCATGAAATTGTTGAACGTAGACTCCCTATAAATTCCTTGAAAATAGTTTGTATCGCACGGGGTCAGTCACAGATTATTGTTTAAAATTAAAAGGTAAATTGAGGACCAGAAATAATATTGTTTGCAAGCTTGTAAAAATAAGGTGCACATCCTTCCTCCCTTAAAACATAGACGCTTGCTCTATATGAATCTGCTGCCGAATATACCTTGTTAGACAAATAAACCATTCTTTCTTTTTGTACACACTACTACCAATTTTAACACAAAAATATCTATTGTAGCTCTTAACCATATTTATTTTGAGATATCCGTTTATCGAGATATCATATGGAGTACACAAATAAGACCAGAACTAAAATAATAAAAAAGCTTTATACAAGATATCGCAGAAGATTGGATGAAATAAAATTAGTTTTTATTGATCGGATGCTTACATAAAACGTACAAAGACATACTCACGTAAACAAAATATATTACGAAATTTCTGTAATTAAAAAAAAAACCTCAAGTTGGGCATTGAACTAATAAAATTATATTAAATAAAAGAACAACATTTTTAAAAATGCAGAAAAAATAAAATTTCCTATGCAAGCGAATATTCCATTAAATAATAAACATAAATCCTTTTGTATCTGTATACCTGTTTTTAAAGAACCAGTTACCTTTTAGTACGTAGTTATACCAGCTAATAAGATATCCTCTGTTACTCAGTGTAATGCGTATTAGATTACACTGTCTACGAACAGTAGATAAAAATAAGGAGCCCATATGAACTGTTCAGGGTATATGTTGAAAATATACGGTATAATCGCACAGTTGCCAAACTCTCAGAGCTTACTTAAACCAATAAACGTATGGTTCAAATATACATTGAAGATGATCTGTACGACCCCTATAATATATACACGTGAACTAAACGATATACATTTATGATACAGTGGTATTTACGAGCTCCAAAAAATTTTTATAAATTATTAAACTCTACATGTTGATGAATCGACAGAACCAATATTATGGCATGGTCAAGTGAGCTCCGTATATCGGTATCCACTTGACCTCGGAGCTCAATTGAACCTGAATTTTAACATGGGCGGAGTCCACTTTATGCCGTAGATATATATATATATATATATATATATATATATATATATATATATATATATATATATATATATATATATATATATATATATATATATATATAGATCTAGCGGTTAATGTGGGCCCCGTACTAAAACGGTATTATACTAACTCCAGGCGAATATACACCGTGTATATTATTATCTGGGTAGCGCTGTATGTGGACTCCGACCAACACGTCGGATTAAGTGGACTCCGTAATAGGTTGAAACACTTTTGGGATCCGTATACATTTCTTTGCGTACACAACTAAACTCCTCCGATGTTGCCAATAATTTGATTAGTCGTAGATTTTTAAATTTTACAGCAGGTACGTTTTGGAACGTTTTAAAAATATATGTCAATAATTCTGAAGTGCCTTTCCTAAGATAACTTTTATTAAGCCTAGTTCGTTTGACTACATGTAATGGATTGGATAGTTCCCAACAAATAAGTATTGATTGATTGATTGTAGGTTGGATAGCAGTTGGTTGTACAGGCATGTATTGATAAATATGATGGGTCGGTAGGTAGTCCCATTATTCCTAAATCTGACCATATGTTACCTCCCCTGTTGATTCGTGGACGTCCTCAGGGCATTTTTTCTCTCGGGGAATTCTCCCAGTTTAACTTGGCAATGCAGTTATTAGAAAGCCTTTGGATATAGCCAGCGTAACTTTGGCGTTGAGATTTAGTCTCTTGTATGACGTTGCTATCTTTATATATCTGTTAGACCTTGGCATTAGTTCCGGTTCGGTATTGGTTAGTATTCGAACATTTGTAAGTTGCTTTCTAAGTGCTATTGATTGAAAATTTGACGAGAACGCTAACAAAACAATATAAGTAAAACTTAGGTATTAATTAGATCAGGATTACTAGAAAAGTTATCAGAATTATTATCCAACTTACAAAGGTCCGAATACTAACCAATACCGAACCGGAACTAATGTCAAGGTCTAACAGATATATAAAGATAGCAACAAGGCTTTCTTAAGGCCTTTATTTTAAATATTCTTTTTTAG
Source organism: Diabrotica undecimpunctata (assembly GCF_040954645.1). Classification (NCBI taxonomy): domain Eukaryota; kingdom Metazoa; phylum Arthropoda; class Insecta; order Coleoptera; family Chrysomelidae; genus Diabrotica; species Diabrotica undecimpunctata. The sequence goes on along the minus strand of NC_092806.1, from coordinate 89,082,557 downwards.
TAATGCAAATACGTAAATAGAACCTGGAATATACATGTAACCTTTAATCTCTGGGATAAATCGATCTCCTGAATAATGGCACCGATATATTTAGTTAAAATTCTGTGCACTTATTTTATCCGTTTATGTCCTTATCATTCATATATGAGTTGTAACCGATATTAAAAACTCATTTACTTTTCACAAAGAGACTCCATATTAACTATAGTTATTACTATACAAATCTGATTCGAAATATCGTCGAGTATGTAAAATTATTTTTAATGAAAAGTTAATTAGCCATTTCTTATGGGGTTCAAAAGAGAAGTCTTTACGAAAATTTGAGTACAAATAAGACCACCGTAATCAGTTGTACCCTGGGTAATAAATAATTAATTAATCGGCTAATCAGAATCACCCGTTCAATATAATTTTTGTCAAATCGGTCCTTTTTAGGATCAATTATTCTAATTATGTCTATAAATATTAAGGGCATATCTAGAGATAAAAACACTTTACCTTACTTAACCTTATCAGACATATGCGCTTAGCACAAATGTGACGTATTTCTTGTGCAGAAAATACATAGAGGGCAAAAAATAGTGTATTTGGTATTAAGCTGATTGCTGAAAATCACATAATAAATGTGAAAGTGCTATCTCTGCCGGCCAAGAAGCAAAGAAAAACTTAAAATGAGAGAGGACAAAACCAGTCAGCTGAAGGAACCTTTTAACGATGTTGAGCTTGGATCCACTATCTACGTATATAATAAAGAATAGTACGGCACTGACTGAATATCTGAGCACAAAGCTTATTATAAAATTTTGACCAAAAATACAACAGTTACTGGTATCCAAAGTCTGCAGACAAACAAAGCAAAGACAAAGTTGTTGCCTTGCTTAAACCTGGCAAAAACTCCAACGACCACAAAAGCTATTGGTCAATATATTTATTTTGCTTTATAAAATACTCCTCAAGAGGTAAAACAGAAGAAGAACTCAAATTAAAAGACAAAAGTTGCTACAGACAGGGAAGATCATGTACGCCACAAATACTAAATCTTGTCCAACACAGCAAAGATGGGTACGAAAGATATCAGTTATGAGGAGTGGTATTTGTCAATCTAAGCAGCAATTTGCAGCTAACGACACCTTAAATAAAAGGGCATTTTTTCAAAATCTATATGATATTTCCTTAGGTAATAAACTTACTTGTTTTACTAGCGTATGCCTACACAACAGAAGATTTTTGGTATTTCTCAATGGTAAGTATAGCAGATGGAGAACGCAGAAGAACGGTCTCCTTTTGGTAGCGTAATGGCACCTATACTGTATAAAATGTACACAAACCATCAACCCATACCAGTAAATATCAGGACTTTTATTATGTATACGATACATCTATTATTGCACAACCAAAAACTTTTGTTGCTGAAGTGGAGAAAAATCTAAATCATGCTTTAAACACAATAAAAATAGACTATAAATCGTTTTTAAGCCAAACCCCGGAAAAACTCAGGTGTGCTACTTTAATGTCCCCAACACAGACATTTCACAAATCTGAACATCCAATAGTGTCATGAAATCCTTATACTCTGGACTTGCTATAAATATCTTGAAGATAGTTTGTATTACACTAATTCATTAACAGAACTTTGTTTAAAACTAAAAGGCACACTGAGGACCAGAAGTATTATTCTCCGCAAACTTGTCAGCTAAAAATGCACATCAGCACATCCTTCCACCCTTAAAACGTAAACGCTTGCATTCCATGCTTCTGCTGCCGAATATACCTTGCCAGTATGAATGACACCAACACATACTTAACTCGTAGATTTAGCTATAAATTAGTCATCCTAATTCAGCGGATATTAAGACTCACATCCATACATAAGCTCCACAAAATCGTAGCTACCAAGAAACCTAATATTCGAAGATAAGTAACTAAGGAACGAAAGAAACAAAATCTAGATTCGCAACATGTACTCCATGAATACAAGCCCATTTTATGACTAAAATCGAGAAAAAACTGGCCAGATCAACACGTGTGTAAGATATACCAAAAAAAAGCTAATCCTCGCCATCTGAACCCTCGGGAGGACTCTTGCCTGCAAACACCGGTTAACTTGTGTGAATGTGGGGTGGTAAAAGATTCTTCACACCTTCTTAGTTGACTTTGACATTTAAATTGCTTTTTCTGAAGGGACAAGGTTTAATTATTTAAACTGAACATGTAGAGTACAGTCAGTAAGCTATTGCTTATAAAAATTATTGCAAATTGGACACTAACTCCACTTATATTGATTAGATATTACCCCTAAATTACCTTACCATTCAGAAGTATGTAATATTGGTAAAGTGATATATTCTGGCTAGATAAATTAAGCATTCTTTCATTTTTTGCGGACTACTATCCATTTTTACACAAAAACTATACAAATAATACATAATAATAAAAAGTATACAATAGCATACAAACAAAACCAGAAATAAAATAATAAAGAAGCTACAAGATATCGTAAAACAATAGATGGATGAAATAAATCAAGTTCATATTAATCGGATTCTTAAATAATACGTATAAAGACATACTGACGTTCACAAAATGCATTAGGAAATTTCCGCATATGAAAAGAACATCCAACTTGGTAACGAAATTCTTTTGTATCTATAAAGCTATTTTTAGAAAAGCACGTACCTACCAAAAACAGGTATTTGGTAGTAGACATATCTATTACATACTGTAATGCGTATGAACGATAACAAAAATAAAGACTAAGGAGTCCGTATCAACCGTTTAGAATATACGCTGAAAATATACGGCTTAATCGCATAGTTGCCAAACTATCAGAGCTTACTTAAACCGATATACTTATTGTTCCAATATACAGTGAAAAAGACCTGAACGACCCCTATAATATATACAAGTGAACTAAGCGATATACATTTATGATACAGGGGTACTTATGGACTCTACAAAATTTTTAAAAATTATGAAACTATACATGTTAACGAATCGACACAGCCAATATTATGGAATGGTCAAGTGAGCTCCGTATATCGGTGTCCACTTCACCGCGGAGCTCACTTGAACCTTAATTTTAACATGGGCGGAGTTTACTTTATGCCGTAGATATATATATATATATATATATATATATATATATATTATATATATATATATATATATATATTATATATATATATATATATATATATATATATATATATATATATATATGTATATATATTTATACATATATTTATATATATATATATATATATATATATATATATATATATATATATATATATATATATATATATACAGTGATGAGTGTCTTACCACCCGGCAAAATAGCGGAAAGGATAGAAGATAGATTAAGTTGTGAGATAGTACGAGATAAACTAGTTTTAGGCGTGGCTATTTGACTTCAGTCATAATTATACGGATGACCTCAAAATATTTTATTTTAATAATTTCTGATGTTAGAATAAATGATTGAATAAATTAAGATATATTATAGTAAAAAACATTATGTATGTAGCGATTTTAAATTATAAATCTTTAAGTTAGTTAATAATAAAAATAACTCAACTGAAATATTTGACTACACTAAAGGTAGGTATGTTCTGTCCGAAAACAATTATTGTATGTGGAATTGGTGTAATAGTTAGAGACGTGGTCTATTGACAAGAAAGTTGGGGTTCAATTCACACCAAGGATAAAATTTTTGTTTTATTCAATCAAAAAATAATAAAAAATATGATACATATTAGGTAACAAGTTTTCAAAAAACTCATTATTTACAATTTATTCTTATTCCAATGTTATAAAATAGAAATACAAAATTATTCAAATTCAATTCCAGTTTTACAGTCTTCAGAATGTAAACAGAAACTTTTTATTGAAAAAACAATTCGTAAAAATGGTTTTAACGGTCGAGAAAAAAGTGCAAATTGTTGTCTGGCATGTGAATGGATTATCAGACAACATGATTAGACAACAATTTGTAAATATGTTTCCAAATAGGCCGGCTCCAGTACGATCAACAATTCAGTCTATTATCCGTAATTTTTTTTACTTATGGATCAGTGTTCGCTCCAAGAGGAGTTCGTAGACGAAAGGAGGTAAATCCAGCTTTGGAACTAGGGAACACTTTGATTTGTGGAAGTATTGAGCAAAATCCTACCCATCAACATCTCGTCTCGGAGAACAATATGGAATTTCAAGATTTAGAGTAGGTAAAATTTTGAAAAGACATGAATATCGTCCCTATAAACTTCATAAATCCAACGAACAATTCCCTGGGGATTAATATAGATGTTTAGAATTTTGTCAAACTGCAATGGTAATGTCACATCAAGATGAACATTTTTTAGAGAACGTTTTGTTCACCGATGAATGTACGTTTTCATTGCATGGCCGTCACAATTCAATGAATGCTCGGTATTGTTTTCGAGGAAATCCTCGTCAGATTTATGTCGCTCGTACCCAGCGTCCTCGAAAAGTAAATGTTTGGGGAGGCATAATAGGGAATCATATCATTGGTCCATTTTTTATAGACGGTATGTTGACTGGGCGGAAATACTTGGAACTTTTGCAAAATCAAATTTTCCCAGCCCTTCGTAATTTACCAATACCTTTCGATTCCATATGGTTTCAACACGATGGTTGTCCTGCACATAATTTTCGCATCGTCAATGAATATCTCAGTGCGACTTTTCCTAATCGATCGATTAGTGGTCACGGAGATATTTTTTGGCCTGCAAGATCACCTGATCTTGCACCTTGTGATTTTTTTATGTGGGGATATATCAAGTCCAAACTATATGGAATTGAAGACGATAGGCCTAATTCTCTCCAAGAATTAAGAGAAAAGATCTTTGATTTAATGAGATGTGTTAGTCCAGAAACATTAACTAATGTTAGACGAAGCTTTTATAATAGTTTGGGTTATTGTTCTGCTGCTAATGGAGGCTTATTCGAACATTTTTTGTAAATACATTTCATTAGAATAAAATACGTTTATTTAGAATATTTTTATAGAATTTCTACATATTTAAACATTTTTTGTAAGTACATTTATTTAGAACGTTCTTTTATGTTTGAATGAAGAATTTTTACTTTATTTTCGAAAGTACGACATTGTTTTTTTAATAAGATTTTCATGTTTTACTATAAACACTTCTAATAAAGACTGAAATAAATGTTAAGTGATTTAAAGCAAAACGATATACGATCTGCATAATTTCAAATTTTAATTTTTAAAAAAGTAAAACCTCCATGTTGGATTCGAACCCTGAGCGCCTGGATGAGAAGATCGTGCCTTGAACTCTGATCTACTAGACTTTTATAATTATTTAGTGAAAGTTTGGGTTATTGTTCTGCTGCTGTTTAAATCATAGTAGAAATTATTCTTGGTTAATAATATAAAACTTTAGATTAAGTAATCACTATTAATTAAATTATTTTATTCACATTTTTGCTTTATTGTGGTCAATCAGTTTTTACTTTATGCGAAATTAAAAAATGGAAATAAGTCACACATACGACGATAATAATTATGACCGAGGTGATTTAGCTCGAAGCTAACGTCTAAAGGTGTGAGACTATCGATAGTGGTAATGTAATGTAAATTATAGGTTTCTATCGATTATTTCTCACCTCTAGGAGTTTCATCTCTTTTTATTTTACAAGGTAACTGTGTTTTCTATCTCTTACGTGAAAAAGCCGGGTGGTAAGACACTCATCACTGTATATATATATATATATATATATATATATATATATATATATATATATATATATATATATATATATATATATATATATGATATATATATATATATATATATATATATATATATATATATGATATATATATATATATATATATATATATATATATATATATATATATATATATCATATATATATATATATCATATATATTTATATATGTATATATATATATATATATATATATATATATGATATATATATGATATATGATATATATATATATATATATATATATATATATATATATATATATGATATATATATATATATATATATATATATATATATATGATGATATATATATATATATATATATATATATATATATATATATATATATATATATGTATATGATATATGATATATATATATATATATATATATATATATATATATATATATATGTCAATCAACTGATGATACCCTTAGATAATTCCTTGTACAGATATGTAAGTACCTCTAAACTTTTATATTAAACGTGTATAAACAACTTTGCAATATTTACACCAGTTAACATCAGACTGAAGCTTGTTCTTTAAAATACAATTCATGTTATATAGTTAACTATGACTGTATAGACTTCACACTTTTTTAGACTTTCATATTATACTTTTGTGTCACTAGTGTGTATATATTGCTAACCATCTTATATATATATATATATATATATATATATATATATATAAGAAATGTTTCTTCAACGTTGAGTTTCCCAAAAAAAATCTTTATTTCGAAAATAAAAGTTACAATTTTGAGAAATTCTACAAACTCCTACATTTAATGATTTAAACTTGACTATTGAAACATAATAATTACAATAATAATAAAAATATTTATTTCTTCCTATTTATAATGTCGGATATCGGAATCTGCTGATTCTTAATAGTAGGAGAGCTTATGGCTACATTTCTCCTCCCTCCATTGGTTGGGACTGCGTCCTCGAAGTTTTGGTTACTTCGGCTATCAGCTTGTCTAATATCTGGATCTGGGCAGGATGCAATTTTTCTCCAAATAGGATTTTGGAAATTCGTTTTCTTTTCCTAATTAGGAAGATTATTAGGAAAGCTAAAATAGTTTAAAATATTATAAGGGAAGTGGTGCTCAGTCCTATTGATAATCGGGGTAGTACTTCTATGGTATCTAGTGGTTGAATTTGGCCATGTGTCTCTGGGATTGTTAATTTTTCGATTTTCATCTATGGTTTGGTATTAATTTTATTGGAACAATTTTTGGAATAGAAATGTCTTGAGACGTCTTTTTATTAAATTGGATACCTTCAATCATTATTGGTACATCTGTCGTCAAGAGGCTGGTTGAATTAATTTCTATCTGCTGAATTCTCATTGGGTGAACTATTCCTAGCAATATGACTTTGGTGGTTTCTTGGAAAAAATTGTCTGTGATTAATGTTTTTGTGCAATTATCTACGTTGGGTATGTTATATTTGGATTGTACATAGTTGGAACAAACTATGTTATCGCCTTGTCCTATACAAGTGTCGAACCATTTATTATTTGTATAGTAGCTTGCAGGTGGCAGAATCATAACATGATCTTTGTTCGGAATGGGATAGATTTTATAGGTAGTGTAAGGAATTTCATGGAGTATCGGGATTTTAATTATTATGAGCATTGTATTTGAAGTTACACAAACTAAAGTTTTTGTTGACTCTATAAGTTCATAAGGGTGTACATTACTATTGGGAATTGAATTTCTGGGATAAATTTTGAGGTTTTCTTTAAGGTCTATTTATAGTTTATTAGTTTATAGAATTTATAGTTTATCGAATCTCGTGTTAAAAGAGTTTCCATAAGATATTTGGTTATTAAATTTTTTAATAATTTCGTTTTGTTTATTTTGTAAAGAGATTATGTGTGATTTTAATAAGTCTAAGTCAGAGTCGTCTGGATTTCCAGTCACGTATTTGATGGCTGTACCTAGAAAATTAAAAAGTCCGCGTTTCTGTTTTCGCGTAATCTTGTGTAGATCGTCTTTTGTTTGTTCTTGTATGTGGGTGTATTGGGAGTACAGTAGCGAGAGAGGTGCATTTTTGAAGTGATCTTTGAAATAGCTTGTCGGACTAGCGTCAATACTGTCGGATAATTTGTCTAGTGGAATGTGAAGAAAATGTCTGTGATAGTGGGAGATTTCTCTTATTATTTTATTATCTTATTATATATATTATCTTATTCAGAATCTCCTGAATACTGAGTGGAGTGGATGGACCAGGGCGAGGATTGTCCTGTGAAAAATTTGGGTCTTGAGTAGGTTTGTCGACATGTTTTCGTATTCATTTTACATATTTAAGGTGAGTACTTGTTAAATTTTGTTTATCTGTTTTACCGACTATTTTTGTTTTGTCTTGTGTTTCTGGATAAATAGTGGAGAAAGGGGTTTGTAATTTGGACTTATGTTTTTTTTAGAAACATATAGGGATTATGTAAGGTCTATTTCCGGAATATATTCGGCATTTTCGTTTTGTCCACAATGTCGAAATTGTCGGGTGGTTCAGCACATTCTGAACTCGAGCTTAGGGCATTTATTTGGACTCGGCTAAGAGCATCAGCAACTTGATTCTCTTTGCCTTTTTTATATTTAACTTCAAAATCATATTCTTCTAGTTTAAGTCTCCATCGGGCTAATCTAGAAGTTGGGTCTTAAATTTTGTAGATCCATACGAGAGGATTGTGATCTGATTCTACAGTGAATTTTTGGTTGTATAAATACATACGGAAGTGTTTACAAGAATCTAGTATGGCTAAAAGTTCTTTTTCAATAGTGGAGTAGTTTTGTTCTGCGTAATTTAGAGTTCGAAAATAGTAGGCAATAGGGTGTTTGTTTTGAGATAATACTGATCCTATAGCTATATTAGAGGCGTATGAAGTCAGTACAAAAGGGTTTTCGAAGTCTGGATATTGTAAAACTGGGGAATTAGTTAACAATTGTTTGCATTTTGCAAAACATTCTAAATAATTTGGATTAGTAGGGTCAATAGTTGCTCCTTTTTGAGTACATCTCGAAAATGGGGATGTTATTTTTGCAAAGTTGGGTATGAATCTTCGGTAGTAACCGATTAAACCAGGAAATGATTTAATTTCTTTTACTGTTTTTGGTAGAGGATATTTTTGTATAGCTTCGATTTTTGCTGGGTTAGGTTTGATTTCTTTGGTTATCACTACGTGACCTAAGAAAGAAACTTCTTTCGTGAGAAACTCGGATTTGTCTAACTGAATTTTTAAATTATTTTTCCTGAAAGTGTCAAAAATAGTACCAATATGAACTAAATGTTCTTGCAGTGACTTGGAAAAAATAATGACATCGTCCATGTAGACGAAGCAAAACTTATGACTAAAGGGCCTAAGAATATTGTCCATTAACCTTTCGAATGTTGCTGGGCTATTCTTTAAACCATAGGGCATACGTAAAAATTCAAAGTGACCATGCGGAACTGAAAAGGCTGTTTTCCGAATAGAATCCGGATGAACTTCAATCTGATCTCAGTATCTCATCTATCTGAGGAAGTGGGTAGCGATCACTTTCAGTATGATCATTGAGCTTTCTGTAATCAATTACTAATCTAAATTTTTTCTGACCTGAGGCATCAGCTTTTTTTGGTACTATCCAAACTGGAGCTGAGTACGGTGAAATTGACGGTCGAATTATCTTATTATCTAATAAATTATTTATTTGTTTTTTTATTTCTTCCTGCATTGCTTTGGGATGCCGAAATCCCTTTACATAAATCGGATTTGCATCCTTCGTTTTAATTTCGTGTCTAAAGCTGGCGTGAAAGTTAAATTTTTGTATTCATCGTAAAATACATCTTTATATTTCTTGCAAAGATTTATAATTTTATACTTTTCTTCGTTATTTAAGTGCGAAGTACGAATTTTATTTTCATTAAAATGCGTAGTCGGAATTTCTACTATATTATAATTACAGAAGTTCTCAACTTCAATTCTCTTATTAAATTTCATAGGCATAGGTAAGTCGATAGTGTCTATAAAACCGTTTTTTGCAACGTGAATAGAATGGGGAATTTTGATACCTTGAAAGTGTCTTTCGCGCAATAAAATGTTACCGTGATCTACGTTTACACAGGAATTTTCTGATATAAAGTTTCAAATGGAATGCTAACATGAGGATTCTCAAAGGTTAAAATATGAGTTGCGTAGTTAATAGTGGCTCGAAATCTTTTTAGATCGTAAATTCCAAGGAGGATATCAAAGTGCTGACTAAAGTCGGCGATTTTTACGTCGAATGTTTGTGGAATTCCATATTCTAGGAATAGTGGCGTCTTAATATTTAAGTCGTGCTTGGAAGTAATTTTCATTGACGTCAGCGAAAAAGGTTTTCGATAAATATGATTTTTATCAAATAGTTTGAGAGCTCGCGGATTTAAAATTGAATGGGAACCGCCGATATCGATTAAAACGCGTAGATGTGTTTTGGGTGTAACGAAGCAGGGTAACCCAAGGGAACTTTTGATATTATGTAGGTTTATACAGGGGGTAGATGATCGTCTAACGGGATGGCTTGAAAATCCTGATGATTTTCATCATGCAAATCGGGCTCTTGTTCGGATTCGTAAATTTCGAAATATTGGGTATCATTTGAGTCTATGTGAAAATTGTGGCTTCTATTAGTTGTAATTGTCATGGGCTGATGATTTCTGGTTGTGATAGTTTGAACACCGCTCATTGGAGTGGCAAAATTTGGTTGGGGTCGAGGAGCTTTATATTTATTTAATCTTTGTTGGTTGTTTTTCGGAACATTGTTTCGTTGGAAGGATTGATTTTGTTCGTGAGAACTGAAATTTTGTCTCTGAGGAAAATTATAGTTCTGTTGTGGAGTAAAGTTAAAATTGGGCTCTGTGTTGTGAGTTGAAGGTATCACATAATTTGAATGCATGGGTTGGAAGTTTAAGTGTGTGGGTTGGAAGTTTGTGGATCTTTGATTATTCGAAGATTGATAGGGTTTATTTTTGATTGGGGCTTTTTGTTTTGTTGGCTCTTAAGGAAATTCATGTATTGTTGTTGATTTTTGTGGTTATCGTAGGCAATACACTTTTGACGGGTTTCTTCTAGGGCATTTAATTAAAAATGCGATAAGTATTCGCAATAAGGCTCGTTGATTCCGGTACAGAAGGTTTTCAGGGCAATATTTTTGAAGTATGGAGTTTTAAAAGTTACTGTCGCGGGATTATCGTTTAGGGCGATGTGTTGGTAAATCGTTCAGATTTGTAGTTATTCTCTGATGATAATTGTCGTAGGATTCACTATGTTTTTGGACGGTGGTGGATAGTTGTGTTACTAATATGTCTTCGGAACGTCTGTCTCTGTATTTAGTTAATAACGCTGGACGAATTTTTGTCCAATTGGTTTTATTAGAATAGTTTAAGAAATTTCTAGGTTCTCCTTTAATTCGAGATACGATATGTGAATTTAAGATAAACTCTTGGGACGGATTTAAATCTTGGGTGCCTAAGAAAACTATTAAATTATTTACTGCTTTAATAAAGGTGGAGAGGTTGTCTCCAGAAGCGAATTCGGACAGAGTTGAGCAAAGGCTAGCAATATCGCTATTGGTCATCGGGATTTTGGAATGCAATTTAGATGCAGGCTTGGATTTAGAGGTTTGTAGATTTCTTTTTATTTTTAGATTCAAATTATCGAATAAGAAACTTAAATTTTCGATACTATTTTGGAAAATATCATTCAATGTACTCATAAAATATATGCAAACATGTAAAAATATAAATGCAAATATATATAAAAAATTTGTTGAAGTAAAAATGTTATAAATAATATAAATTCAATAAACAATAAATAATAAATTTAATATAAATGTTTAAGAATTCAATAAAAATAATAAATGCTCATAAACAATGGTAAATAAAGGAAAACTTACGCAAGGATGATCGTGTTTGATTTCCAATACATTTTTCTCTTTTACCAGGTTCTTCAGGATTTCATCAAACTAATGTAGACCAGGAAACGACTATGTTTCTGTATGAAATATCCTGTGGTTCGCAGCGCCAGAAATGTTTCTTCAACGTTGTTTCCCAAAAAGAAATCTTTATTTCGAAAATAAAAGTTACAATTTTGAGAAATTCTACAAATTACTACATTTAATGATTTAAACTTGACTATTGAAACATAATAATTACAATAATAATAAAAATATTGATTTCTTCCTATTTATAACGTCGGATATCGGAATCTGCTGATTCTTAATAGTAGGAGAGCTTATGGCTACATTTATATATATATATATATATATATATATATATATATATATATATATATATATATATATATATATATATATATATATATATATAGATCTAGCGGTTAATGTGGGCTCCGTACTAAAACGGTGTTATACGAACTCTAGGAGAATATACACCGAGTATATTATTATCTAAGTAGCGCTTTATGTAGACTCCGACCAACGCATAGGATCAAGTAGGCTCCGTAATACGTTAAAACATTTTTGGGATCCGTATACACCTTGTCTGGTACAAAACTAAGCTCCTGCAATGTTGCCAATAATTTTATTAGTCGTAGATTTTGAAATTTTACAGCAGGTATATTGTGGGACTTGAAATTTATATTAATATTCATCAATTTAGGCATCGAGGAATTTCATAGATACTTGGCTAACGTAGTTAAAATTTTTATAATATAAATTGTTAACCGACCTATAAATTTATATTACTTTTATGTTTAATGGGCAAGGTAGTAATTTATATTACTTGCTTTAATTATTTTTAAACTTAAGTAAGCGTCTATTATAAACTTGGAAAGTTTCCATTTTTATGCATTAGTATTTTCTTTTAATGCATCGGAATGAAACATTTATCATATAAATGTACGTATATCGAGTGGAGTTTTTGTGTATCAGTTTAAGAAAGTAGTAGTACTCTAATATTTGTTACCACATAAAATTATAGAAAACTCTGTACAGCAAGGAGATCTTAGTAACTTTCTGATTGCTACAGTTTATGACGTGCAATATTTCTTTCATAAATTAATAAAATTTAAATTACAATAATTTATAAATCACTTTTTAAATTGGTCACTTGTTAATAGAGGTCATCGTGAGTGCAAAAAGTAACAACGAGTACGAAAGATATCAGGCATCAGGGGTGGTATTTGTAAATCTAAATACCGCTTACGACACCTTAAATTAAAGGGAATTTCTCTAAAAACTATATGACTTTAGATAATAAACTCACTCATTTTAATATATTAAAACTGCTGTATATAGAGATTCACGGATAGCGGGTAGGAACTTTTTTTTGGACAGTCCTATCAGGGAAAGTGAATCAATCCGTGCCTTCCGCAGATTCCAGGTGTTTCCTGGCCCGGGAAACTAGTACCTGTTAAGGGTCCCTTCTCCAGGGTTATGGATGAAGACCACAACGGCATCCAGGGCGGAGAAGAAGGTCTTTACAACGGTCTGGAGGGCGGAGGTGGCAGCCCGATGGTTTTAGGGTTTATATAAAATCAAACCTGGAAAGCGGTAGCTGGTCTTTTAGTATTTGTATTAAGCGGAAGTCATGTAGGCCAGAACGGTCAAAACATAACAGTACCCGGTGTGGTGGTAACCACTTAAACAGCATGTACACAGCGGTTTAGAAATCCAAGGGATGACTACTACACTATTTTTCCCAGGTTTATCAATATAGCTGAGGAATTAAACGATGGCCCCGATTACGGGCGCCTCTTAAATAAGGTAGGGGTGCGAAGAATGGGTCCGGCTTGGCCAAATTTGATATCGAAAAAAGCTGTAGAATAGGCACATGGAATGTGCGGAGTTTATATGAACCCGGAAAAACACAGAATGCCATAAATGAGATGAGAAGACTGCAAATATCAATTCTGGGTATTAGTGAAATGCGATGGCCCCGATCTGGCCAATGCCATGTGGATGATCATGAAGTATATTATGCAGGAGAAGACAGTAATTATCATCGTAATGGTGTAGGATTCATAGTCACAAAGGATGTTAGCAAATGTGACAGGGCGGTATGCCAGGTATCTGAACGGGTCATAATGATTCAGTTGAACGCGAAACCCAGAAATATAAATTTAATACAAGTGTATGCACCGACAGCGGAAAGTGAACTGGAAGAACTTGAAAAGTTCTACGCCGATGTAAAGACCGTCACTGACCAACTCAAGACTAGAGATCTTACTATTCTGATGGGTAACCTTAATGCTAAGATAGGAAAAGGCAGACAAAGTAACATTATTGGATATTATGGACTGGGCGATAGAAATGAAAGAGGAGATTATTTCTCAGATTTTGCAAAGGACATCATCATCCTCATCAATCAGCCCTGAGTTGTCCATTGTTGAACATAGGCCTCCTCTAGACTTTTCCATCTGCTTCTGTTCTGCACCTCTGCTATCCAATTGGTCACGATTCTTTTGAGGTCGTCGGTCCATCGCGTTGGGGGTCGTCCTCGGCTTCGCTTGTCAGTCCGTGGTCTTCACTCAAGCATTTTTTTTGTCCAACTGTCGTCTTTCATTCTTGCAACATGTCCTGCATCTCCATTTTTGCCTTGTAATATGTTCGATAATGTTCGTCCACTCCGGTTCGTCTACGAACTTCCTCGTTTATTATTCTATTTCTTAAGCGTATTCCAAGCATTGGTCTCTCCATCTTTCATTGTGTCCTTCTCAATTTTTCGGCTGATGTTTTTGTGAGAGTTAAGGTTTCTGCTCCGTATGTGAGGACTGGTAGAACGCACTGGTTAAAAGCTTTTCTTTTTAAATGGATCGGTATATTTGTTTTAAATACATCTCTCATTTTTCCGAATGCAGCCCAACCCAAAATTATTCTTCTAAGTAGCTCACATGTTTGGTTATCTCGCGTTAACCTTATTTCGTGACCCAAATACACATATTTTTCCACAAGTTCTATGGGCGACTTTTCGATTTCTATTAGCTCATTGGGGACGAGATTGGTCATCATTTTTGTTTTTCCATAGTTTATTTTTAAATCGACTTTCTGGGTTACTTGCTGTAGTTATTGTAGCGTAACTTTGGCTTCTCCTAAGTTGTCTGTTATGAGAACAATATCATCGGCATATTTGAGATGATTGAATATCTTTCCATCGATGCTAATACCCTTTGATTCCCACTCTAGCCGTTTAAATGCGTACTCCACAACTGCTATAAATAGTTTTGGCGACAAGGTATCTCCCTGCCGTACACCTCTGCCAATTTTTATCTTCTCAGTTATGCAGTGGAGGTTAACGGTTGTTGTCGCATTTTCGTATATATTTCGAATAATATTTGCATACCTGTGATCTATTTTGCATTCTGATAGTGCTTTTAAGATAGCAACTGTTTCGACTGTGTCAAATCCTTTGTGGAAGTCGACAAAGATAAGAGCAAGGGGTCTGTTATATTCGATAGACTTTTCAACTAGAGTTTTAAGGCATTTCAAATGGTCGTTTGTTCCGTGTCCCGCTCGAAATCCTGCCTGTTCTTCTGATTGATAGAAATCGAGTTTTGCTTCTAATCTGTTTGTCAGTGTTCGAGTAAAGAGCTTGTATAGTTGGTTAAGCAAACTAATTGGCCTATAGTTTTTGAGATCTGATTTATCCCCTTTTTTGTGGAGGAGGATTGTAACCAAATTCTTCCATGTACTTGGAATGTTTTCACTATGCAGACATAGATTAAAAAGTGTTAGGATTCGGGACATCAAAAGTGGACCTCCTAGTTTAATTGTCTCAATGACTACACCATCTTCCCCCGGAGCTCTATTATTTTTCATATTTTTGAGGGCATGTTGAATTTCCTCTCGTGATATATCTGGTATATCCTCCGATCCTATATTATGTACCTTTTGTATTGGTTGTTCGATGAGCTCTGGAATAACTTTATTTTTTATATAATGTTTCATAGAAACTTTCTACTATATGTAATATGCTTGGTCTATCTGAGATAATATTTCAATTTTTGTCTTTAAGTTGGAAGATTTCTTTTTTGCCATTTTCCATTTTTCTCCTCAATGCTTTCATGCTTTTGTTGTCTTCTATAGTTTTTATAATTTTCTTGTTGTTGTATTTTCTAATATTCCGTCTGATAGCTTTAGAGATTTTTTTATTGATGCTGTTTATATCTTGTGAGTCAACATTTCCTTGACTTCTGGGCATTCTACAGTCTTCCATTTTTTGTTTCGTTTCTTTACTAATTTTTTGTTCTTTTCCATGTTTAGGGCCAGATTTTTCCTGAGCTTGTGTTAATGTATCTACTATTTCTTCATTTAGGTTATTTACGTCTTCTCTTGTTGTATTGAGAAATCTCTAAATTGATTTAAGACTGTAACATCTTTGACTATATGTTTTTTGTTAGTGATGATGAAGTCGATCTCATTTTTTGTCTTACTATCGGGGCTCTTCCAAGTCCATCTTCTATGGATTTCCTTATAGAAGAAGCTATTCATTAAATATAGATTGTTTTCTAATAGGAAATTTAAGACTATTTTGCCCCTTTCGTTTCTATCTGGTGTGCCAAAATTTCCGAGGGCATTTTCAGCTGGATCAGTGCTTATTCCTATTTTGGCATTAAAGTCGCCACATATTACGGTAAAATGTTCTTGGTCTTCTGAAACAGCTGTGTACAAGTCATCATAGAACTGTTCTATTTCTTCGTCAGCGTGACTCGATGTTGGTGCATAGACTTGAATGATCTTTATGGAGTAACGGGTGTTTAGTTGTAATTTTGCAAGTATAACTCTTGTGGAAACTGCTTTTACTGATATGATATTCTCAGCTAGTTTTTTATTAATAAAGAGCCCAATACCTCAATTCCCATCGTTTTCTCCGACATGATAGAAAATGTGACCGGATTTTAAAGTGGTTAGGCTTTCTCCTTTCCTTCTGACCTCAGCGACTCCAACAATGTCCCAATTGATTTTATTAAGTTCAGATTCTATTTCTATGAATTTTTCTTCTGATAGCAGGGTTCTTGCATTGAAAGTTGCAATTTTTAGAAATATATATCTGTTAGATGGTTTTCTAAAATATGTCAGAATTTTGTCCCCCCCCCCAGAATCCGTGGGACTGACTGATAGTCTATCAGTGTGAGATTCTGAATTTTTCTTTCTACTCACCTGGGGTAAATCCGTTTTTGTATTTGTATCTGACATAATAAAAGGGTAATAGCAATTAAAACGTCACGCTTGCTTTGCGTGTTGACGAGTTTTTAGTTCAGCTGCCCATTATAGGTACAGACGCTATTGACAACCGCCCAATATGGGTCAGACGCTATCGGTTTGATTTTATACCATCCCTAAAATCCAGGGATGCCACTTCCGCCATCCACGTCGCACCGAAGATCTTCTTCTCCGCCGTGCCTACCGTTGTGGTCTTCACCTGTATCCCTAGGTAGGGGTCAGTGTTATATCCCACAGAGCTGGGTCCCGATCTGGACTTGGCCATGTATTCACTCCGGCCTACTGAAATGATAGATGCCAATCCCAGCGACATGGACGCGCCAGATTGGAGTTAACCACGTGAGCGACAGAGAAGGTGGCTCTGTGCTCCGCAAAGAACACAACCTATGTATAAAGAACACCTTTTTCAAACTACCTAAACGGAGATAATTTACATGGAAATCTCCAGCAAACACTCCCCGTAATATCGTCAGAAATCAAATTGACTACATAACTATCAGTGAGCGTTACAGAAATGTAGTAAAGTCTGTAAAAACTCTTCCTGGTACCGATGTTCCATCTGATCACAATCTGTTGTTAGCAGAAATAAAATTAAAACGTAAACGGATAAAGCAACAACGATCCTATAACAAACTGTATATGGATTTTATTAGAAACAATAGCCAGATGATTGCAAACAATTTAGAGAGCAATTTTGATAATTATGAACAACAAGAATCCATCGAGGATCATTGGAACCAAATCAAAACGATTATAAGCAACTCAACTCCAAACTTAAAAGAGAGCAGTCAAAAAAAGCAACAGTGGATGAACGATGAAATTTTGAATTTGATCGAAAAAAGAAGCAATTTTAAGAACCAAAACGTAGAAATGTATAAAGTAATTAATAAAGAGATAAGGACTAAAACAAAATCTGCAAAACAAACATACTTCGAAAACAAATGTTCAGAAATTGAAGAATTACAGGGAAACATGATTAATTTAATATGTAAAAAAAAATAAAACAACTGACAGGTCAGAACAAAAAACAGGCAAATAACAACGTTGATAGAGACGGAAAACTGACTATCACTAATTCGCATAAAATAGACAGATGGAAAGAGTATATTGAGGAACTGTTTAGTGATGAAAGGCCCGAGCTTAAAATTAACGAAGTAGTTACAGGACCTGATATAACTATGGACGAAATTGAACAAGCAATACGATTAGCAAAGACCCGAAAAGGTCCAGATGAAATACCGAGTGAAATAATAAAGTGCTTCCAAAGTTCAGGTAAAATATCTCTCCTTCATCTGTTTAATAAAATTTATGAAACTGGCTATATAAAAAACGGATTTACCAACGGATTGGCGGCTGTCGATTTTTGTGACGATACCTAAAAAAGCAAATGCAAAAAGATGTAGTGACTACCGAACCATCAGTTTGATGAGTCTCAAATCTCAAAAATCCCTCTTTTATACCACTTAAAAGAACATAGTGAAGAATGACGGTACGCTGATCTATATCAGGTGTTGAATCAATAATTAGAGAGTAAAATTTCGCTTTCTGTAATTTGTTCACTCTTATGAGTTGCAGATATTTCAATACAATAGAAATAAATTCATCACATATTGTATTAATTACCATTATTTTTACACAAAATCATTTTTACCACGAAACGTTAAAGTGTAAGAAATAAATTTGATTGCCGCTACCATAGGTAAAAGTACTTCCCTTCAATATATTTTTTTCAAATATTATTTTTAAACGCGTGCATAGTAAGTAGGAATGGGAACAATATATCCTCCATACATTAAATATATCAATATCGCTCAACAGTATTAGTACAGCATATTGGCACGTATGTAATATGATCCAGAATATATTACATACTAAAAAATACTATGTCTAAGTAGCCATTGTCAAGATCAATAGCGCCGATATAGGTAGTTAAAATTTTGAACACTTATTTTAACTGTTTATTATCCATATAAACGACTTGTGACTGAAATTACAAACTTATGTACTCTGCATAAAGAGATTCTTTATTACCTACAGTTATTAGTACACAAATCTGATGCGAAATATCGTCGAATAGTAATAGTCTGTATATAAAAATTAAATTTTTCATAAAAAGTAAATGATAAGCCATTAGTTAAGGGGTCAAAAGAAGGAGGCTTCACGAAGATTAAAGTACTAATGAGACCATTGCAATCGGACGTACCCTGGAGAATGATTAACTAATTAATTGGCTAATTATTCAATCACCCGTGCAATATGATTTTGTCAAATCGAACCTTTTAGGACTACCTATTCTAATTATGTTTATAAAAGTTGAGGGCATATCTAGAGATAAAGAAACTTTACTTTACTAAAACTCATAGGTAAGACATGTATCTAACACAAATGTGACGTATTTCTAGTGCAGATAAAACCATGTGATAAATAGAAAAGTGTTATCTTTGCCGGCAAAGAAGCAAACAAAAACTCAAAGTGAGAGAGGAAAAAACCAGTCAGCTGAGAGAACTTTTCAACGATGTTGAGCTTGGATCCACCATCTACATCTCTCTCTCTCTCTCCAATAGCGCTACAGCCCAAATCGGGCCTTGGTCTCCTCCAAACTATGCCTCCAACCTTGTCGGTCTCGCGCCGATCTTCTCCAGGTTCTAACTTCTAGCAAATTTTGCGCGTCCGCTGCCACTTCATCCTCCCATCTTCTCCGTGGCCTTCCTTTTGGTCTTGTACCCTGCATTTTACTATCAAGGGCTCTTTTCGGCAATCTTTCTGTCTCCATTCTTACTACATGACCAGCCCAGGGAAGTCTCTGAAGTTTAACGAATTCTGAGATCGGTGTCTCTTTAAACAGTTGGTAGAGTTCATGGTTATACCTGTATATTCATATTCCGTTTTCGTTAATAGGTCCAAATATCTTTCTTAGGACTTTTCTTTCGAAGACTTCCAGTTTTATTTTTGTCTCTTCTGTCATCACCCATGTCTCGCATCCATAACATACTATTGGTCTGATAATAGTTTTGTAGACCCTGATTTTCGATCTCCAGTGTGTGTTGTTGGAGCGAAACACATGATCGAGTGAAAAATAAGCTTTGTTTCCCTTTACTATTCTTCTTTGGATTTCTGGCTCTTCTGTTCCATCCGTGTTTAATATAACTTCTAAATATATGAAACTTTCTACCGTTTCAATATCGTCCTCTAATTCAACTGTGCGTCTGTTTCCCCTAGCTCTTGCCTGTGTTAACTTTTTTGTCATTTGAATATTTATTTCTAGTCCGGTCTCTTTTGCCTTTGATTTTAATTGTGAATATATTTCTGCCGCCTCTTCTGTTCTGCAACACATGATGCTGATATCATCGGCATAGGGCAATCTGTATTGATTTATTTGTTAGGAGATTACCTCTTCCAATAATCAGCTGTCTTATCACATATTCCAAGGTCAGGTTGAATAGTGTCGGTGCAAGCCCGTCTCCTTGCTTTAATCCTTGGGCTATCGTAAAATTTTCAGTGAGCTAATTTTGGACTCTGACAGTTGCTATTGGCGAATCCATTGTTGTTTTTACCAGTCGGATGTATTTTTGGGGGATATTAAAGCTCTGCAATATTTGATATAACTTGTTCCTATTAATTAAGTAGTAGGCTTGTTTGAAATCTATGAATATGTTGTGGACGTCAATGTCGTATTCCCACGATTTGTTTAAGATTTGTTTTACTGTGAATAGTTGGTCAGTTGTAGATCTTCCTTCTCGGAAACCGGTCGTTTGTTTAGTATGTAAGTAAAAATTTTGTACGCCGTGCACAAGAGGATTATGCCGCGTTAATTTTCGCATTTTAGTTTATCCCCTTTTTTATAAATTGGGCATATATTCCCGGTTTTCCAATCATTAGGGATCTTTTAATCATTCCAAATCTTGTTCATGAGCACATGCATTTGTCCTACTAGGTGATCGTCACCTAATTAATATAGCTCAGGTGGGACGTTGTCAATACCTGGAGGCTTATTGATCTTTCGTGCTCGTATTACCTGTTTTACCTTTTCCATCGTTGGGGGTTCTATATTTTCGGTGTCTCCCTCATTGTGATGCATGTCAATATGATCTTCATTTTCTTGTGTCCCTAAAAGTGTTTGGAAATAGGTTTTCCAGACTGATTTTATTTCTTTTGGACCACTGGTTATTTGCCCTTCTTGATTTCTGCATAGATTTGTTCGGGATTTATATCCTTCTCTTAAATTGCGTATATATCTGTACGCCTGTCTTATATTGTTGCTCTGAACATTTTCTTCCATTTTTTGTATATTCCGTTTTCGTATTTTCTTTTCTTTGTTCGGCATATTTTATCTGCCCTCCGTTTTGAATCTTGGTAACTTGCTCTTCTTTCTCTGGTTCTTCTTTCCATATATTTCTTGTGTTCTTCATTTCTTTTCTGTATGGCCTTATTACACTAGTCATTGAACCATTCCCTTTTTTTATTTTTCTTATTCTTGCCTATGATTTTTCTTGCAGAGTCAATAACTTTTGTTTTGATTTCTTCCCAATGTTCTTCGGTACCTAGTGCTGTCAGTGTCTGTGTTATTTCTCTTTCATAGTTCTGTGTGACATCTTGTTGTTTAAATTTTTGTATATCTAGCTGTTCTGTTCTTTGTTCCTGTCTTTCTTTCCTGTTTCTCTGAATTCTGCATTTGTATTTTATCTGTACTAGAAGATGGTCAGATCCGCAGCATGCTCCTCTTCGGCTTTTCACATCTTGTATGCTTGTTGCGGCCCGTTTGTCTATCAAGACATGATCAATTTGGTTAGCGGTTGTTCCTCCAGGCATAATCCATGTCGCTATGTGTAAATAGGTGACGATAAAAGAAAAGCTTTCTATGATCAGTTAGGTGGTAGACTTAGAAATATTCCAACTAAGAAATGACTCATAATAGAAGGTAAGTTCAACGCTAATATAGGCTAATTAGACATAGGAAATGAACATATAGATGGAGAATACGGCATTGGAACTAGAAATAACGCAGCAGATAATATACTGGAATTAGCAGTAGCACTAGGTATGGCCACTGTTAGTAAATGCTTTTAGAAGAGAGAAAGCCAACTTACCAACCAATAGAAATATTAGAAAATCAGTTTAAATTCACGCAAGGCAAATCAACAACGGATGCAATTTTTATCATAAGGCAAGTAATGGAAAACTAATGTTAGAACAGGTGAGGGTAAGACTGATAAATTTCATTTAAGAATAGTATTGCATCAGGGGTCAGTGCTAATCCCTTATCTCTTCTAATTAGTGTTGGAAAAATTAACGAAAACATGTCAAGGAGATATCCCATGGTGCCTGATGTATGCTAACGATGTGGTGTTAGTAAGAGATAAGGAGAGAGAATTCAATTAATGATTGAGACAATGAAGATGGGCGCTTGAGCAAAAAGGTACTAAGAAAGACAAAAACAGATAAAGGCAAAGAGAATGATGATGAAGAATCAGTAAATATGGTGATACTTGCATATATACATAATATTTCAAAATTAATGAATCGCTTATTTTTATTAATTATTCGCTACTCGATTTATTCAAAATATTATATAACAAATTGTTCATATTTGTTAAATCAGTAATGTTAAAACTGTTTGAGAAACAGCTAGTTAAGAACCACCGTAAGTTAATGAAACCAATAATAAAAGAAAAGAGCTGATTCCAAACCGATAATTTTTATTCAGAGATAAAAAATATCCTATGATTAATTGAATATACAGAATTATCGATATAGGTAACTAAGTGAGAAACTTGTTGAGAAACACGTTTTAGAAAAAAAAATTGTGCTAGTCTTTTTTGACATAGCTTAGGCCTTGGCTAAAGTATAGCATGGGAGTTTAACCTGCAAATAGTATACCTACATGGTCATAGTTGGAAATGACACTGCCACACTCACAGTATTTGACAACAGCAAAGTAGCAGCAAAAAAATTATAACTGTTATTAAATAAAATTCATATGTACTTAAAATTGGAAACCTAAACTAAATGAGTCCAAATTAATGAACGTCAAGTTTATACATCTGAAAATCTAAAACATTAATTTTACAAAAAACGATGTCTAAATACCTTATGCATCTTTCACAAAATACATGGGAACTGTACTTGAGACTTCTATAGTATATGTTAAAAAAAGGGAGGAACTCAGAAAAGTTATCAGAAAATGTATATTACTATTATTAAATGTATCAACTCCTATAGACATTAACTTGGTACTGATATCTCTGCTCCCCGATTTTAGCAAGCAGTCACCAAACCATTAAAACTGCTATATTCATACTTCCTATTATACAACGATTAGCCAGTCCAGGAATATATGCATTATTATGGTACTGATATTAGTGCTGCCCCTCATAAGTAAGTAGAATATGCAAGGAAGTTTTTGACAATTTAATAGGGTTTTTGTGTGTTACAATATAATTTCTCCGAGAAAGTAAAGAATATCTATCCGCTATCCTGATTTATTCCATAGATTAAATATTAGAATACTATAGAATAATGCTATTACCAGCAAAAAAACGGTATAATAGTAACGAGAAAACCAAATAAATGTTCATTAACAGACAAAAGAGACGATGTAAAATAGGGCATATAACGTAACAATAGACCCATATAATTTAAAAAAAATTGAGCGTTTTAGATATCGCAGATAACGTTGTCACAAAAGAGACAAAAGGGAAAATTCAGGTAGCAAACTGATATATGTATAACCTCATAATACTTTTAAATCCAGAAGTGTAATACATACTACTAAAATCAGGATATATACATATATAAGACAATGTAAGTAAAACTCAGGTATTAATTACATCAGGATTGCTAGAAAGATTGCCCTCAGTCAGAAGTGTTTTACAACCGGGAACTGATGCTAAGGACAAATAGGTATATAAAAATTGCACCGTCGTACAAGAAACTAAATCTCAACGATAAAGTTATTGTTTTGCACTTTGTATTGATTTGTGGTCTGATTCATAATAGAATTATATATTTCTCTAAGAATTCTTCTTTCTGCGATGCTCAATCGGCTCTTATTTTATTTTTTCATTGTTCGTGTTTTACTTACATACGTAGAATATTATTTTTCTTACTGCGGGATGTATTTTTTGATTTAATTTTTTGCTTAAAACGTAGCAATTTCCAGCTTGTATTCTGTTGTTATTCTCTTTTGTAGTGTTTTTGTTAAAAGTGCTCTTAAATCTCAAATATTTAGACCGATGAAACATTTCAAAGTTATACTGGTCTATTGAAATATTATGTCCTATTCTGTTTCTAATGATAGTCTTCTTATGATAGCCATATATTTTTTTATTATCGTTGATTTGGAGGACCCTTTTTTGCGATTTTTTCTATTGAATGTATTAATGTTTTTTTCTCACTAATAATTATACTCACTACTATGTTAAACTCATCGTCAAAAGTCCCTATAATATAAGGACCTTAATTATTAAACTGTGAGATTTTCTGTGTTTACTTTCCGGGCAATGCTCTCAAGCATTGCAAACTAGCTTAATGTTTTTCTTATTCCCAACATTTTTAATTAAGTATATAATAGTAAATATTTGATCAATGGTTCATTGAATTTTTCTAATTTCACATTAATCTTTCCTAATTTCACATTTGTGGTTGCTGGATGTCAAAGAAGACACCATTTTCCATAGCGGGTGCTATGATTCCAATGGTGTAAAGTACAAGCTACATATTTGTTGCCAAAATTACTTTGCTGTTGTCTCGAGTACCGTTTACTGGTATATGAATTTTGTTACGAATTTATGTTGTGTGCTGAACTCTATTAAATCTTTTACCGCGAATTGAAAAGCATGTTTTAACCTTTATTTGTAACATTTATCGTTATTTGTCTTATATGTATACAATCGTCCTAATATTTCCGTTATTCATTGATATTTATGTGGCAATTAACTGTAAAGTGATTAGTCTTTTCTGTCGTATCATATTTTCTTGATTTTATTTTTGTAGACAAGCGGTTTAGTTTGTGTAATATAATATCCCCAATTCGTTTCATAATATTTAGTTTTCAAAACAGCTGTTCGCTAATTCGTTCACCTTTTTTAAAGCACTTTGGGTTATGACTATTGGATTTTACTTTTTAAATAGAGTTTGGAATGGAATCTTTCTGTTTGAAATCAATGTACATTTGAAAATAAGTCGACAGTTTTCCTTGAAGTCTGACTTTACTTGTAGATTATTCCTTGTTAAATTAATTAGTTTATTAGGTAAGCCTAGTTCTTCCAGGGTATTTCATAGTTTTATTCTTATGATTATATCAGTGTTTGTTTAAAATTTATAAATAACTAGTTTAATGTTTTTTTTTGTATTCCCAACATTTCTCATTAACTGCCTAATTGTGAATAATTGATCAACGATTTATTAAGTATTTCTAATTCCACACTAATATCCACCTATTTTATAGTTCACCTATTTACTCAATCGTTCCAGGTGTATTAGAAAAAATATTGTATATCCTAATAATTAATAGATATATAGCTTATATCGCTATAGTTTATGCAGTACATTTTATTACATATTCCTTTTGTGTATGGGTATGCTTTTCAGCAAGTTGGTACTTGCTCTTACTTCTAAATTGACGGATCAGCCGTTTAACTGCCTGTACTGAACTTTCTTCTTCATTTTGCAAATATATATAAAAATTAATAAAAACCACTCTGACATACCGCTGATTGAAATGTTGGATACCCTTGCCTATACTATTCAATCAACAAAAATACTAAGATCACACGGGGAGAATATTATGGGTTATTTCTGGTTTCGTCATAATTTACACTGAAATTACTAACAAGAGAGTGATCTCACTTCCACATGTTGAAATTGATATATAGTAACAACAGATGCTAGTCATATTATACCATCAGTACTAATAAAATAGAAACTATCAAATTAATGTCAATTTTATTTAATCAAACGTACTAACCTTAGACATGGTCATTTAAGGAAACACACCTCAAAAATGTTGACAATAAATTAAAAATATCTTAAGCGTTATAAAAGTACCAGAGCAGCAAAGCTCACAGCATGAGAATATTGCCTCGTACTTTTATATAGCAATTTGTTTTCACAATTTTATAGTTTTTCGAAAAATGAACTCCGATTCGAAGATTAAACCGTCAAACAAAATGTAAAAGCCTATTCATATTTTGAGATATATAATCTTAAATTTAGATATTGAACATTCTTAATAAATGTATAATCTAATATTTAAGCCTGTTTAAGTTTTGCAGACTTGGAAAACACTGAACAGACAAATATTTATTCTTTAATGTACTAGGTTCTAAAAAAAGTGTACTCAAAACGAATAAACATTATCTACCAAGTGTTTTATTCCAGTTTCATATGAAAGCACCAGATATTAGATATTATAAATTTCATAGGTACAATAGAGCATATAGTGAAATATAAATATCTTAGAACAACTGTATCGAGCGAGGATAAGGTTATTGATGAGAAAAAAAAAGACCTATCGCTGAGGAAGTGAGAAAGTAATTGGCAAATGCAAAGAGCACTTTAATTATAATAAATGAAATATGCATTATAATCTATTATGATACACATATATTCGTACCGCAGAAACAAGACAATAAACAGGTTAAGAGAATCTTAATAATAACCAAAATTTAACTTTTAATACACAGAAGAAATAATGATATACAGAAGATATATAAATTAAAAAACTTTATACACTTATTGTACGCAAGAGAGATACCTCTAGAAAAACTCAAAACGATCGAAAATATATACCAAAACAATACAATAAAAGTGAAAGTAGACGAAGAACTAACCGACCCTATTGAAACTGACAATGGGATAAGACAGGGATATTCCCTGAGTCCTTTATTGTTCAACCTAATTATGGATGAAATAATAAAAAAGTTAGAACTTAAAAAGGATACCAAATGGAAGAAAAACAAATTAAAATAATCTGCAATACTACTCTTTCAAAGTGAAGATGATTTACAACGTATCCTGCACCAATTTCATATAAAATTTAACATGTGAATTTCCCCAAAAGAGACAAAATGCATGGTTACAACAGCAAATTTACTAAGATGTTAATTGGAGCTGGAAGGACAGATAATAGAACAAGTGATGGAATTTAAATATCTAGGCATCACATTATCTAGCTACGGAAAGCTCGAAACTGAAGTGGAAGATCCAGTGAATAGAGCAAACAGAGCCCCAGGCTGCCTAAATGAAAAAATACGAAGAAATAAAAATATCGGGAAAGAAACGAAAGGCAGAATTTACAAAACAGTCATCAGACCAATAATGACATACGCGGCAGAAACAAGACCTGACACAGAGAGGACAAAAAGGGTGTTAGAAACAGCAAAGATGAAAACACTTAGAACAATTGATGGTAAGACACTATGGGAGAGTGCTAGAGAGCTAGAAGTACAGATATACGACGTAGATGCAAGGGAAAGAACATCAAGAACTGGTTAAGAAATAGAAGAGTAGAATGGAATAATCATATAAGCCGAATGACAACAAATAGAGTAGTAAAGACGGCAAGAGACGGTTAACCCATAGGAAAATGATCAGTAGGAAAACCACGAAAACGATGGAACGGCAACTTACTGAAGGCACATTGAAAAACAGACAGAGTCATGTCTATATAAAAAGAAGAAGAAGAAAATACACAGGATAATCATTAAAATAGCTGCAAGAAAGATAAAATAAATCAATCATATTAATGTAGAATAGCAGAGGACAGAGTGTTTAGAGAAAATAATGAATCAGTCATATTAATATAGAATAGCAGAGGACAGAGGATTTGTCATAGCTTTGGACAAGTGCCCAATTGAAAAAATAACACAGGTCGTTAAAAAAAGACGGAACTCTAGAAAGAAAATAGAATAGATTTAAAAAAAAAATAAAAGCATAAACATGTCTTTTCCTACTTTTTTAATATTGAAAATACGTAAGTAGAACATTGAATTAAAATGTTACCTTTGATATTTATGATAAACCTATGACCTAAACAGTGGCGCCGATTTATGTAGTTGAAATTGTTTACACTTATTTTAACTGTTTATTTTTTTATTATCTATAGATGAGTTGCGACCGATATCACAAACTTACTTATTTTCCACAAAGAGGCCCTTTAATACCTAAAATTATTACTATACAAATCTGATTCGAAATATCGTCAAAAAGTAATACACGGCATGTAAAATTTAAATTTTTAATAAAAAGTAAAAGATTAGGCATTACTTCTGTGGTTCAAAGAACGAGCCATTACGAAGATTAAAGTACTAATAAGGCCACCGCAATCGGGCATACCCCGGATAATGATTAATTAATTAATCGGCTAATTCTTCAGTCACTTCTTTAATATGATTTAATCAAATTGGTCCTTTTTAGGACCAACTATTCTAATAACATATGTCTATAACTGTTAAGGGTATTTCTAAAGATCAAGAAACTTTACTTAAACTTATCAGACATATGAGCTAAACACGAATCTGACTTATTTCTAGTGCAGGAAACACATATAGGGCCTAACCTAGGGTATTTGGTATACAGCTGATCGTTAAAACCACAATATAGATATAGACATGCTATTTCTGTCGAAAAAGAAGCAAAGAATAACTTTAAGAAGAGAGTTATTCTTATATTGTAGAGTAAGAAAGGACAAAACCAGTCAGCTGAGAGAACCTTTTAACAATGTTGAGCTTGAATCCACCATCTACATATTTAATGAAAAATAATACAACTACCGACATTGAGGATCTGAGCACCAAGCTTATTACGAAATCTGGACCAAAAACACTACAATGGCTGATCCGGATGATGAACAACTGTATTCAAATTATGGAGATACCCAAAGTCTAGAGACAAGCCAAAGTTGTTAACTTGCTTAAACCTGGCAAAAACTCCAACGACTACAAAAACTATCGGCCAATATCTTTATTTTGTCAGCTATTCAAAATACTTTTGCACAAGATCGTTAATATGATATCATCGATATTAGAAGAAAAACTTAAATTAAAAGGCAAAAGTGGCTGTAGATAGGGAAGATTATGTACATCACAAATACTAAATCAAAGACCAGTACGAAAAATATCGGGTATCAGGGGTGGTATTTTTCACTCTAAATGCCGCTTACGACACCTTAAATTACAGAATATTTCTAAAAAAACTATATGATATCCCCTTACATAACAAACTCACTTATATTGTCTCCGTATACCTACACAAGAGAAAATTTTTTGTATCACTTAATGGTAAGAATAGCAGTTGAAGAACAGTCTCGCTTGGGGTAGCATAAAGGCACCTACACTGTATAACATATTTATTTTGAGATAACCTTCTATCGAGATATCATATTTAGTACACAAATAAGAGCAGAACTAAAATAATAAAAAGCTTTATACAAGATATTGCAGAAGATTGGATAAAATAAAAGTAGTTTTTATTAATCGGATGCTTACATAAAAGGTACAAAGACATACTCACGTAAACAAAATATATTACAAAATTTCTATAATTAAAAAAAACATCGAGTTCAGCATTGAACTAATAAAATTATATTAAATAAAAAAACAACATCATTTTTAAAAATGCAGAAAAAATAAAATTTTCTATGCAAGCGCACATTCCATTAAATAATAAGCCCAAATCCTTTTGTATCTATATACCTGTTTTTTAAAGAACCAGTTACCTTTTAGTACGTAGTTATACCAGGTAATACGATATCCTCTGTTACACAGTGTAATGCGTATGACATTACACTGTCTGCAAACAGTAGATAAAAATAAGGAGCCCATATAAACCGTTCACGGTATATGTTGAAAATATACGGTATAATCGCACAGTTGCCAAACTCTCAGAGCTTACTTAAACCGATAAACGTATGGTTGAAATATACAATGAAGAAGACCTGAACGACCCCTATAATATATACACGTGAACTAAACGATATACATTTATGATACAGGGGTATTTACGGGCTCCAAAAAATTTTTACAAATTATTAAACTCTACATGTTGATGAATCAACAGAACCAATATTATGGAATGGTCAAATGAGCTCCGTATATCGGTATCTACTTGACCACGGAGCTCAATTGAACCGGCATTTTAACACGGGCGGAGTCCACTTTATGCCGTAGATATATATATATATATATATATATATATATATATATATACATCTAGCGGTTAATGTAAGCTCCGTTCTAAAACGGTATTATACTAACTCCAGTAGAATATACACCGTGTATATTATTATCTAAGTAGCGCTTTATGTAGACTCCGAGCAACACGTATAAAACACTTTTGGGGTCCGTATATATTTTTTCGCGTACACAACTAAACTCTTGCGATGTTGCCAATAATTTGATTAGTCGTAGACTTTCAAATTTTACAGCAGGTATGTTTTGGAACTTCAAATTTATTTAAATATCAATCAATTTAGTGATCGAGAAATTTCACAAATACTTGGTTAATGTAGTTAAATATTTTACCGTGGTAATTTATATTACTTGCTTTAATTATTTTTAAACTTAAGTTAGTGTCTGTTATAAGCTTGAAAAAGGCAAGTGTCCATTTTTATTTATTAGTTTTTTTTATGCATTGACACTGAAAAATTTATTATATAAATGTACGTTCCGATGTTTCGATTGCTACAGTTTATGATGTACAATATTTGTTTTATAAAGTAGTAAAACTTAAATTATAATAATTTATAAATCAATCTTAAAATTTCCTATTTTTCACTGTCTAATTTCAATATTTCGATTTTTAAATGTAGGGAATTCAATATCCTATATACTATATTTTAGATACACATAAACACATGGATACACTTATGGCAGATACTAAAAGAAGAAATATTTGGGTACCTTAGGGTAACTGGATTCTCGGCAACATATCTATTACAATTACATATATGTTCGGTCTTATTGTTTTAAATGCTTTGTCGCTTGTACAAGCTATCATTATTTCCAACTTTAAATAATTGTGTTTTTGTATCTTTCGTTGTCAGGCATATCAAAATTTAATTTTTAATTTAGAAGTAAATGTATATGTATAATATTCTTTTTTCTGTCACTTGGTTTAAATATAGGTCACTTATATTCTTCTTGCTTATTTATTTTTATTCGTAATACTTATTAACGTACGTAATAACGTACCCGTTTTTGCAAAAAGCAACAACGGGTACGAAAGATATCGGGTATCAGGGGTGGTATTTGTCAATCTAAATGCCACTTACAACAAATTAAATTAGAGGATATTTCTCCAAAACTGTATAACATCCCCTTAGATAAAAACATTACTTGTTTTATCCGCGTATATCTACAGAACAGAAGATTGTTCGTATCATTTAATGGTAAGATGGAGAACGCAGACGAATGGTCTCGCTTGGGGTAGCGTAATGGCACCTACACTGTATTACATTTACACTAATGATTAACCGATACCAGTAGATACTAGGACTTTCATGTAGACGATACATTGCACAACCAAAACTTTTGTTGCTGAAGTTAAAAAAAATCTAAATGATGCCTTAAATATAATAAAAATAAACTACGAATTAATTTTAAGCCAAACCCCGAAAAATCTTAGGAGCGCTCCTTCAAGTTGTCTAAGATAGGCGCTTTCACAAAACTGAATATCTAATCTAATATAAATCTAATATAATCTATAATCTAATATAAATATATTTTTGTTTTAAACGGCGTATTTAGATTAATGTTACAGTTGATACAAATAGTGTATATATATATATATATATATATATATATATATATATATATATATATATATATATATATATATATATATATATATATATATATATATATATATACATTAGAAGTGATTATTTCGACCAAAAAATAATTTTTAAATACGTTCAAATTATCGGGTATAGTGGTCTATAATAAAAATCTTTCTTTTTTCTAAATTACTCAATATTTCGCTATTTATTTAAAAGCTTCATCAGGAGTAAACTAAAAACAATTTGAACATTACAAAAAATGGCGTACAAATACATTTTAAAACACTTACAGAATTTAAAAGATTTTGCAAATAAAAACTGACATTGAAGTATTTGAAATATTGAATGTCAAGATTAAATTGTCTTAAGCACGTTCGTTACAGCTATACGATAAAAAATTAAAATGATTTCAAATGTAAAAATAAAAATAACAATAAAAGAAAAGTTAGAAGAATAATATTTATTTGATGAATTATTAAGGTTAGTTGTTATTAGGATGAATGTTGGCTATTTTTAATATTTATAAATTTTGTTCAATATTTTACAATATATGTTACTTAACTGTCCAGTGTCTATAACTTTAAATTATAAAACGGACACTGGACAGTTAAGTAACATATATTGTAACATATTGAACAAAATTTATAAATATTAAAAATAGCCAACATTCATCTTAATAACAACTAACCTTAATAATTCATCAAATAAATATTATTCTTCTAACTTTTCTTTTATTGTTATTTTTATTTTTATTTTTACATTTCAAATAATTTTAATTTTTTATCGTATAGCTGTAACGAACATGCTTAAGACAATTTAATCTTGACATTCAATATTTCAAATACTTCAATGTCAGTTTTTATTTGTAAAATCTTTTAAATTCTGTAAGTGTTTTAAAATGTATTTGTACGCCATTTTTTGTAATGTTCAAATTGTTTTTAGTTTACTCCTGAGGAAGCTTTTAAATAAATAGCGAAATATTGAGTAATTTAGAAAAACGAAAGATTTTTATTATAGACCACTATACCCGATAATTTGAACGTATTTATATATATATATATATATATATATATATATATATATATATATATATATATATATATATATATATATATATATATATATATATATATATATATATAATATATATATATATATATATTATTGTGGTATTTAGAGTCTTGGTGCGCAAAGCAATAATTAGCTAATTAATTTTTTTCTTTTATTAAATTATTTAAATGATATGATTATGACTCTATCACAATTTTTAATTCTTTTATCTCAGGGTTAAATTCGTGCTTCAATATCTATGCTATTACATGTGAAAGGTAAGGTCCAGAGAATACCGGAATAATAAAAACACATATGATCTAACACTATATATTGAAATAAAAATAATGAAATAATTCACACTCAAAAGTTTTCAATAAACAAATCTCATATAATGATTCTCAAAAATTTTGTTCTACATACGAGAACAATCAAATTTAATGGTACAAACAATATTAATTGAAATCTCAAAATTCCGAACTATTCTAACTCTCCTATTATCAAATCAAAATATTTATATCCTTTCTAAATTAAGTGTAAAAATTGTGTTATCAATAAAAGAAAAAAAACTGCAGAAAACAAAATATCTCTCTCTGATGATGAGTGGTCCAAATCCTTGTTCCTTATAGACTGTATTATCTCCTCTCAACCGCTCCCTATGTAATCAGCAATCTTACACAGATTGTTGCAAGTATATCGTCCTTAATGATCTCCTTCAAAAGCACAAATCATTCAAATTATGATAGCCTTTTCTCCTCTCGATAAACTGAATCTCTCGTTGGCCCGAGTGAAAAATGACTCTTGGAATATCTTCTCTTTACGATAAACTGAATCTCTCGTTGGCCTGAACAGTGACTCTTGGAATATAAGTAGAGAAATATGACTTACAATATTTTGCTGCTTCAGCTTCTGTCAGATACACTAACTCCACAAAAACTCACTAACATTCAACACTACTGCTTGCTACATTTCAGGAACCGCCAGAGAACAATCCCTGTTCCTCCTACAGACTTGGAAACCAACTGATTATATCTTTTCTCTCTCCTCAATCTCGCTAAACTTTTTCCTACATATTTATCCCACCTTTTTCAATCTCCGCCAATCACAACTCGTCACAATTCCCCCATTTTTTCATTTCGATAACAAACAAATTTTTACCTATACTTATAAATTTCCTAAAACTTATTTACAAATAATATTTTTCTATAATTCTTAAAAACTAACAAAAACCACTTTCTATAATCCCTTCTATTGTCTTTAATCACTGCATTAATGTATTTTGAAAAAACCCCGTTCAATTGTCTGTGGCTTTCACTTAAACTTATGCGGGTCACTCAAGTATAACAAAGAAATAATTTATGCAAAGCTTTACATTTTGTTTAGTACAGGTAATTCAAGACTTTAATAACTTTCCTTCTCCGAAATGTTTGTTGGATATTATCCTACTTATCTGAATTATTTTAATGTTTTTTTAACTTTGAAATATTTTAAACAAACCAATATTTTTCTTGATTTTACATATCATAACAAATCCCCGCCATTTGATCTGCCGAAAACTCTTTGTTAAATTTTAAAAATGACAAAAGTTTTCTAGGATCAAATTATTTCACTATGTTATTAAAATCTACTTATGATACTGACAAATGTCGTGAATGTTAAAATACCCCGTATATTGCCTGTCTTTATACGGGATTGGATATATTTTCGTTTTAAATTTTTCCAAGTATTTTCCCTTAGAAGAAAGTTCATAATTTTTAACCACTTGATTTACTTTATTAACAAAATCTCCATGGTTTCCTAAAATCTTCTCTATTTCCTTCTCCATGTTTTTTTCCACAATTTATTTTTCTTTCATCCACCTTTTGTTCACATGTGTTCACTGTCCATAATACTTCTTCACAAAATTCTGGATTCTCGTCCATCAGTGCCATTTTTTCTTGTTTTCTTTTTATCCTCTAATTCCCTTTGGTATTCCGAGCACCATGTTTCTATTCCTTTCATTTCTCTGATGATACCTTCTTTTTCTTCCTGCTTCCATTCTGTTTTATCGTCGTTTGCCAACAATTCTTTTGTACCTTCTATTTCCGGTTTTTCTCTGGTCTCCATCTTATTTTCCTGCTTTCTTTTCGAACTCTTCTTCTTTTTCTTCCTTCTCTTTTTCTTTTCTGTTAGATCTTGTTCTTGTATTTTCGGTTTATCCTCTACAGTCATATCGATTTCTTTGCGTTTTTCCTGTGCCTTGATCCTTCCAGAATTTGTTTTCCTATCTGTTTGCTTTTCTTCTCCTGTGTTGTCTGGTTCTGCTCTGATTTCCAGTTTATTTTCCGAAAAATTTATGGTGATATCTTTTTTTCTCAATTCATCAATTCCCGCTATCATATCATGATTTAAATCTTCAATCACCACACATTTCATAATATGGAATTTGTTTCCCACTCTTATCTGTACTCCCAAGCCTTCGTTTACTGTCGTCAAATTTTTATTGTTTGCACCCACTAAATCAACCCTAGGAATCTTATACACAAATCTGTCCAAATTTAATTCTTTTACTAGTTTTTTATTGATTAGCGATATCTCCGATCCAGAATCAATCACAATTTTAATCGCTTTATGTTTTATAAATGCATCTAAAAATATTAGATTAGAATTAGAAATTTGTCTGTCGTTTCCTATTGCTACATGATTCATCTCCCTTCTATTTTGTTGTTGGAAGCTCTGGTTATTTCTATCGTCCCTTTGTTCGTTAGTATTCCTATTCGGAGGATTTTGTGCATCTCTATTCCTGTTGTGATTTTCATATGTTCTATGTTGTGTGTCATTCCTGTTATCGTAATTTTGTTGTCTATTGTAATTATTGTAATTTCTCGGCCTATATTCGTTTGTTGATCTGGGATGTCGGTTTCTCTGGTCATAATTTGATGAATACCTTCTTTCCGGTCCATTATATTGGTCATGTTGTCTTCTATTTCTCATTTCTTTTCTTTTCGCTTCTTTTAATTGAAGGAATTGGCACAAACTATCAATATCTTGATAGTTTCTCAAAATCACGTGATCTTCCAACGTTTCCTCAAAATGTCTGCTGATCATTTCTACCAGCTGTTCGGTAGAATATTTGTATTCTAGATATTTTGAATTGTTATATATCTGCAAAGCATGTCTTTCTTCAGATATTCCCATTTTTTCGTGATATTTTCCATTCTGTAGCTCTTGGTTGATTTCTCTCTGTTTATTTTTCCCCCAGAAATAGTTGAGAAATTTATTTTCAAAATCTGTCCAATTTTCAAACTCATCTTCCTTGCTTTCATACCATAACGCTGCTCCTTCTTTCAAATGGTTTCTAATTGTTTCTTTGCAATCGTCAAAATATCTAATATGTTGTAATTTGGTTTTCAAATTTTTAACAAACGGTACTGGGTGTGTTTTCCGAATATCCCCGCCAAATTGTATTTTCGCCTCGCTTGTTCCATGGATGATAACTTCTCTCCTGTCTCCCGTCTCTCGTTGTTTTCTGATATCCTCAATTTGTTTTTCTATTTCTTTCTTGTCTTCTTTCATTACATTTTCAAGTTTGCTTTCTAATTCCTCCAAATTATCTTTAATTCTCATTTCTTGTTCTTTCATATCATTTTTAATTTCATTAATCTCTTCTATTTGGTGTATCAGTTCTTTCTTTATCCCCTCAACACATCCTCTAATTTCCTGTTCATAGTTTTCCAGACGCTGCTCTATATTGCTCATTCTTTGTTTTGTTTCCCGTTGGTTTTCTTCCATTTTTAGTGATGTTTCTTGTTGATTTCTATCCATTGTTTGTTTTGTTTCTTGTTGATTTCTATCAATTTTCTTTGATGTTTCAATTTGGTTTTTCTCTATTGTTTGTGTCTGTATTTGCATCATTTCTAATAATTTTTCCAGCATCCCTGTTTCTTTTCTTTCCTCCATTATTGTAGCATTTCCTTCATTATCCGATCCTTCATCAATAATTGTTTCCTCTTCTCTATTATCCTCCTTCCTTTCTTGCATTTTGCTTTGACTCCTTGTGGTCGACATGTTGTTACTTTTTGTTATTGTTTTTGTCCCCGCCAAATGTGAAATTTTACAACACTCTATATGTTTCAGAACACGACAATATTTCTCCCCAAATGTATTAAATTTTCACGACAAATATCAAATATGCAATCAGTAAAATTCAAATAATTCAAAATAAATATCAAATGTATGATTGGTAAAGAAAATAAAATCAAATAATTCAATAGCAGTAAATATCCACTAACTACGATCAATCAATAAATCAAATTTATATTCCCTGGAAAATTTGTCAAAATACTTTCAAATTCAAATTCCCTCAATGTTATATGTTTTTATCTCTGGATTACCTGTACTTATTCCAGATCTCTTTCCCTTCCTTCAAATGTAAAGCTGCGATATTTTCAAGCCCCACGTTTTGGAAGCCAGTTATTGTGGTATTTAGAGTCTTGGTGCGCAAAGCAATAATTAGCTAATTAATTTTTTTCTTTTATTAAATTATTTAAATGATATGATTATGACTCTATCACAATTTTTAATTCTTTTATCTCAGGGTTAAATTCGTGCTTCAATATCTATGCTATTACATGTGAAAGGTAAGGTCCAGAGAATACCGGAATAATAAAAACACATATGATCTAACACTATATATTGAAATAAAAATAATGAAATAATTCACACTCAAAAGTTTTCAATAAACAAATCTCATATAATGATTCTCAAAAATTTTGTTCTACATACGAGAACAATCAAATTTAATGGTACAAACAATATTAATTGAAATCTCAAAATTCCGAACTATTCTAACTCTCCTATTATCAAATCAAAATATTTATATCCTTTCTAAATTAAGTGTAAAAATTGTGTTATCAATAAAAGAAAAAAAACTGCAGAAAACAAAATATCTCTCTCTGATGATGAGTGGTCCAAATCCTTGTTCCTTATAGACTGTATTATCTCCTCTCAACCGCTCCCTATGTAATCAGCAATCTTACACAGATTGTTGCAAGTATATCGTCCTTAATGATCTCCTTCAAAAGCACAAATCATTCAAATTATGATAGCCTTTTCTCCTCTCGATAAACTGAATCTCTCGTTGGCCCGAGTGAAAAATGACTCTTGGAATATCTTCTCTTTACGATAAACTGAATCTCTCGTTGGCCTGAACAGTGACTCTTGGAATATAAGTAGAGAAATATGACTTACAATATTTTGCTGCTTCAGCTTCTGTCAGATACACTAACTCCACAAAAACTCACTAACATTCAACACTACTGCTTGCTACATTTCAGGAACCGCCAGAGAACAATCCCTGTTCCTCCTACAGACTTGGAAACCAACTGATTATATCTTTTCTCTCTCCTCAATCTCGCTAAACTTTTTCCTACATATTTATCCCACCTTTTTCAATCTCCGCCAATCACAACTCGTCACAATTCCCCCATTTTTTCATTTCGATAACAAACAAATTTTTACCTATACTTATAAATTTCCTAAAACTTATTTACAAATAATATTTTTCTATAATTCTTAAAAACTAACAAAAACCACTTTCTATAATCCCTTCTATTGTCTTTAATCACTGCATTAATGTATTTTGAAAAAACCCCGTTCAATTGTCTGTGGCTTTCACTTAAACTTATGCGGGTCACTCAAGTATAACAAAGAAATAATTTATGCAAAGCTTTACATTTTGTTTAGTACAGGTAATTCAAGACTTTAATAACTTTCCTTCTCCGAAATGTTTGTTGGATATTATCCTACTTATCTGAATTATTTTAATGTTTTTTTAACTTTGAAATATTTTAAACAAACCAATATTTTTCTTGATTTTACATATCATAACAATATATATATATATATATATATATATATATATATATATATATATATATATATATATTAAACTTAGAGCTAAGATTAATATTATTATAAAAATTAATATTAAACTCACCAGTCTTCCAGGTTGAACCGCGTCGATATCCATTTTGCCGAGCTTTCGACATCCTCTCTGATGTCTTCTTCAGGGCTTCCGAGGTCTCAGTCTCCCGAGCCCCCAGACACTACTACACTCACTAGTCACTTCTAGTTCACTCACTAGTTCACTACTACGACTGGGACCAGGGGACGGTTCATTTATACCGTCGATGGTGACGTGGCCTAGGTAGTAGGTGACATGTAGAAGGTAACCGTATGGCGTCATCTCTTTTATTAAGGGAATTTGGTCTTTTTTTTCTATTTCTATGGCTTCTCGGATAATTCTTGGTTTATAAAAGCGGATGGGGGCTATGGTTCTGGAGTTTTCGAAATCAATTTTGTGACCTGTATGAAGATGGTGTTGACCGAGAGCTGAAATTGAATCGGAATTGCGAACAGAAATGGAATGTTCATAAATCCTATTTTGAATTCTACGATTTGTTTGGCCTATATAGGATCGGGGACAGTCTGCACAAGGAATTTCATAAACTCCGTGCTGTTCGTTTGGAATATTGTCTTTGATTGATCGAACAAGAGATGAAAGTTTTTGTTGGGGGGTAAATATTGTTTTTATTCCTCTTGGTTTAAGAATTTTGTCGATTTTGTCAGTGACACCTTTGATGTAAGGAAGAAACGCTTTCGTATGATAAGGGTCTGAGTCTTTGGATTGAGATTGAGTGGGAGATTGATGTCTGTGGATGCTCCTATTGATGTGATTTTCGCGGTAGCCATTTTGGATGAGGGCACTATCCACATCAATGCTCAAACCCACATGTTGGCTACGATATGTTGACGATACATTCGTCATTTGGCCCCATGGCAGGGATGCTTTGGTGTCTTTCCAAACCCATCTGAATGGTATACATCCTAGTATCCAGTTGACGATGGAGGTAGAAACTGATTCATCCCTACCGTTTCTCGATGTTTTCATAAAGAAACACCAATCCCAAGGTTTTCATTACTCTGTCTATCGAAAACCCACACATACCAATCGTTACTTGCATGCCAACTCTCACCACGCACCTTCACAAATTAATTCAGTCATTAATACTCTTGTATCCAGATCAATACGCCTTTCCGATGATGCAAGTAGATCCGCTGAGCTTTCTTGTTTAAAACAAGCCCTCATCCAAAATGGCTACCGCGAAAATCACATCAATAGGAGCATCCACAGACATCAATCTCCCACTCAATCTCAATCCAAAGACTCAGACCCTTATCATACGAAAGCGGTTCTTCCTTACATCAAAGGTGTCACTGACAAAATCGACAAAATTCTTAAACCAAGAGGAATAAAAACAATATTTACCCCCCAACAAAAACTTTCATCTCTTGTTCGATCAATCAAAGACAATATTCCAAACGAACAGCACGGAGTTTATGAAATTCCTTGTGCAGACTGTCCCCGATCCTATATAGGCCAAACAAATAGTAGAATTCAAAATAGGATTTATGAACATTCCATTTCTGTTCGCAATTCCGATTCAATTTCAGCTCTCGGTCAACACCATCTTCATACAGGTCACAAAATTGATTTCGAAAACTCCAGAACCATAGCCCCCATCCGCTTTTATAAACCAAGAATTATCCGAGAAGCCATAGAAATAGAAAAAAAAGACCAAATTCCCCTAATAAAAGAGATGACGCCATACGGTTACCTTCTACATGGAGACCTCTCATAAACAAAATATCGCCCCCTCCATCTTCGAATCAAAATCCCACTGTCGAAAATGTTCGCGCCAACTCTCGCGCCAATCCCCACCCTAACCTCCACCTAGGCCACGTCACCATCGACGGTATAAATGAACCGTCCCCTGGTCCCAGTCGTAGTAGTGAACTAGTGAGTGAACTAGAAGTGACTAGTGAGTGTGGTAGTGTCTGGGGGCTCGGGAGACTGAGACCTCGGAAGCCCTGAAGAAGACATCAGAGAGGATGTCGAAAGCTCGGCAAAATGGATATCGACGCGGTTCAAACCGGAAGACTGGTGAGTTTAATATTAATTTTTATAATAATATTAATCTTAGCTCTAAGTTTAATTGTACTAACCGCGGAAATCTTTCCGAACATATATATATATATATATATATGTATATATATATATATATATATATATATATATGTATATATATATATATATATATATATATATATATATATTAGTTTACAATTAATAATCATAACATGTATGTGTATTACAATGTATGTTTTAAATCTTATGAAGAAGTTGACAGTCTTTAAGATAAGAAATTATTCTTTGGGTATCTGTATTTTCTTCTAGGGCAGTTGGGTAGGCTATATTTGAGTCGTTCACTGTTATATTTAGGACACTTTATTAAAAAATGTTTTACCGTTAGAACACGGTTGTACACTTCACAAACTGGTTTATTTTTGCGCTGTAGTAAATAGCCATGAGTAAGTCGTGTATGGCCGATACGGAGACAAGTAAGTATCACATGCTCTCTTCTGTCTTTTATTTTTGGTTTCCAAAGATGTGGATGTTTGTTGACTTCGTATAGCCTTGATGGAGTGTTGTTCCAAGTTTGTTGCTATTTTTGAATTATTTTTTGTTTTAAGTATGGTTTTAAATCGTGTTGTACCAATATGTTACTTTCTTCGGGCATCAGGTTAGTTGGTGCGTTTTTAGCTAGTTTATCTACAACTTTGTTACCTTCAAGTCTGACATGAGAAGGCACCCATAAAAAATGAACTTGGATGTTCTTATTTGAAATGTTTTTAAGTTCTTTTTTAATAAGAAGTAGAAGGGCGTTGTCACAGTATAATTGAGTCAGTGAGGATAATGAATTTAGAGAATCTGTGATTATTATACATCTTTCTTGTTTTTGTTTTGTATTAACGATAGTGGTTTTAGAATAGCAAATAATTCAGCCGAAAAGATGATTGTAATTGACCACAATTTGAAACTAACTGAGATGTCTTCCGAATAAATTGCTGCCCCAACTCTGTCTTAATTTTTTGACGCATCGGTGTATACGTTGTAGGTAGGGGAAGTGCGGGAACAGTGTTACAACTTTTTTAATTCGTCACAAAGTTGATGGACATGAATATTTTAAGTTTATTTTTATCATTATATGATAGTATATAGTTTACTTTGTTTTTTAATAAAGTATTATAACATTACAAGAATAAGGTATGAAAGTATAGCATGACTGAAAATTTGTCATTTGTAACACTGTACTCTGCGGTAGTGTACAGTGTTACAATGTACATGGAACAGTGTTACAAAGCATAAAAAACATGAGAAAGGAGAAATTAAATACATAAATGATTAGGAAAAGATGTATTGTTAATTAAAACTATGAACATAAGGCCTAAATGTCAAAATTATCAAGATATTCAACATAGAGAAAAAGTAAATTTGATAAAACCTATTCAAGTGAATTTTTAAATTTTGTTAAATCGATATTAAAAACCAGCATCTCAGATGTCCGGTTTGTTCCACCTGAAGCAACTGGTGGTGATAATTTGTGTATAATATATTCCTTACGAAAAGTGTAGGATTGTTCAGTTTTTACAAATTTAAACAGATGTTTAATTCTCTTTATGTAGACAATCACCTATTCTTCCTCCAGTTCCTCCTCGACTAAACCCACCGAAAAAATATTACTTTTAGGCTCCCCTTCAGCAACAAGCACATAATCGCCAACTGAAACTGATGAATAATCCATTTCCATTTCTTCGCCTTCCAAATTGTTACTAGCATTACTTTCAGCATAAGGAACTTCGCCTTCTGATTGCTCAGAACTCTCGGCATCTTTTTTCTCCTTAATGATTTTTTTCTTTACAGCCTTCGCTTTCTTTCTACTTCGTTCCAATAATTCATTTACTAATTCGTCCTTAATAGGAGTGTCTGTTAGCACCATGGATTTTCCTTTTTTCCTTCCTGTGATGTTTGTTTTCCTTGGTGGGGCTTTTGGAAAGGGTCTAACGAGTTCAGGTGAAATTAAAGTTGTTTGTTTGACCAATACACTTGACATAGAGGGTCTTTCTTCTTGTTGGTGCTGTATATTCCTAGGAGGGGTAGATGAAGGTATTACAATGCGAGGTGAAGGCAAAAGAGTTGAAGTGGAAGGACTAGTTAGAGACTTTGAAACTATAGTCTCATGATTCGAATCTGTTACATGTAATGTATGCTCATAGGCTACGTCACAAGGAACTTGTACCGAGGTAGAAGGCTGATGTTGATCTCTGTTAGAAGTCTGCAATGAAGTTGCTGTAGCCATAGAGCGGTCTGTCACACTGGATGACAAAAACTCATCGTCTGTAAATATATTTCGATTTAAAGGCCATACGCCTGTCGAAGAAAACCCATTGACTATGTTTGAGATAGAGAATGCTTTAGGAAATGCTTTACCAAATAGAGCAGCAACATCATAGATGGAAATGACTTTTCCAGGGTTGCAGATCATCCAGTCGTTGCAAGCAGAATTATAATTGGATTTTAAGCTTTTATAAACAGTTTTGTCAAGAGGTTGAAGTTTCGCACTTGTATGTGGTGGCAACGTAACCATAATTATCCCGCTGTTTCATCCAAATTATATATCAAATCGGGGGATATGCTATCTCCAAATTTTCCATATACTTTGATTAAATTTTCGAAGAAAGCATTTACATTAGTCCGATTAAAGCTTGTGGCTCTTGATAAGCTTGTCGCTTCAGGTTTGCGGAGAGACAATATGGGATGCCTCTTACGAAATTCCACTAACCAGTCTATTCCCGCTGAGTTATTAGTATCCCAGTTTTTCGGGATTTTTAGGCCATTGCGAACCTGAAACATAAAAATTCCAAGTAGACAAATTTAAATTGTTGTAACAATTTACAAGTACTTACAGCCAATTGATAGGCTAGTCCCAAGGTATCTTTGCGGGTCAAACCATGATGTATTTTACTTGCTATTATTAAATATGATTCGAGTTCATCTTCCAACTCTTTGGAAAAAATTTGATTTATTTTGTAATTTGGTTCAAATTTTATTGATTGAGGACTTTCTGAATTTTTGTATTTATTTATGTAACGTTTTAACATCATGTGACATAATTTGTATTTTTTCGCTGCTCCTCTAATGCTCATTTTATTTTGAAGCACATTAAGAACAGCTTTTTTGAGAATCTTCTCATCGGTTTTTAAGAGGGTTCTTACACCTTTGCTTTTACGTGGCATTTTCTCACTAAAATAAATTTGTAATCAAGAAATTTATAATTAATTGTTTTACTAGGGGTACAGTGTTACAAGAATTTTTGTAACAGTGTACCCTGTAACACTGTTCACTTTTGAACGCCAATGCACATAGAACTAAATTTTTAGCGCGGTAATGAAATATAGGTTATGGTTTTAAGTGTAAATCCAATAGAAATATATTTACTTTCCATCCATAATATAAAATTAATGAATTACTAACGTACTTACCCATATACTAATACACTTAGATCTTAAAAATTTTACTTTTCACAGGTATAAAACTATTATGAAAATATATGACTACAAAACACTTGTAT
This sequence comes from Diabrotica undecimpunctata, assembly GCF_040954645.1. Taxonomy (NCBI): domain Eukaryota; kingdom Metazoa; phylum Arthropoda; class Insecta; order Coleoptera; family Chrysomelidae; genus Diabrotica; species Diabrotica undecimpunctata. Next base: position 89,038,238 of record NC_092806.1, on the reverse strand, counting down.
TCAACTACGATAACTGATTTATGGAAGGCATCCGACCTTTAATGAGGTTACGGTACATGTAGTTCGCCTATCTACCAAGAGGTGGAACAGAAAGCAAATGTAACACTGTTCCCGCACTTCCCCTATTGCCATATATGTTTAATAGTGTATGATACTCTTGTTTAATGACGGTTGATGATATCTCTGATTTTCTTAGGTTTGATAGGCTGATGTCGATAGCCGGAATAGATATTGTCCATGGCGCAGGGTTGTGGATTGAGGAGGTATCATAAGTTTTTGGAAATTGAAAATTTAATTTGGATAAGTATGATCGTATACGAAAGTAAAAAGGATGATCAATTTGATGTGTTTGTTAAAATTTATTTGTAAATCGATCAGCAAAAACGTTATGCACAATTGGATTATTTCGGTTTGATGACACTGCTGCTGCATATGTTAGGCTTAGTGGAAAATATGAATTTTACTATAACGAAATATAAACAAACCATAAAAATTTGATGATTTGAAGGGGAAAAATGTCAAATTAGGCTAGAGCAATAACTGAAACAAAAGAATCAAGTGGGAATAATGTCGAATTAATTTGAAAAATTTTAATACCAACATAAAAACGAAATAAAAGGGCCTTTTTGAGAAAGAAAAATAAACACACTTTATTAAAAGAGGTAAAAGTAAAATGATAAGAAAAAAAATGTTTATATAAAATGAAGACCTAAAAGTCCGCCGGAGGGTTTGAAACAGACGTGAAAAAATACAGTATAGTATACATACTATATATATACATATATATATATATATATATATATATATATATATATATATATATATATATATATATATATATATATATATATATATATATACATATATATAATACCAAAGTACTTTTGTACTCTAGCATTATGGTAAGAAGTTAAAAATCTAAATATCTACATAATTATATTACCGAAAAGTTAATAAAAACTTCTGTTCGTTAGCGGCAAGAGAAAGCGTATATCAGAATGTATTATGAAAAATTTTCATTAATATTACAGTATGCAATATAATATAATGACAAGAATACTTTTATATCTTTGCTTATGACATATTTTTAAAGCGAAGGTTCTATACTGGCACTGTATTACTTTTTTCTCTCTACAGTAAAATGCTGAGGTGAGCGTCACGGAACTAGCGCCACAAGATGGCGTCGTGAAGGGTAGCTTCATAGAATAGCGGCTCTTGGCATCGATTTACTACTCTTGATCAATTCATTTTTAGTCATCATATATTTACTTTAAAAATAAATTACAAAATATAGACATTAAATGAGAAGTAAAAATTAAAAGAATAATATGTCACTATAAGACTTGATTTGTAACGATTATCAAAATTTAATAAAAGTCATAAATGTCATCCGATTAATAACAACATTAAATCGTCTATCAATAAAAAATGTGAAGAACAATTGGACAACACATAGTTTGGATTTAGAGGTGGATTGGGAACAAAAGAGGAATTGTGGGCAATGGTGGTACTATTACAAAAATGCAGGGATTATAATGAAAACGTATTCATATCTAATATCGATTTTCAAAAGTATTTGACATAGTTCAACCTGGTAAGCTCATACATGCATTAAAACACATACACCTAGATACCAAGATATTAATTTAATAAAAATCTACTAAAATCAAACAGCGGTCATGCGGGTGAAAGATAGTGAAACAAATCAAGCAGAAATTAAAAAAGGAGTCAGACAGAGATATGTCTTGTCACCACAATTATTTAATGTGTACTCCCAACTAATATTTTAGGAGACACTATGGGAAAGAAGTAAGGAATGGAGTGAGCATCATCAATAGCATAAAATTTGCAGACTAAACCCCAATTATGACAGAAAATATAGACAATTTACAAATTCTTATAGAAATCATTAAGAGATAAAGCAAAAAGATAGGACTAAACTAAACAGATAAAAGTCAATGTTTACAAATAAGAAATTGAGTATGGTTATTAGATTGAGATCGTCGAATGTTATGTATGGTCGCAACTGCTATATGGGGTAGAAGATTGGACCCTGAAAGCCCAATCTGTAAAAAAATTAAAGGCATTCGAAATGTGGCTATATAGACGTATTCTTAAAATTCCTTGGACTGTAAAAGTCTCAAACGAAGAAGCGTTAAGACGAATTGTCTATCTGGACATCGTATCTGGGCCACATAGTTCGAAACAATAAAATACTCTCTTCTACGCGTCATCGTGCAAGGAAGAGTAGATGGAAGAAAAGTCTTGAGAAGAAAGACAAAATCTGGCAGAGAAATATCAGAGATTGGACTAACCTAAGTGTTGAAGAAATATTATATCTAAAAAATCTAAAATAGTATCTAAAGTCAAATTTAACACGCTTCCATGCCTTGTAGTGAAATTTTGTTTGTTATTACGATACCTGATCATGTAAAATTTTAAATACATTAAATTAAATCTCTCGTAAATTATAAAGCCTATTCTTAGATTAAAATAACAAACTTCTTAGTACAATGATATGTAGTATTGTGATAATGTGTAGGTGTCAGTATTCTTTTAAAAGAGATTTATAGGTTGGTATATAAATTTCACGGTTATGTGTCATACGGTTTCATCTTTCATACAAACATTAAAAACCTTAAAAAGTTTTATTTTACATACAATTAGCACGTTGGCTCTGAAAATGACCTATAAATATGCATTGTTAAAAATTGTATAGATTTATCAATTTAAAATGTTCTTTGTCGGCTTCTGATTATTTATCTCAATTCGTTCCTAATTAAGCACATGTTGTCCACAAGGTACCTCTCTCATTTTTTAATCACTACTTTTTTTTACCTTTTGCCATAGTTTTCCTCATTTTCTTTATTCATATCGTTTTCACTCATAACGAATATTGGGTAGTCTATTGTTGCATGAAACTTTCTCCTTATATGTCCGTATCATACAAGTTGTCTAGTTATTGTAGTCTATATAATGTCGTATGTTAATTAAATTTTATTTAACAACAAAATACTAAAAACTTTGTTTTCAAAACTTACATCAAATTAATTGTATCTTATCACTACAGCTGTTTCGGCAGAGTGCCTTTCTCAAGTCTCAAGTTTCTCGAATCCATCAATCATCTATTGTATTTCTTATCAAGATTTTGAAGCAGCTGTGCTCCATTAGTCCATTTTTGTTGCTTTTTGTCACTGTTTCTCTTTTTTCTTTATCGTCATCATTACGTAGCGCTACAACACTGGGTGGGTCTTCGCTAACTACAACTTTTTTCCAAGTTGATCGATTTTCCACGAATCTGGAATGAAATGTTAATTTTCTAAGATATTATTGGATGTTTTTTCTCCATTGTATACTGAGACACCCAAGTGGCATTCTTCTGTGCTAAGTTTCTTCCATACCAGTTTTACAAGTTTGACATCTTGGTGTCTATGCATGTGTCCGATCTACCTTAAGCGATTTATTTTCCTGAACAATATCGTTATAAGAGCTTTCTTTATTCAGTATATGTTCTTATTCTATACGGATTTGTAGTGATATAATAATGAGGTTAAAAAATTTTAGAAGAATTATGCTCTGTATTTCTTTAGTGACATTATTATTAACCGTGATTATTGATCTAAGATATTTAAAGTATTCCATACTTTCGAAATTGTAGTTATTGACTTTATTATTTTATCTAGATGTATTGAATTGCTCGCTTCTCTTGATTCGCTTGTATTTGGTTTTCATTTTGTTGATTTTAAGTGAAACATTTTTCGTGCTCTCTTCACTTTGTTAAAGATATCGTTTGCGGACGGGAGAGAGTTTCTTACGAGATCAATATCATTAGCATATGCTAGGAGTGCTCTGTACCTTGGTCCATTAATGGATTGCATCTTAAATATGCGTTATTTCTGTTTTAGTAAGCTGTTCATTAATTTTTTGAATATTTAAATCGAGAATCTGTATTTATTCGACTGTTTTATATCACAGTTTCTTGGCGCCTATTTTAATCTCTGTTTTTTTTTGTTCGGTTATCATTATTACAAAGATTTTGCTGGATATCGACATAGGGAACTCGGTGGTATGTCCATAACGTTTCCATAACCAATGTTCGAAAATCTGTCTTACTGTAAAGTCATGACGATTTTACTAGGAAATATAGTGCTATTTAATAATAATAAAGTTCAAGCAACAATTCCTATATGCATTAACTTGGTACTGATATCTCTGCTCCCCGATCCGAGGTAGCAGTCAGGAAAACATTAATACTGCTACACTCATGCTTTCTATTATCCAACGATTAGTCAGTCCAGGACTATACGCCTTATTATAGTACTGATATTGCTTTTGCCCCTCATAAGTGAATATAATATTCAAGGAAGGTTTTGGAAATTTAATAGGATTTTGTATGTTAGAATATTATTTCTCTGAGAAAGTGAAGAATATCTATTTGCTATCCGGTTTAATCCATAGATTAAATATTAGAATGCTATAGAATAATGCTATAAGCAGCAAAAAACGGTCTAATAGTCAGTAATCAGAAAACCAAATAAGTGTTCTTTAACATACAAGAGAAAGGATGTAGAGTAGGGCATAACGTAACAGTAAACCCATATAATTTTGAAAGATTGCGTCGAATTGGACGAAAGAAATATCGTCGAAAAGTAACAGTAGGTAAAATTAAAATTTTTAATTATATATTTATATATATATATATATATATATATATATATATATATATATATATATATATATATATATATATATATATATATAATAGATCCGAATAAAATGAAAAAGACAGCAAAGATTTGATTTCACGTACAACTACTACGTATGAGTATGATCTACTCTGTATGAGTACAAGAAACAAATTCGTTAAGGACTTCTGCTTAGTTGATAGACATGTCGTGGAATGCAAATTTTAGATTCCCCATATCTCTATTAACATCTTTATCAACGTCTGATATACCTTGCATTTATAGAAGGTGCAGATTAAAGCAGAAATCAACAATTTAAAATGTACTGAAATTACATAAATCGTCAATATCACAAAACAAAAGATAATAAAATACACAATATATTGCAAAATTTAAATAAATTGCAAATTGCATAGTTTTAGTTGCTGCATGTGATACTGAAATATATATTTATACAAATACTTTAGTTACTTGTACATAAACTATTCGTTCAGAAACTCTTCTACTGAATAATGGTCTTTCAGATAGATAGGTGTTTGTTCTTTTAATGAACTTAAGGAAAGAAGTTGAAGATTTAAATTGCAAAGGGAGGTCATTGTACAATTTTTTTGCTGAATAAAATATAGATTTCTTTGAATTTCTAGTGGAGTAGTCATGATTAGGTGGAGAAACTATATTGCTCGAAAAACATGTATTTGTTTACGAATCAAGAAACACTTTCTAAAATATATAAAAAGGGAAGAGTTAAAATGCCGTGATTTTTGAAGTACCTTTTTCAATATGTTATTCTACTGAGGCCCAAAAGATACTGTATTGCTCTTTTCTGAAATTTAAAAACAACATTAGATTGGAGCAGCTGTTCTAGAACCCCAAAAAAGCAGACCATATCAAAGATGAGACTCGAACAAAGAAAAATATGTTATTTTGGAAGATGCTAAATTGATTTCCTTCGAAACAGATCTTACTGCTTAGCAGGCTGAGGCTTCTAAAAAATTAGAAATGACTTCCACCAACACTTTTTTTATTTGAGGGGTTTTTACACCACCTCTGCTACAAAACTGGTATGAAATAGATGATTTCCACTGTTTTCTTAGACCTCTTACCATAAGAACTAGAACATGATCTGCTATATATGAATCTCTGTTATCTCCTATGTCTTTAACGCTATCTATACACTTACTATGCTCATTGTAACGAAGTCTTGGCATAATCGCAATTTCATCAAATATTATAGCTATATGCTATCAATTCCTTCTATTTTTGATATTGTTGCCTTTAGTGACTCAAATATTAACTTAATATTAATTCCTGGGCCCGCAAAAGTGTAAGCCAGAAGTTTGTTTAATAATGACTTACTGGGTAAGATAAATAGATTGGAAAGAATACTATATGAACGAGCCCTTTGTTTTTATAAAGACAAAGTTAAACATTTCTCATTAAGAGTAAATCGTCTTAGCTTTTTTGCTTTACAGCTCTCTCTGTACTGAATTTGAATTAGCGTAGCTGTCATTCTATTAATATTTCGAAGGTCAACCAATTTATTTTCTTTATAAAACTCTTTAGCTTGAAACAGTCTGCGTTTAACAGTCTTTTTACTATTTCTTTCCAAATAATATTTTATGGGCTAGTTGTTTTAATGCTTCATATAATTTTTTCTTTTTATGGCTAATTTTACTTCTTGTAATCTTGCACTGCTGCAATATTTTCAGTGGTGTGATATTCTTAAGGGAAACGTCTAAAAGTAAATGTGATTTTAATTTCTTTATTCAATACTTACAAGGCAAAACATATTCATTATATTAACCTTCGTGTAGTGGCATTACTGCGTGAGATACATAGTAGACAGCTTTTTGATGAAGACTATAAACACAGGCAAGCTCCTATTTCTAGTTTTTAGCCCCAGCTGGTCTATGACACGGAAGCAACTAAACTTATAAAAAACTCTAGTATCACTATCCGAAGGTTTACCAAACTGTTAATTTTATATTTAATGATATTAGAGAATGTTTACAAATCTGCTGATGACAATACAAAATATAAAATTTTAACTATAATTACCTTTTAAATCCTTACTCTCGCCAGTTTTTACAATTAAAATCTCTTCGTTTGGTAACTGTGCATAATTGTGTTCTGCAACTAAAAAGTTTCATGAAATAGTAACCAATTGGAAAATTATTAATTTGTTATCTTCCCAATAGTTACTACAATGGGGTATCTGAAATGATTGAAATATGTGTGTAGATTGTGCATCTCTATTTGTTGAAGAACTTTCAACTAAAATAAAAAGTTAATATAATAATTTATAGCATGATTCGCTTCAAATAAAATAATTTTTATTAATTACATATCAGGGTTACTTACTTTCTTTTACATTTGCTTCCGCATACAACATTGAAATACTTCTGGGATGTAAATTAGAACAGGAATCTAAAATCAATCAGCTATTTGTTCTCGGGAATTGCATTTTGGTACAAGCTATGACTCCATGTAGAAGCAAACTTATCTTCAAAGTGCCTGTGGCATATTCGTTTTGTTTTAAAAACTGTAGTGGAATTGTGGAATTCATCATATCAAAATTAGGATTTTTTATAACACTAAGCCTCTTGCTAAATCGTATAATGTCTTTATCAGAATTTGGAAAGGCATGTCTAATTGTTGACGACTTGGTACATTGTAGGATACAACATTTATTGTAAAAAACTATATTTAACTAATTATTATTAATCTGCAAAATACTATTTGAAGTCCAGGAACATTTAAAACACAAACTAATTTGAGGTTGATGCTAACAATAACCAGAGATATTAAACCAAGTTTAGTTTGATTTTTTTGCAATAATAACCATTAAATCAAACAATTTAGACGAATAATATCCATCTGAAATCTGATTAAATTGACGCTAATCATAATGACAATTTGCGATTGACAATTATAATTTTTAGTTTGGCTCTAAACCTAAACTGCAGAGTATAGACTATCGACAGAGTATAGCGACATCTTAAGATTTGTATCGGTACTAAAAATGATATTTAGTTTAGTTTGACCTTGAGCTACCTACGTGAAATATCTAGTTATTAGTGGTCTGTGGGCTATCCAACACTAATTGCAGAATGTCATAAACATAAAATTAAACATAAATTTGAACATAACACTACACTAGACAAGGACAAACAGTTTAAAATTATTTAAAAAAGTCGAAGATACATTCTGGTCGACAACAGGAGAGAGAATGGCTCCCGGTATTAACGGAAATGTTAAGGTGACATGTGACATATGACACCTTGGATGGGCAGTTACAATCATGTAAATGTGATCTGCACATTTTAAAATTCTATGTAACTAGTTGAATAGTTGGATCTTTGGTCAATGCGTAGTTACATAGAATTTTAAAATGCCTAGATCAGATCTACATGATTGTGACTGCCCATCCAATCTGTCATATGTCACATGTCACCTTAACATTTCCGTTAATACCGGGATCCATTCTTTCTCCTGTTGCCGACCAGAATAGCTCCGACCTTTTTAAATAATGTTAAACTGTTTGTCCTTGTCTAGTGTAGTGTTATGTTCAACTTTATGTTTAATTTTGTGTTTATGACATTCTGCCATTATTGTTGGATAGCCCAAAATTGACAAAGTAAGTCTAAAACGTTAATCACAAAAAACTTTTATCATCCATTAACTTCGAGTTTTTATCGAGGTTAATCAATTTCTTCATTTAAAAAACGTTCCTTGGCTTATTTTAGATGCCCCTGAAGATGCTCTAGGAAGATAAAGTACTTGGGCAAAATTCAATTAATAAAACTGTGCTCGATATCTGCCTTAATTTATCAAAGTACAATAAAAATAGACTATGAATCAATTTTAAGCCAAACCCCAGAAAGAGTTAGGTGTGCTCCTTCAATGTCCCTAACAGAGACGCTTTCACAAATCTGAACATCCAATAGTGTCATGAAATTCTTAAACTCTGGACTTGCTATAAATACCTTGAAGATAATTTGTATCACACCTTGTCATTCACAGAACTTTGTTTAAAACTAAATGGCAAACTATAACCAGAAAAATGATATTCTTCGCAAACTTTTCAGCTAAAAATGGGAAGCACATCCTTCATTCCTTAAAACGTAGACGCTTGCACTCTACGCTTTTGCTGCCGAATATACCGTGCCAGTATGAATGACACCAACATATACTTAATACGTAGATTTTGCTATAAATTAGTCAGCCAAATTCAGCGGATATTAAGACTCACATCCATACATAAGCTCTAGAATATCGTAGCTATCAATCCACCTAATATCCAAAGATAAGTAGCTAGAGAACGAAAGAAACCAAGTCTAGATTCGCAACATCCGCAAAGGAATAAGCTGCTCCTCACCATCTGAACCCTCGAGAGGAATTTCCTTATGGTAGCTATCTTCCTAAAATCTTCCAGGACGGCTCTTGCCTGCAAACACCGGTTAACCTGTATGAATGTGGGGTGGTACAAGATTCATCCCACCTTCTTAGATGACTTTGTCCTTCAAATCGCTCTTTTCTGAAGTGACAAGGTTTAATTATTTGAACTGAACATATAAAGTACAGTCAGTAAGCTATTGCTTTTAAAATTCATTGCAAATTTGACACTAACTCCACTTATATTGATTACATATTACCCCTAAATAGAAGATAAAATATTCAGAAGTATGTAATATTGGTGAAGTGGTATATTCTTGTTAGATGAATTAAGCCTTCTTCCCTTTTTTGCGCATTACTACCAATTTTTACACAAAAATATCTATCTTAGCACTTAAATATTTATTTTAAGATAAACTATCTAGAATTATATATAGTACACAGACAAAACCAGAAATAAAATAATAAAGAAGCTGTATACAAGATATCGTAAAACAATGGATGAAATAAAAGAAGTTCTTATTAATCGGATTCTTAAACGAAATGTATAAAGACATACTGAAGTTAACAAAATACATTAGGAAATTTCCGCATACTAAAAAATACATCCAATTTGGTAATGAAATCCTTTTGTATCCATAAAGCTATTTTTAGAAAAGCACGTACCTACCAAAAACAAGTATTTGATAGTATACATATCTATTACCTACTGTAATACGTATGAATGATAACAAAAATAAGGAGTCCGTATGAACAGTTTAGAACATGCGCTGGAAATATACGGTTAATCGCCTAGTTGCCAAACTATCGGAGCTTACTTAGACCGATATACTTATGGTTCCAATATACAGTGAAAAAGATCTGAACGACCCCTATAATATATACACGTGAACTAAGCGATATACATTCATGATACAGGGCTACTTATGAGCTCCACAAAATTTTTAAAAATTATGAAACTATACATGTTTACGAATCGACAGAGTCAATATGATGAATAGTCAAGTGAGCTCCGTATATCGGTGTCCACTTGACCACGGAGCCCTTTTGAACCTGAATTTTAACATGGGCGGAGTTCACTGTATGCCGTAGATATATAGATATATATATATATATATATATATATATATATAAATATATATATATATATATATATATATATATATATATATATATATATATGTAATATGTAAAAGATAAAATCTCTTAATGAAAATCATTTAATTTATTAAAGCGATAGCGGCTTTCGCTAAAAGATTTTATCTTTTACACATTTAGCATAGCGCAAAGGATACAGAAAACGATAATATCATATCGTTTTCGTTCACGACCGCCAAAGCAGGTGGCGCCTTTGTAAGCTAACTACGGTTGTAGTGAAGTTTTGGGAGACATTCGTTGGACTTTCCGAGTTTGAATTTGTATCAGCCCAAGTGTCTGATGAGGCTGGGATAGGCCGAAATGATCATAACACTTTATTGATACCGATTCGAGCACGGGAAGTTTAACGAATTTGTCCTCCTAGGCCATATATTTGGCCATTTAATTTAATATATATATATATATATATATATATAGTATATATTATTTTTTATGTTATTTGTTGGTTTGTATGTAACTGACTGTTGACTTGACTAAGTCCTATATATTCTTAGTACTACTTTTAATGAAAATTTTTGGTTTTTTGGTTGTATACATATTGGCTTACATATATCGTCTAATTCAGCCTTAAGTTTCTTAAATACCTGATGATGCTGTATAACTTGTAAACAGCGAAACCAGTCGCCCAATCTTTTGTTTAATAAAAATCTACAAGCTAACACGGATTGTGAGTATAAGACCCTAGTCCCTTATATTCATATTGTTGTGATGTTGGCGACTAAATAACATAAATTTTGCCTTAGAAACCTTAAATTTTTAGACATAGGTATTTCACTTCTAGTTGTGTTTACGCAATCCAATAACTCTTGAAGGCCCTGGGACTATCGCATAAGATAACACTGTCGTCAGCATATCTAAGATTGTTCATCAGTTCACCAATGATTTTTACTCCAAAGTCTTTATCTTGCAAACCCTGTTTAAAAATTATATCTGAGTAGATATTGAATAACAGCGTGGATAAAATACATTCTCTTCTGCCGCCTCTTTGAATGTAACATTCGTCGGTTGATCAACTCATCCTACTGCTTTCTGTTTCCAATACAAGTTTTCTATGATACGTAGGTCTCTATGATCAATGCCTTTGGTTCTTAATATGGTCTAAAGCGTTCCACGCTATACCCTATCAAAAGAGTTTTCGTAATCGATGAAAGCCACATAAATATCTTTACGTTGGTCGCGGCATTTTTGGAGAACTACATTTTAGGCAAAAAGTGTCTCGGGTACCCAGCGCATTCCTAAATACAAACTGGATAGGACTCAATTGCAATGACTTCTAATTATTCCATGAATAATGCGAAGAAAAATGTTTGGCTCATCAGGCTAATTAACCTGTATTCGTCCCATCTTTTTGTCCGTTGCTTCTTCGGAATTGCTATAAAAACCAACTTAAGCTATTCCTTAGGTATTTTACCAGTAGTATACACGTCATTAAAAAGCTTAACCAGGGCCCTGATATGGTACTCTTGTATCATTTTTAAAAATTCATCTGTGATGTTGTCTGGTCCAGATGCTTTCTTGGTTTTGGCTCATTTTATTGCATGAAGAAATTCAGATTTTAAAATTTTAGGTCTCTTTTGATATATTCTTGATAATTTTAGGTCCTTCTGCATATTTGACCTGTCATCTTAGAACAATTTAGTTATATAGTTACTCCACGTTTCAAGTATTTCTTGTTCACATTAAATCGGGACATATTTTCTTGAATGTAACATTTTTTTGGTAATTGCCTATCTATGGTGCAATATAATTATTTAATATTTGATAATCTACTTTACGAAAAAATGTATATAGATGATTTGATATATGTAATTTACGTAATTATTATGATAGATAATAAATAACACATGATTTTACAAAACAATAGAATATGTTTGTATACATTTTGTAATATAAGATCATAAAATGTAAATACCGACCTACTTTATATAAATTATTATTTGGAAATTGGAAAAAAATATAAAATTAAATATTGTTAAGTACGTAATAATAGGAATGAGCGACAATACGCTCAGTGCAGTAAATAGCGAGATGAATTGCGTGCCGTTTGTTCTGAATGTGAGCTTTGAATCTTAGGTCGAAGCACCGGTCAAAGCGTGTAGCATCTATGCGCACCAAATGTAAACTCAATTTGGGGGATATCAGTCTGTGTTAATTCATGGGAGATGCAATATCTACGCGAGCATTAAAAAAATGGATGTTGATGTTGAGACCATATCTGCTGCAGCTATATGCCTATTTAGAACGTTCAACTACTACTTGAGTGTACGTCGGAATAGAATCATTAAAAAAATGATCGGAAAAGAAGAAATCAGAAGTCAGATGTGTGGAAAGGCGTCAGACGTCCGTACCGAAACCCTTTGATCAGTGCTAAAGAAACCTACAACAATCGGATATCTTGCAGACGCATCAGTCGACGTGATATATAAACAACAGATGATCAAATTACCCCATCTACACATCTTTAGATCCATACGTAGATGTCGTCCGCGGACGAGTCTGCCGATGTGTAGAGGAGCCATTATAGACACGCCGTATGCTATACCTCCGTTTCGAAGAGTAAAGCAAACATAAATTGCTTTGCGCAGCTATGCGTGACGTCAGTTTATGGCAGAGAACGTTAGAAACTAAAAGTGGTTATAGGTATTTGCAAACTTTTTATAAGTGTTAAGTTCCAATTTAAAACTTTTTCAATACATTATTTTTTTTTTGTCATATTATCTTTCAGTGCATTTAATTGTACGCAGCGACACAAAAAGGGGACAGATATATCATTTAATGGGTAAAAAAAATTCATAAATTAAACTTGGAAAACCTACCAGAAATTTAGCACCCGAAATCTTGACTCAATGAACAAATCAGTTTTTTTAATCAATTATTATTATAATACCTGTACGAAAAGAAACAACGAAGTGGTGTCGTTATGCAGTATGTAAAAGTGATGCATGCTCTAAATTATTTCAAGACAATACATATTATTATGTACATATTATTATGTATAAATTGCACAAAGCCTTTATTTCTTTATAAACAACGGTATTCTTTATTAAATAAAAAATATTTATTTAATAAATATTTCTTTATAATAAATCAGTGACATATGACGTATAATAGTAAAATTAGTAGCAGTTTTTGTGAATAGTGGCGCTGGGGTTTTCTTTACGGAAAGACAGACAGAATAAGCAAATTATACTCAATATTGATTACACAGGCATATTCAATACACATAGTCAATTCTTTATTTTTCATATTATTTTAGCATATATTTTTACTACTTTATTAAATATTACGGAGGCATAATCAATACATATAGCCAAGACATATTTACATTCTTACAAATCAGTTGTTTATTTATTTAAAATTTTGTTAGTTTGTTTATTAAAAATGAAAATTTAAAAATACTGCGTGTTAAGCGAGGTGGTTTAAAAGCTCGTTTAACAAATTTTCAGATACGTAAATAAATATCCCAAATTAATTCATTTGATAATAGGGCCCTAAGAAATAAAATTGCATATATTGAGAGTCCACTAGCAGAATATTCTGTTATACAGGTAGACATTGAATGCTTGGTAGAGGAAGAGGAGTTACAAAACGAATATTAAACACGCGAAACCTTTGAAAATGGTTTTTATTCGATGATTTCACAAGTGTAATCCCTGTTAATGAAAACAGATAATGCAAGTTTCGTTGCGAATTCAGACAATAACAAATTCATTAATTCTTCAGAAGCAAAGTTGCTTGCCGTCAATTTGCCAACATTTTAAGGCGAATCAGGTTATTCGCTACAATTTAGGGACTCATTTGACAGTTTGATAAATAATAATAGTTCAATTAGCATCAGACAGCGTTTTCATTATTTAAAGCGAGCTTTATAGAGCGAAGCGTTTGAAATTATTGCAAATATGCAGGTCACACATGATAATTTTCCAATAACTTAGTATTTATTGGGAGACCAATAAAAGACCAACAGATAAAACAGCCTTGTTACATGTACATACCAAGGCATTATTCGACATTAATTCGATAAAAAAGGAATTTTCAAAAAGTCTAACCCAATTGGTAGATTACATAAGAATTCACTTAGGACAGCCGATCCATTGACAATTAGAGAATGGTAATCTAAAGATTTCATGAACGATTCATCCAAGTTAGAAGTTTTTCTTTCATTTTTAAAGCAAAAGTCAAAAATGCCCAAAAAATAGAGGACAAACATACAGAGGCCAATTTACTCTGTACAATACCCGAAACATAAGGATACAGACATCTAAATTACCAACAGTATCTAGTAATAGATTCATTCTCATGTTCAAAGGAGTTTTTATACTTCAAACCATACTTGTTCATCATGTAATGCTCCAAATCACAAAAGTTATACATGTACACCATTTCTAAAGTTGTGTGTACCTTAACGCTTAAAAAACCTCTTCTTTAGATAAATCAAGCTCCTCTCTAAGTCATTCCCAAAACTTAAGCATTCAAGCTCAGCTTTCTCGATTTTGGGAAATAGAGGGGTATGCTGACTTAATTCAGTCTTCAGAAGAGAAATTATGTGAAAATGTGTTTACTTTAAGTCATTACTAGACTTAGGCAAATATTCAAATAAAAAAGTATGAAATATGCGCATAATATGCAAAAATATGCAGTATTTTATGCAAAAGATGCATATTCATCTAGAAAATATGCATGTAATAAAAAATATTTACAATATTTTTTTATTTACAAAAATACTTACAATATTATAAATACATAACATATACAATTATTTTAACATATAAATATTATTTTTAATTGTGATAACAATAAATTATCAAATGATGTTCAAAATTTTCTAATAAAAACTTATGGATTATATCTGAATACACATACTTCTACTACTTAAATAGAAAAACTTCTTTCGACATCAACTGATGTAACTGGGGCATTTTTCAAATTTACTATAATAGATGGTTCTAAATTAAGTGATTCGGAAAATGTCTCAGCTAGTACTTAAACCACTTCAGAAAGAACCTGATAACCACTATTTTTTTCCATGGTTACTTTAAATTTTTGAAAAATTTTCTTTCCAATACTATTTTTAACGTTTTGACACAATGACTCAGATTCTTTTATTAAAACTGTACTCTCTAACAATGATAATTTGGAGGATTCTAATTGAGTTATAGTTTTCTGGACAAAACTATAATTCGATTTTATGAATGACAGTTGCTGTTGGACGATATTATTTTGGAAGGCTTGCTTAGCTTCCAATATAGATTGGCAACTATCATCCGTTAAAAGGTTAATTTTTTTTTTTAATCAACAAAATGATCAGCATAAAATTAGCTGTTTTCAACCATGTTCCCAACGTGTTAAAATGGGTTGCGGTGGCAGTTGAACAGCAGGAAGCATATCTCTGTAACATTTTTTTTTACAGGTGATTTCAAGAATACATTTTTGATACTCGCTATTAAACTGTTAACTAGTGGAAATTTTTTTCTTACTTCCACCGCAACTCTGTTTATTCCATGCGCTAAACAAGTGACATGTATTAAGTTTGGATAAAATATTTATAAATTTTGTCCTGCTTTCACCACATATGGTGCGGCATCAGATAAAATAAGCAATAATTTATCATTAGGCACAGCATCAGGAAGAAAAAAGTTTGCTAATGCTTCTTGTAGAAACCGTGATATTGTTAGAGCGTTGATTTTTTCCACTTGCTTACAGGAAATTAAATACGATTTTGGAAAGGTTTCATCGCTAAGTACACCAATCAATAAGTGTACAATGTATCATTGGTCATTGGTCATATCATTGGACAACGAGTCAGTGGTCTCGTTCACACAAATGTAAAGTTAAAATTTCCTATTTCGGCTTTTATGTTATGGATAACTGAGGAGTATAACAAATTGACATTATTTCTCTTTAGAGTTCGTTGTTTCAAAAAAACATCTTAACGGAAAAGGAACCTGAACTGTCTACACAACACAGGATGGTCACTGCAAAACTGGAGGATGAAAAAATGGAGGAAGTGGAAAGAAAAGGGTACAAGAAAGTAAATGTAAACAAACTAAAGATAAAAAGTGTGCGAGAATTTTACACGGAGGAAACTAACAAAAGACTGAGACAAATAGAGCGCCAAAAAGAAACATGGACAATGGAAGAAAGATGGAATACATACAGTGAAGTATTAAAGACAACAGCAACTGAAGTGTGTGGAATCAAAAAATCTAATAAACAGTTAAAAAGGACAAGGTGGTGGAATAAAGAAGTGAAGACAGAAATAAAAAAGAAGAAAATAGCATGGAAAAAATACCTCGAAACGGGATTAGAAGAAGATAAAGAAAAATACTATAGGCAGAGACGACTGGCAAAAAAGACAGTCACACAAGCAAAAACAAAAACATGGAAAGAATTTGGAGAAGAACTTCAGGAAGAATATATAACAAATAATAGAAACTTTTGGACGACAATACGACACATACGGCAGGGAAAACGAAAGGAAATAAACGCAGTAAGAGATACTTCAAACCAAATACAAATAAGCCCAGAACAAATTGTTAGGGTATGGAAAGAATATTATGAGAAAAAATTTGATACCGAAGTGATAAAGGAAGACAATATAATCAATGAAGGCGAAGAAAACACAGAGCCAGAGCAAATAAGTAGAGAAGAAGTAATAGACGGATTATCAAATATAAAAATAGGCAAGGCAGGTGGAGATGATGAAATTGAACCGGAAATGGTAAAATACATGGGAGAAGAAGGAATAAACTGGCTATGGAAAATATATAAAGAGGCGTGGGAAAAACAAACAATCCCTAAAGACTGGCAGAACAATATCATCGTACCAATATACAAAAAAGGAGAACATGTAAACTGCGACAACTATAGGGCAATATGTCTGTCATCGGTGTGCTTTAAAATATATACGAAAATAATAGAGAAGAGACTGAGACAAGAAGTAGAAATGGTATTGGGAGAAGAACAAATGGCATTTAGACCGGGAAGACAGACAAATGACAACATATATATCATTAGAAACCTAATAGAAAGAAGCATAGATACGGGAAAAAAACTAGTATTAGCATGCATAGACCTAAGAGCAGCATTTGACACGATAGAAAGACATATTACAGGGAAATGCTTGAGGAAAATTAACGTACCTAATGCATTGATAAAAATTATAGAAAGTACTTACAAAGAGGTAAAAGGAAGGGTACAAATAACAGGGGAAAGATCGGAAGCATTTAATTGGAAGAGAGGTATTAAACACGGAGACAGTCTCAGCCCTTTGCTATTCATAATAGTAATGAACGAATTGATAAGAAACACTAGAGTCAGAACTAATCAACTACAGACAATAATAGGTTACCGCAGATTACAACCGGTAACAATAGAGTCCTTAATGTATGCAGACGACATAGTACTAATAGCAGATTCCGAGAATAAAATGCAGAAACTAATGGATATATGGGTAGAACAAATAGAAGAACTTAAAATGGAGATAAACGAGGAAAAAAGTAAGATAATGATAATCAGCGGCAAAGGAGATAAGGAAGATAATCAAATAAAGATAAAAAGAAAAACTCAGAATTGGAAATAGTAACAACTTACGAATACCTGGGAAGTATAATAACTAATGATGGAAAAATAGACTGGGAAATAACAAATAGAGCAAAGAAATCAAACAAGTTATATTATGCGTTAGCCCCAATAATGGGAAAAAGAGAACTTGCACGAGAAACAAGAATAAAAATATATAACACAATAGTGATACCGACTGTGCTCTATGCAAGTGAAAACTGGACAATTCTGGAAAAACATAAGAGCAGGATAAACGCAATGGAGATGAGACATCTAAGAAAGATAGTTGGAAAGACAAAATGGGATAGATTAAGCAACGAGACTATTAGGAGAATGGCCAACCAGGAACCGATAATGAACAAAATAGCAAAGAGACAAATGAACTGGTATGGGCATCTGATGAGGATGCAATCCAATAGAATAACAAGAAAAATTTATGAAGCAAAAAACATCGGAAAAAGAAAAAGAGGCAGACCAAGAAAAAAATGGATACAGCAAGTAGTAGAGGCGGGAAAACTTAAACAAAAATCACTCGAGGAATTGAAAATAATGGCAGGAAACAGAAAAGAATGGAAGAGGTGGGTAAATGGAAATTAAAATAGCTAGCCCAAATCCGACAACCTTATTAGGGTAAAAGGAAGGGGAGAAAGAAAGAAAGAAAGAGTTCGTTCACTGGGAATGTTTTGTTTGCAATATTTTTTTTTTAAAAGAACTAAAGTTTTCATTAGATAATTTTGAAAGCGGTATATTAGAAGATACTAATGCACGAGACAAGTTTTCGTTACAAGTTTCTTGTTCGGTTTGTTTTTTGGAACTTGACTGAAAGCACTTGGACACTGAAGGTTGATATTTTGATTGTTGTTTCACTTGGTTTCACCTTTGTTGTAAAATTGGAGGTGTAAACAACGTACATTTCTAATTGTGAATAATTATTGTGCTTTGAAAATGCTGAAAATAAGCAATGTTTCATCTTGGATAAAACCTTACAAAGAGCCATCTATGGATATGGATAAAGTTTATTGCTCATGTTGTGGCAAAACAGTAAGTACATACGTATTATTTTTTATTTTATTTTAAAAATTTACACGATGGTGCAGACAAAGATTTTAAAATTGGAGATTATGTTTAAGAAAAGTACCGACACAAAGCTAGTTCGCCATAAATCGATGTATTTTTTCTTTTTTCAAGCATTTTGTAAACTCCTTGAGATAAAAAATAAGATACCTATTTAAAATTCAATTCAAATCATTCAATAGTCTACTGAAAGGTCGCTAACATTTTTTTAACGATAGCATAGTTTGCTGTAATTTTGCTAAAAACAAAAGCATATCATATATTGAACTTAATTAATTAAGTGCTTTTAATTTATGCACACAGTATTTATTCTTTAAATGTAAACACAAAAGACCAAGAGCCTCTTGTAAATATTTGGGGGTTCTTCCTTCTTGCACAGTAATTTCTTGATATTTTCAAGATTACTACCCCAATTTTCATTTGATTTAATTTAAATATTTTAATTGTTATGCAAAAACTGTTCATTTTTAGTTTATTTCTATAATCTTAGATTTTAAAAATGGGTACATCTATAGAATATTTATATTCTTTTTTAGATTTCATCTGAAAAAAAATTTCAAATGTATCAGCATGTCAGAACCGCGAAACATTTAGCTAAAAAAGTAAAAACCACATCCGGTGAAAAATATCAACCTTCAGTGTCCAAGTGCTTTCAGTCAAGTTCCAAAAAGCAAACCGAACAAGAAACTTTTAACGAAGACTTGTCTCATCCATTAGTATCTTCTAATATACCGCTTTCAAAATTATCTAATAAACACTTTAGTTCTTTTTTAAAAAAATATTGCAAACAAAATATTCCCAGTGAACGAACTCTAAAGAGAAATAATGTCAATTTGTTATACATGGGAACATGGTTGAAAGCAGCTAATTTTATGCTGATCATTTTGTTGATTTAAAAAAATAATTAACCTTTTAACGGATGATAGTTGCCAATCCTTATTGGAAGCTAAGCAAGCCTTCCAAAATAACATCCTCCAACAGCAACTGTCATTCATAAAATCAAATTATAGTTTTGTCCAGAAAACTATAACTCAATTAGAATCCTCCAAATTATCATTGTTAGAGAGTACAGTTTTAATAAAAGAATTTGAGTCATTGTGTCAAAACGTTAAAGATACGATTGGAAAGGAAATTTTTCAAAAATTTAAAGTAACCATGGGAAGAAATAGTGGTTATCAGATTCTTTCTGAAGTGGTTCAAGTACTAGCTGAGACATTTTCCAAATCACTTAATTTAGAACCATCTATTACTGCTATCACAGCAAAAATTCTTCTTTAAAAACTCTGGATGGAACATTCACCTTGGAATGAGTGCGTCCCAGCATATATCATACAATATGTGGAAATCTCGGGATAAGCTCAATAAATTGAGCGATAAGCTCAATAATAGCAATACTTCACAATTCCTAGACACGTAAGATGTAGCAACACTGTCCTTACCGAACTTCACACCTTTTGTGATGCAAGTGAGCATCACAGGTTTCTGTGCATATATTCGAACAATTGACTTTCAAGACAACATTCATGTTCATCTGCTTTGTGCCAAATCTAGCGCTCCTCACAATTGGAGTTATAGCCGCGGTGCTCTTATAGCCGCCAAATTGTCTCATCATATTCGAAGCGCTTTTACAATATCGTTTAATAGCATATTCCATTGAACGAATTCCACAATTGTCTTGGGTTGGATAAACGTGTCATCTTCTTGACCTAAAACCTTTGTTGCTAACAGGATATTTGAAATTCAGAGCAAGATTTTATGTGCAAATTGGAACCATGTGAATTCATCTTTGAACTCTGCAGATCTATTGTCGCGTAGTGCCACTCCAACTTCATTAATGTTAACTACCTTATGGTGTTATAATCTAGACTGGCTTTCACTTTCATCAGTGAAATGGCCCATTCCTTCCGTTTTAGGATTCACCGCTCTATGGCATTCTGAATACATTTTATTCATAACCTCAAAACACGTAACGATAAAATCCATCGGTCATTGAGCAATGAAGAAGTTTCTAATGCATTGAACATTCTTTCAAAGATAATTCAAGCCGAGCATGTAAGCTCAAAAATAAACTTGTTGAGTAAATCCTGTCAAATAAGAAAGTTACTATTAAGTTTCTTTTACCATTTTTGGATGGCAGTGGTATCTTGCGAGTTGGGGAATTTTTGAAGAGACTCAACCATTCCCCATGGTCATTTCAAAAACGCCATCTTATTCTACTTCCCAATGATTTCCATTTTACTAAATTGAACTTTTTTGTACTTTTAATACATGAACATAGCAGGCTTCTTCACTCACGTCCCAACCATCTACTTTCATCTATCAGGGACAAGTTTTGGCCAATTTCAGGTCGCAATATTGCTAAAAAAACATTCTATAATTGCCTAACATATTTAGAGGCAAAACCCTTTTTTGAAATCCCTACAATCGGTGATCTGCCCAAAGAACGCTTTACTCAAACTTTGCGCTTTCATTCAACTAGTGTATATTACGCTGGGCCCTTTTTACTTTGGGATAGGAAGGGTCGCAGGTGCAAATCGTTTAAGGCTAGGGTTTGCCTAGATAAAATCCATCGGTCATTGAGCAATGAAGAAGTTTCTAAGGCATTGAACATTCTTTCAAAGATAATTCAAGCCGAGCATGTCAGCTCAAAAATAAACTTGTTGAGTAAATCCTGTCTTTTTGCCTCTTTATATGTCTTGTAACCAAAGCTATTCAGCTTGAAATAGCTACAAGTCTTACTTCCGAAGCATTCATTGCCTACCTCAAACGCTTTATAGCTAGAAGAGGGCGGCTAATACAATTATTTTCAGATAATGGCACTAATTTTACAGGAGCTAAAAGTGAGTTAGAAGAAATTTCAAGTTTTTTAATAATATTAATGATAATAACATACCTGTGCACAATAATAATAAACATGTAGGAGTTTTTGCCCGTTGTTTTATCAGGCGCGATCCCCTGCGAATAAAGGATGCTCTGTGAGTATTCGTAGTACCAATACCTAGAGGGTAGTAGGGATACTTGCCGTGGAACAAAAACTGATACCTGGCAGTAGCTATAAAATGCAAAGCCATAAAAATGGTGAATTATGATTTATGTTTAGGGTCGCTACCTGGGGATCGCCAGGGCACATCTGGAACCGGTGCTGGACGTGACCGCATGTGAGATGTCGGTGGCAGGGTGTTGAGGAGGCGGGATCCTGTCATACAATCAGCTACAGCCCAACAACAACAAGAACCACAAATGAGCCAAATAATACCAAGGGCTCCACTCGGTGAAGGTGCTGCGCTCGAACATCAGCCGGCGCTTACTTAAGCAGGTCGACCGAGGCAGCGTATAAAATGGACTGCGTCTATAAATGAAAATATTTTGCGGTTCTCTCACCATATTCACTATCGTGACTTTATTGACAGCAGCTCTAAATAACGATGTAGTTGATTTTCCATACCATTGCCTTAGATTTTTCAGCCATGATGTTCTTCTTCTACCAGGACGATTACCTTAGATCTTTACCTGAATGATCAGATGTAAAAGATCATATTTTTCAGGGTGTCTCATAATGTGACCGAAGTATTCCAGCTTGCGTTTCTTTATTATATTGACCAGTTGTGTTGTTTGGTTCAGCTGTCTAAGGACCTTCTCATTTCTAACTCTGTCGACCCAGCTTATTTTCAGTAATGGTATGTATACGCACATCTCAAAGGCTGTCAAGCGTTTAAGGATAGCCTCAGTTAGAGTCCACGGTCCACGCTTCCACTCCATACAGCAGGACAGGAAAGATGTAGTAAGATGTCATTAGAACTCTAAGGTCAATGCTAATAAAAATAAACCACCAAAATTATAGTTTACTCAAAATTTATAGTTTACAGATAATTCAAAATAAATGTTAGGAGACTTAATTTTTTTTGAATATTTTAATAATCATTACTTCTATTTTTTAAGCTTACTTTGTCAATTACAATATAAATTACGTCTTTACGTTAAAGTAGATAATTTAAAACTTTCATAATTGGAGTTACCTAGTTATAGTACTGAGCCCATGATATGATAGATCTGAGGAAAAATGTAGATTCTGAACCTTCTGAAGGCAAAACAAAAGAATCTTCAACAATAGACTATAAAATAAAGCAAGGCATGAAAACATAAATGAGGAAAGGGAATCCTCTAAAAAAGCCATAAAATATGCAATTCAAAAAGTATTAGGCATGGAGAAAAAACAAAGAAGTGAATGGTTTGAACAAGAATAACTGAAAGAAAAAAAAACAAAGCACATAAAGCAGCAGTGACATAGGACCAGAAAGTAAACACAGAAGACAAACAGCTATGAAAGGAAGAGAAACAAGTCCACAAAAAAGGAGGGAAGTATAGATAGACAACAACTTCAAGAGTTACAAAATCTAAGTAAAAGAGCAGTGGCAAAAAAGTCCTACATAAAAATAAGCAAATGAAGAACAGAATATAAACCTAAGACCATCATATACTAAGATTACAAGCATTACATTGATAAAACAACAAGAAATAAAAAGATGGACAGAACATTATAAGGAAAAAATTGAAGACAGCATAGATGTGAACCATATAAATTACGTTTGACCAATTAGATAACAGAGAAAAAATCTACCAACAACGACTAAGATTTGAACAGCAATAGATAAACTAATAAAGCAGCATCATCAGACTAAATATCATTTGATGACACTGAAAGCAAACCATATATTGAAAAATAAACAATTACCTGATAAATGGAATACTGTACCATTACAAAAAAGAGAGACTAGTTGGAATAAAGAAACTACAACAGAATCATGCTTCTGAAAACAGCAAGCAAGATACTGTGTAACATAATTTATCATATACAGAAAAAGTTTTAGGCAAGTACAAATGTGATTTTTAAAGACAAAAATCAATAATAGATCAGATATTTTTTTCTACAGTAAATTCTCAAAACAATTAAATGCAATATCAACAAACACAATATTATCATAGATGTTAAAAGTTAATATGATAACATAAATGGAGAGTATCTAATCCAAGCAATGACACAAGGAAAAAATCTTAAACCACACATATAAATGAGTAAAAGAAAATTGTATACCATTATTTGGACATCATAACATTTATACAAATAGGAAAACTTCAGTAGAAGCGACTTGTGGAAAGGATGGAAGCTGGACATAAATCAGAAAGAAGACTGAATAGTATATATATAAGGAACAAATTAAACATTACATGGCACTTTTAAAAATCAAAAATTGGACGAACATACTATAAAATACAGAACAGAATCGGGAAGTATTCTTATACAGACCAAGAACCAAAAAAGATTGTATCAATGATGATGATAAAAAGAAAGTAACTTAAAACTCTATAGTTAGTTAAGGGGTGAAAGTTGTTGATTTTGACAAGTGTGAGATTTAATACATGAGGGAGGCAAAGGTAACAAAGCAGTATATTTGACCCATCAACTATCACCACCTCCACAATAAAATTAGCTATGTAAAAGGCCAGTAACCACAAACTTAGCAGTTATATTATTTAAAAATGTTTATTGCTTGTATAAAAAGGATTGTTACATGAGCCGCATAAGATTAATTATAATTGGGGTAGGTATTAAAAATTTTTCGAAAATCGAAAACTGGTACGAATATTTATCCTTCAGAGCTGAATCGATTCCTTTAATTGCGAATTTCTAGCACCGTTCATAGGCATCCGTTTTAGGTAGGTCAACGGTTATTTTACCGTATAACTTTTTATCTTCAACTTTTAAGTATATATGATAATAAAATACAAAAATAAGAATATTAAATTTTTAGGTATTCTAGTACTAAAAGATACTCTTATTTTATGTCGGTAGGGTACACTGTTTTCGAGATAAATCGATTTGAAAATTTTTCGTTTTTTCATGAAAGTTAAATTAGTATTTTGCACTAGTTGGCTTTGAATTGTCAACAGAACGAAACTACGAGTATCATCAAAAGAACAACTGTCAAAGGTAGATAGTAACAAAAAAGCTCTATGTGATGACTGGTAGTCTCTATGCATAAATTTTTAATTTTGCTTAGAAAACGCCGAATTCTTGCAAAAAATTCATTTTTTGAACGAATTTCTAAATTCGTTACAAGCATCTTGTATTCTTAAAACATTTTGCATAAAATGAAAATAAACAGCACCGTTTCAGATACTACTCCTATTCAGATGTTTATGTTAAACATATGCTGATGCTTAAATTCTTGAACAACGTGGGTATTATCACCAACGTACGAATAATAATGTGCATTATGTACATTAAAAATTCCATTTTTTGTGAATATAGCTTCGTCGCAAAGCAAAATGTATCTGAAAAAAATCTTTATTTTGATTTTTCTGATTTTGTAACCATAACCGAGAAGGAAAATCTCCTTATAGTAGTACTTGTACCTTTGTAAAATAAAAATGATATAAATTTTCCTTGTGCAAGATATTTGCATACATGGCAAATAGTCTTCGAACTCTAATTTCTAAATTTTCCTCAACTTCCATTAAAATAACATCTTCATGTGCTGCTGTTATAAATTATGCCGCCCTGTTTCATTATTTTTGGGAACACAAAACTTGTTTCTCTTAATCGGGAAAATTTTCAGCGTATATACCTTACTGCTGCTCGTCTGCTCGAGCGTTACACCTCACTTCGCAATAAACTAAATATATATCAGCGTATTGCTTATTAGTAAAAATCGTTTTTGTTGAATTGAAATTTTGTATTTAAATGCTAAAAACTAACAAGTAAAAGAGAAACTTCACGAACTGACAACAGTTTGACAATGAAAAACGTAGGTTATACTTCTGTTGACAGTTTAAAGCCAACTAATGCAAAAAATATAAATTTAACTTTTATGACGAAAAAACAAAAAGTTTTTAAATCGATTTATCTTGAAAACAGTGTATCCTACCGACATAAACTAAAAGTACCTTTTAGTACTAGAATACCTGAAAAGGTTATAGCGGGATAAGATGGTCAAAATTTCACCATGCTCGATTTAGTTTTGGACCTGTCCTTTCGAAAGGACATAATTAAAAACGCACTCAGTTAAATTTTCAAGTCCCTAGGTGCCTCTGGGGGTTCGCTATGGGAAAAAACGTATTTAAAAAAAAATCTGAAAAAATTCATGAAAGCGTATATTAATAATACAAAACTGCCTTATTTTTTTCAGATTTTTAGCTTGAAAATTGAGCCCAGGAAAAATATTTGATATTTAGTGATATTTTAGGTTATGTCGGAAATTTTTGGCCAACTTTAAAACAATGTTTTTTTTATGGGTTTTTTTCGTTCTTTCGAATGGCATAGGTATTATTATCATTTTAAACATGGAAAATGCCTAAAAATCGAAAAAACTGCTTTTTTTGGCATTTTTCTGAAGTTTTTGACTCATAGCCTCAACAACATACGCATAATGATAATTCATATTTTTATATGTATTCTTATCTTTATAATCGAAATAAGTTATTAAAACTATTATTTTTTTCCTACAGCATATTTTTGATATCTTTTAATTAATTATTACAGCTGATCGTACTCAGGAAAAATAAATGTTTTTTTTTAGAGGTAAAGAAAATTCATATATTTACTAATTAGGAATCTATATTTACAATATTCTATTTAATCTAGATACATTGAATGACAGAATAATTACATTTTATTAATCTTCCTCACTATCCTCGTCGATTACCGGATCAATCTCCGTTACACCAAATATTTCTGAAAGAAATTTAGCTGGTCTAATAATGTCCGATTTGTACCTAGCATTGCTTAAATAACATATAATACCAGAAACATGTGAGCAGGATCTAACAGTTCTCAATCCATTAACACAATCGCACGAGTGACGTAAAATTGCATTGTAGCCAATAGATTCTGGCTTATTCTCAATGTAACATTTATAAATTTTTTTTTGATATGTCTGGATTGTATCAAAACCTTGATAATATTCGGTTTCATTCGGATGTATTCTAAATTAATTTCGTTTCTATCGTTCAATAACTCAACAATAACAATAACGTAACTAGGTAATATACAGCTTGACCTAACTGGTACGTACCCGAAAAGAATATTTTGAGATCTCCCTCTGTCTCTGTTATCTTGGTTGTCGTCGTACTTCATCTAGACCACCTTGCCTTTTCAGCTTCTTTAGGCAATGTGTTATCCACTTTACTCTAATTCAACATTCTGTGTATTATTAATTTTTTTAATTCTTCATCTTCTTCATCGCTCTTCTTCTTCTTCTTAGCCTTCTGTCGTCCATGTTTGGAGATAGGCTTCTCCCTACTCCTTCCATCGGTCTCTATCCTGACCAACATATTTCCAATTTGTTCCGGCTATTATTTTAATGTCATCAACCCATTTCATTCTTGTCTTCCTCTTGGTCGTTTACTTTCGTAAGGTCTCCTCCTTCATCGCTATATCATCTTTTTCCATAACGGTTATTAAGGATACATGCAATTTTGCAAGCTTTTGGTAACAATTTATTATCCAATTGTTGATGGAGGAGCTTATATTTTTTTCCAAGAATGCCGTGGACAGCTTCTACTACCCATCTTAGTTTCGTAACGTAACGAGATTTATTAGCTTCAGCTGTGGATAAACTTGGTCTTTTTCCTTTTAATGCAGGCATCAGAACCTTCCAACCTTCTTCATTATGCTTGCATCATTTTCTGTAGCTAAGAATGGACCGGGTAGATCTACAACAAACATGTCTGTTGTGCAGATAGTAAACGGCTTGCACAACGGTTTTTTCTTCTGTCCCGAATATGATTTTCTTTGATACCAATTGTTTCTGCTTTTTTGGTGAGCTAAATAAGCTCCATCGAAAATAAATGTGAGCTGATCATCCGTCAAATTAAATAACTTTATGGAATAAACAGAAGTATGGTTATGGATTAAGTCTTCTCTCACGAGACTTTTTACTCCAAAATATTGTGGCAATACATCTCTCTCGAATGAATTGATTACAGACTCGCAAAAATCAGATACTTTGATCTCATTATCTATCCCGAAAACTGATGAAATAAAATTATTTGATGATCCAGTTCTTAATTTAACAATAATATTGGTTATTGTTGCCTGTTATTTTAGACACGACACAATTCTGCTGTCAAATTTAAAATCAATTCAAAATAAACACAAAAAAAGAGAGAAATTGAACATTTGAGGAAAAGCCCCGCCAAAAAGATAAAGGCCCTAACACGCAAACTGACTAACAGCGATACAGAGGATATGGCCCTACACACGCAAACGTACTAAGAGCGATATAGAATGAGAGCCCGATTATAACAGATATACATGGCGTTGGTAGTTGCGCCGCGTAATGTCAACTACCGTGCGGCGCAACTATTAACGCCATGTTTTCTCTTACCATCAGGCTCCCTGGATATGCGGGATGTAGGGCTAAGACATGAGGGTCAAAACAGTTAAGTAAATATAAAATATAAAATAAAAGAATAATGATATAAGCATGGGTATAACGCTCTTGTATATAAGCGGAAGAGTAAGGCATGAACGAGCGTAGTACGAGCTTATGAATGTATATAACAAGGATCTCAAAAGTCATGGAACTATATAGATATGCGTCTGTGTATAAATTTATGTACATTGTGATATAATATCACGTATATAGATATATTCGCTAGCTTAAAATTCCACAACTTTTGAGTGTACAAGTGCGTTCTAATTCACGATTCATTTTTCGGAATCTTTTGAGGTTATGTAGTAAAAACATGGAGAAAACGGGGTTTTTCGGTTTCTGGAGCATGCTGTAGGAAAAAATAATAGTTTTAATCGCTTATTTCGATTGTAAAGATATAATATAAGTAAAGATACATATAAAAATATGAATTATCATTAATTTATGTGTATGTTGTTGAGGTTATGAGTCAAAAACTTCAGAAAAATGCCAAATGTCCTTTTCGATTTTTAGTCATTTTCCACGTTGAAAATGATAATAATACCTATGCCATTCGAAAGAACGGGAAAAAACGCATAAAAAACATTATTTTAAAGTTGGCCAAAAATTTCCGACATAACCTAAAATATCACTGAAAATTTCAAATATTTTTCCTGGGCTTAATTTTCAAGCTAAAAATCTGAAAAAAATCAGGCAGTTTTGTATTATTAAAATATGCTTTCATGAATTTTTTCAGATTTTTTGCAGCAATACAGCGTCTAAAAATTTTTTTTTAAATACGCTTTTTTCTATAGCGAACCCCCAGAGACACCTAGGGACTTGAAAATTTAACTGAGTGACTTTTTAATTATGTCCTTTCGAATGGCCAGACCCAAAACTGAATCGAGCATGGTGCAATTTTGACCATCTTATCCCGCTATAGCCTTTAATAATTTAATATCATAAATGCTTAAAAGTTAAAGACAAACAAGTTATGCGTTAAAATAACCGTTAACCTAAACAAAACGGACACCTATGAACGATACTAGAAATTTGTAATTAAAGGAATCGATTCAACTTTGGAGGATAAATATTTGTTTCAGTTTTTGTTTTTCTTAATAAAAGCGTTTTGGAGCTATTACCAAAAAACTACTTACAAGGCGACATCTTCTCAATAGCTCTAGCTCCATTAGGAAGTATTTTCGGACTAGGTGAATTAGGTTAAATCATCTTAAAATTATCTGAGGAATCTCTGACTTTCATTTGTCAGGAGAGTTTCTGGACACCCTGTATAATAGGATGTATAAATTCGAATGCCCTATATCCGAATTTCTCGATCGACGATGTGAAATAATTCGAAGTCGTGTAGTAAATGGTTTATTGGTAGCTCTCAAAATAAATACACTCAACGTAACGGCCTAGACGTATTAACTGAGACAAATATATTAATAGGACTACATACAAAAAAGGGTTTACCCCAATTTATAAGCTCACAAATAAAACAACAATGTATCAAAAAGGCCATTATCTTGTCTCTTATAACTTGTACCTTTGTACCTAGTGCTTACACACATAAATTTATACTATGAGATTATTGCCATAGAATTTAGCAATTTAGTATTTGGTAAGATTAATGTGAAATTACAAATTAAGAAGTTTAATTTTTGATTAAACACTTAGAAATAAGTGACTTCTGAGTATAAAAATAAAAATATAAAGGGAATGATTGGAGAGGCGACCACGGTCGACCACGGTTGCAGACTCTGTATCTGCCCCAAATATAAATAGGTTTCAATGACCTAAATCAGCGTCTTAAAGACGAACTTTCAGCGCCATACAGAAGCTTCAGCAGTTATTTCTATTGCTATTAGGTGAGATGTCGCTTTGGTCGAAGAGCCCTGAGTATACTAGAGTCAATCGTTAAAGGTATATCGGATGTCAGTTGAGAGCTTATATAGAGCAATACGACCGTTGTAGTCAGCTAGAAAGAATCAACCATCACCTATTTGGCCACGAATGTTAATGATAACTGAGTTATCAAGAACAAGAACCAATGAAAGGTAAGCTGGAAGTCGATGGAGTTAGAATTTAACAATTAATCGAAATAAAGCACCTAGGGATTACAACTTTCTAGCTATAGAGATGTTAAAAATGAAGTAAAAGATCAAATAGAAATAGCAAATAGATTAAGGCAGGATGTTTCGTCAACAATTTCTAGATACATCGAATGTATGCGCATTCATGCAAGCCACAACAATTCTCTGTACAATAAAGCGAATTTCTCAACAAATAAATCATTTAGCGAATATCCCGAAGTAGATTTGGTAGAAAACTCATAATATACGACGCGAAGTTTCGTGGACATTACCTGTTCTCTAATCACTGCACGATGTATAACTGTTGCGTGTCGTAACGTTAGATATTCTTGCTTTTTTATATTCATTATAAAAATTTTAATCATTTTCAATTTTTTTCTCTAACGAAAAGATCTTTGTCTTGCAGTAAAAAAAAATTGGCTAATTTTTTATTTTCCAAGTATCGAAAAGGCATTTCAACTTAATACCGTCCTGAAGCTAAAATCCGCGTGGTGGTTTACCGCTTTAGCGTTGTTTTCTACATCTTTTTCTTGAATATAATGCGTATTTTCTCGAGCTAAGAAGGAAAATGTTTGCGTTACAAAGAATGCGTTGGTATGACTTTTTTATGACTATTTATTTCATATTACTGGACCCGCAATAGAATATCCTAATTGTGTGTTCATTAGCGTAGGGAGATTAGCCCATTGCGAGATTATTTCTCCTATTGAAAGTTGAAAATACAAATTCGCGCCAAGTAATAAATTAATATTATTAGGTTCCCAGAAGTAGGGATCCGCTAAATCGCCTTTTGACTATAGTAGAATTTGAAAAGACAGGATTTAACGAAATTGGTGGCAGATTTTTGTCTATTATTGAACAAGAAACATTAAATATTTTGAAAGGGTGTACTTGCGAATGTATTTCTATATTAATTATTTCACTACTTTTTGTTAAAATATTATTTCCTAGATCAGAAATATTTAATTTTTGAAATCTCGTGTCGTACTGTAATTTTCGGAAATTTTTTTTTTTGAGGAAACTTGTGACCTTGCGGTTGATATCGCTACTGATCGCTATTATCTAAATGGAGTAAATAGTGATGATTTTTCGTGCTTACTTGACATTTGGAGAAAGATTTACATAAAGACACAATGTGCACATTACTTAAACAATTGAAACATAGAGATTAGGATTTCACAAATTTTTGTCTTTCCTGTGGAACTAAATTTAAAAATTGTTGGCATTTATATATCTGATCTATCTAAAGTTACTCTAGATGCGTTTCGTTAAAAATTACCATTATTATTACTTCTAGGTTTTGCATATCATTCAAATCTGTTTAAATTATCTAATACATTATAACTCTTTTGTAAAAATTTAAAGAGCCCATTAGTAGATGGCAGTTCGTTTCGATTGCGTTCGTTTTCAAAAACGCGTTTAGTCTGGTAATCTAGTTTACTTTCTAAGATAAATACTAACAATGTGTCTAAATTGATTTCAGCCGTTAAGTTTAAGTTTCTAATTAAATCTATTGTTTTTTTACATTAGATTTAATGTGATATGAAATGTCCTTAGTTCATGAGCATTACGTTTAATCATAGTTTTTTGATCGAATAATGAACAATGAATTTAAAAAGACCACCTTCTATATCAACCACTTTAATCATTCAGACCACCTCCTATATCAATCCACATAATTACACACATCAATCAATATTTCACTCGGCAAGAACACATATAATTCACAATATTACAGTATTCTCTACACTTTTAACACATTTGCTTAACTTAGATCATTACCCTTCCATTTTTCTTATAAAATACTTTATTTTACCTATCCACACATACTTCCCTCAGGTTTTGGTTTTGGATCTCTGGAGATCTCAGTCTCTTGTAGAGTCTTGTGTCTTCTCACATCAACATTAAAACATCAAATATTATAATTTTATAATATTATAACAGCCAAACAAAGCCACCTTTAGTGCATCAATTTTTGTTGGTTTTACATATTATGTCAACACACATTAACATTTAACTAATTTTATTCATCCACCTTATGTTCATGAACTTATAACTTATACTCTTTTTCTCAGGTACCAAATGTTGCTTTTTAACATAAAGGGCCTTTTTTACTTAAGTTATAAGTTAAGTAATATATGAACAGTTCATTACAAAATTTATTTTATTCACACTCCAT
Organism: Diabrotica undecimpunctata; assembly: GCF_040954645.1. NCBI lineage: Eukaryota > Metazoa > Arthropoda > Insecta > Coleoptera > Chrysomelidae > Diabrotica > Diabrotica undecimpunctata. Next base: position 89,005,675 of record NC_092806.1, on the reverse strand, counting down.
CTCAATAACACCCTCAAATACATCAATTAACATTTTACTCTGAAATAACAAAATTTAAAAAATCCAACATCCTACACATAACTGCTTTCCATATTCCAGGTACCAAATGTTGAAAAAATATATAGGGCCTTCTATAAAAATCTTTAGTTCACCACTACTGAATTCAGATATCTGTATAATTGGTTATACAACCCTACCTGTACTCACAAATTTTTTTTACCAAACTTCTGGTCACCTACATTATTAGGAATTTTTTTCAAATTTCCCAACGTAATTTTAGGATAAATCATAATTCAAACTACAACATATTGATGGTTGCTACTATTATTATTAATAAAATTTTAACATATTCAATTTTAAATATTGCTGGGTACTGTCATATTCAGACAAGTATCTCAAGCTACATTGATTGCTTTGTTCCGACTTCCGTCCTAACATGGCATTTCAATCAGTTGCTATCAACAAGTCCTCGTAGACACTTCGTCTCCGGACTAGCAACTTCCAGTGGAGTCTTACGTTGCCACGATATCTATTCCTGTTGTTACTTAAACAGCTTAGTTTATAAAGTTAAACAATTTAACTCAAAGTTAATTTAACAACATTGTAAGGGTTTTATCCATGTATTTAGTAACATGTACATCCAATAAGTATTAACCACATTTTTGTAATAACCTTTTAAAGTCAAAATTTTAAATTTCATGTTTGCTTTAATTAAGGTGGTTATACCTTTGGGATAGCACTGATGATGGAATATTAATTCCGAAAACGTTCGGTGTTGTAGCCCGATAGGGTTTTTGAATATTATACCTCTTATGAAGGAATATTTAAATAAATTTTTTGTGATACATGGTATACAGCCAGCTACAGGAATTTAGTTTCCTTGTGGATCTTAGAAAACTCTTTTTCTTTTCGATTTTAATTCGGCGTTATTTAAAACAAGTGCTGTAAATAAATCAAAGAATGAATGCTTTCTTGAGCGTCGCCTGAAAAAGGTTAAATACTAATATTTGGTACTTTTACATTAGAAAAATGATTATGAGGAATGTTTGAAACTTAAGAATTATCAGAATGTTCCATTAAATTTAAAAATTTAGCCAAAATAATCAAAAAATGGTCGACAGTTTACATTTCTGATGATTCAATCTCATTAGTCGTTGTAGCCACAGAACTAAACTCTTGAAATTTTTGATAAGTTCCAAATAAACTATCATCCTTTAATTTTATTAGCTGTTTATTATTCAAATCTGAATAAGTTCTCAAAAATTTTCAACACGCGCCAATTGGGATTTGAAACCCCCAATTTGTTTGTCTAAATTCGGAGAAACTATTATAGAAAATTTTAGAGAAGTAGTACAACTGACAACAATAAAATGATTTAATCTTTGGATATAAAACTTTTTTTAAAATATTTTAAATAATAGTTGGAAAAATACCAGTAGATAACCATAAATATTGTAAACTTGCGATCTTTAGTTTAGGATTTCCTAAGGCAACAATGACTCACCGCTGCTCTCTGCATACAAAGCATACGAAGTATATTTTAAGTCGCTGGACTTAAATTTTATTTTCAGAGAAAGTTTTCCAATAAAGCGCTATTTCCTTTTTATAGAAAAACGGTTCAAAAATCCGGCTCTAGGACCAACAAAAATGTAGGAAACAATAAATTAAGATGGCGACCTTACTACTATTTAGAGCGTAATAGGCAATGTAATAAATTAAAATTCAAAGGACTAGCCACTAACGTGGAAATAAAAGAATACAAGCATTAACAAATATGTAATTTAATAAACAATTTTGTTACTATAACTAACTTAAGATCTGGTCAAAATTTTTTCGTAGGGTTCTTATATTTAAATCTCTGATTCACTGTCCGATACACACAAGACCGTGAAGCACAAAACATTATAGCACTAAAACAGTTTTAAGGTCACTAATTAAGGTTTAATAAACATGAAGTTTATTAAATCTAAATATTTAACATTAGCGAAACGTGAAGCTTTTAAAATATAAGCGGGACACACAATAACTAAATAAAATACGCGAGAGCTTTTACTCTAAACTTGTAGCATAGGTAATTAAATTTCTTAACTGTAGACTATTCATGTAATAAAATTTTTCTAGTACGCCCCTGTGCCAAGCTTAAATATTTCCCCAATTATCTGTTTACATTGTGGTGTAAAGGAAAAAATTCCAAATTCCAGTTGTAACTGCGACTTTAAATATGATTTTATTTATTTGTACGTTTAGTTCTACAATTTTAAAAACTGGGAATGATTCGAGGTAAAATAGCTCGTTGACAAGATTTTTGGGTTGTTCCGTGGTATGGACGGGTTAGTGGGGACACGAGAGGAGGAAGCCGGGCACCATAGCGTTCAGGTCGAATGAATTCAAGTTTTAGGTTTGAAATGTTGGCGATTGAGAACAGACGTATTTAATTTAGTCGGAAAAAACCGGCTAATTTGTTGAAAAAAGTGATTTCTACTTAAAGAATGTGTCTCTTCAGATAAGAGTAATCACTGTTTTTTTGTTGTATGCCGTCTTTCATATGAGATATTTGTAAAACGGCGTTTGCAACAAATTTGAAAAATACTTGCATTGTTCCAGTTTTTTTAACAAGCAGATTTTCAAAGCTTGTGTCCAGGGCCCCAAATTTCAACCTCAAATTGTTGTCCTGAGAAGCCGCTTCAAAATACTTTTCGTAATATGACGATGAATTTGTTCGTGTGGCAGAGAGTGTAGGTCTAGTTTCCGCCCTCGGAAGTTTTAGTGCAAACCAAGACGGAAGAACCTTTTCTTTCGCCCAACAGGAAGTTTCCTTGAAGCTGCATCGATTTTAAATAGAGGTCCTTCTTGTTGTTTTGTTTACCCATTTGTCTAGAAGATTCATAATCTAGTAAGTACCCCTTTGTTTCATTTTTGTAGTTGCCCCATCCAATCCCATTGTTTCATTTACTTATCCACGACCCAGTTTCTCCAAATAAACCCTGAGCGCCGTTCGTAACAGTTTCGTTTATTTTGCTTGCCCTATCTCTAGCACCATAATTTCTGTTCCCAATTTTCAACCCCCTATAATAATACCCTATGTGGTAGGCAAAATATTCGTTACTAACTAAGAGCGTCCATACATGGTTCAACACAACAACCAAAAATCTTTTATAACAGCAGGGTACAAAATACATATTGCCAAGATGGTCGCCAATATTCGAAACGAATAGACAATATGAGAAGAAGGTTTTATAAAAGCGCTACGGACGTATATTCCGTGAACGAACAACAACTAAGGAATGGAATCATGGAAGCTGCAAATGGATTTCGTCAGAAGCGCATGATTTTCGAAAATATTTGATTTTCCTTTTTAAAACGGTGCCGAATGTGTATTCAAGAAAATGGAGGTCATTTTGAACATTTGTACAATCCACCACATATTTGTAAATGAGTAACATTATGAACGCCATGATAAGCTAAGAGACATTCTTGAAAGAAAGGACATAAATAATATAGATCTGCAAATAATTCTCAATCATATTGGAATCAGAAAGCTAACATCAAAATAGAAAATGAGATATCACAAGCAATAGAAATATGTAGAGGAGTACGACAGGGATGCATTTTGTCACCGCTGCTATTTAATTTTATAGTGAAAGGGTTTTCTTCCTGCCAGGAAACCCTTTTACGAGCATACGAAGCATACAAGCATACGAAGGAATCGTAATCAATGGAGAGGTTGTAAATAATATTCGATACGCAGACGACACTGTACTAGTCGCAAGAACAGTAGAAGAATTACAACGATTACTTACAAATATAAATCTTGCCTGCAACAATTATGGCGTAAGTATCAATATCAAAAAAACCAAGTATATGGTCTTCAGTAAGAACATGACACATCATCATCATTTTGGCTTTACAACCCTGTGTGGGTCCTAGCCTCCCCAAGAATTTTTCTCCAGTCGTCCCTATCCATCGCCTTCCTCCGCCAAGCACGTATTTCCATATTTCTCATGTCTTCATGACACAACCAGCATTCAAATTGAAAAAGTATCAAGTTACAAATACTTGGGTACTTCAATAAACGAAACTGGAGACTAAAACAATGAAATAAAAAGACCTATCGAAATTACCAAGGCCACTTTCATTAAGATGAGGAAATTCTTCTGCAACAGATATGTAAGCATCCCTCTCCAATTAAGAATGCTAAGGGGCTACGTATTTAACACGCTATTATACGGTGTAGAGGCCTGGACTCTCAAGCAGAAGAATATAAAAAATATTGAAAGTTTTGAGATGTGGTGCTACTGTCGGATGCTGAAGATAAGTTGGGTTGAAAGAGTTTTGTCAACGATCAAACTAAGAAAACTCGAATATTTGGGTCACCTGATGAGAGGACATAAATACGCATTACTTCAAAATATAATGCAAGGAAAAATAGAAAAAAAAACGGGATCCAGACCGTAGAAGAATGTCATGATTGCGTAATTTGAGAGAGGGGTTTGGCTGTACCACTAATGAACTCTTTAGGTCAGCTGTAAATAAGGTCAGGATAGCCTTGATGATTTTCAATCTCCAAAAGGAGTGGCACAAGAAGAAGAAGAACATTATGAAGATCTGGTAATAATATGAAAATTTATTTATAATTTACATTTTGTTAGATACTCAGAAATTTTGAAACATAATAAAAAAGTAGCCGCATCTCGATAAAAACTGGCTTATCGAATAAGTACTAAGAGGCGAAAAAGTTTTTAAAAATATTGTGTTTCACTAATGGTATCATAATAATTAAATTAAACCGTAGACAAACATTTGGAGGGTTTTAAAGGAACAAAACCCCAGACAATTTTCATGAGGTGCACAAACTTCACGTTATTTCACGTTATTTATTTTTTAAAGAAGCTCATGCTATAAGCAAGGCACATGTTTATTTTCAATCTCTAACAGTTTTCGATATGTAGGAAAAAATCAATTTTTATTTTGAACCATCAAAGAACTGTAGCTTTTTTTATGTGCACATTTGTATATATGTAAGTAAGGTTTAATCGAACTATTTTTCTTCCCAAAATACTTAATTTAATTTATGACCTACTTCATGTTACATCCTGTATTGGGGAGAAGTAAAGAATGTTTCAATTCATATGTAATTACAAAGTGAAATTTAGCTAAATTTACAAATAGGTATTACAATATTTAAAAAATATTTTAGTTATTTATAAAGAATTTAAACGGATCTATGAAAAACATGATGAAAAAAAGATGCTAAAAGCCTAAGAAGGTATCCATTGAATTCTGACAGGCAACGGTGGGGGAAATCTTTTTTGGACATCTACGTCACGGAACAAGACACCCTGGCATCTTTCGGCCGAGTAGGATACTAGGCCAGAAGACCCCGGTAGTGCCGGATTAACCGTGTTCCGGCTAAAACCTTAACCACCGTTCCAGAGAGGAGGTCTTGCCATTCAATGAACAACTAAAATAAAAAATAACCATACCTGTTACCCTAAATCAGAAAATGTTTTAGACGTTAGGCCATAAACTAATAAATAATATTAACCATAAATTTCATAACCATAAACTTTAGATACCTGGCTCAATTTCCTCCTCTGTCCTCCTGCTCCTTTATCTTCATCACCCCAGAAATCAGACAGTGTACTTCTCTACATTCTTTCTCTTCTCTCAACATTATGTTTACAACGTTTTTTTATCCAGCCCGAAACCCATTCGCCTCTCGAAATCTCTCCTCTCATTTGCCCATCTCTGGCAGTTAAAAATTTGGGCTTGAGCGTCCGGTACCCCACAAACAGTACAGTCTGCCGAGGCAGATTTGCCAGTTCTATTTGTGAATGTGTCAAAACTACCATGTCCAGTCAGAAACTGCGTCAGAAAGTAGTCTAAGTTTCCTGAACTTACATTCCCACCACGGCCTCAGATCGGAAATAAGCTTCTTCGTCCACCTTGCCTTTCCGCTATCATTCGCCCATTCTCTCTGCCGCTCTACTATCGTCCTTGCTCTCTCATTTTCAATTATATTTACATCCATCCTCCTCGCATACACCCTCGGTCGCTCTTTGCACAACAAAACGATCGGTATCACCGCTCCAATGACATAGAGCCTCATCTGAAACTGTTGTATATGCGCTAGATACCCTGACGAGCATTTGCCTTTGCGAAGTCTCCATTAGCTTATTTCGCAGTGTTTAGTACGCTACACCACACGGGGGCAGTGTAGGTTACCACCGACTGGAAAACTCTATTTAGACCTTTTGGTCCTAAAACCATATTGGCGGTCGCTCAGCGCATGCTTTTCTTCTAGCTCTCGCTCAAGGCAGCCAATGTTTGTACAATTTAGCTATCGAACTAAGAAGGCAAATTGGCTGAAATCATACCTCTTCCTCTTCACCTCTACCTTTTCGGATGACAACCTTAGCTTCTTTCAATATTATTGGAAACTGCTGTTGTTTAGGCAGTTTTTTTAGCAATCTCAGGAAAACCTGCGAGCATCTTAGTGCAGCGAGTCTTAACTCCATCTCCTGTCTCCGGCATAACTCCATCTATGCCAGGAGCCTTTCGCATCTTCATCCGTCCAACAGCCTCGCCGAGTTCTAATTCAGTTAAAGGTTCCGCATCTACGAAACCAATAACCCTTTCACGCCTCTTCTCCACCTGAGGAAAGAGTTTCCGTATTAAAGGGAGTTTCTCATCCTCACTCTTGAAGCCCTGCCTCCAGATATCCCTTTCGAGATCCTAAAGCAGGTTACTCCATCTTTCTTTCTTAGATCTTCTTATCTCATTCCTGTATTCATTCTGCATTCGCTTTAATTCATTTATTCTCTCTTCCAAATATCCTGCTTGTACTCTTCTTAACCTCTTACACCCCCTTCTTACTCTCATGCAATTTGTCCTCAGATTTTCAAGCTGCTCCTTCCACCAGTATGGTCGTTTTCTTTCATACCTCCTATTTGATCTTACACAAGCCAACTCCTGTGCATCACTCAGACCCTCAATTAACTCACGCACATTCTCACATCCCGGACCAATCAACCCAAAAGCATCTACAAAAACCTCCTCATTTAAACATTTCTTTAGATTGATATCCCCATTTTTACGTTTCTGTCTTTTGCTAGCTATTTCAAAACTAACATAATTGTGTAAGCTAAGCGATTCTTCTTCCAAAACAGTCCAGCTTACGACCCTGTTTAGAAACGTCGTTGAAACCAGTGTGATGTCCAGAAAGGATTCACTATTACCTCTCACGAATGTAGGTGCCTTACCGTCATTTAACACAGTAAGCCCAATAGCGTGAATCCATTCTGATAGATATTTCGCTCTCCCATCTTGCATTCGTGGGTTCCATGGACGATCCTTCGCATTCAGGTCACCAGCTATGACCGGTACAGGCTCCATCCTAGCCTCTTACATAATCGAGTCAATGTACTCTTCATATACTCGAAGCGGGATGTTTGGTGAAACATAGCAATTATATACTACCTGGTTTCCGACATATACGTTAATATAACCATTCTTAATGGAGTGTCTGGTAATGCCAGCTCCTTGATTCACCACGTGTACGGCCACGTCAAATTTTCTATCTTTAATGATCCCCTGTCGAGAGACCAACTTTACGTTGGGCTCCTGAAATAGGATCATGTCATACCCTTCCCTTCGTGCAAGTGCCTCTGCAACATCATGACCAGCTCTCGACCTTCCCACATTTATTTGTAGAAACTTCGTAATAAATGGTTCTTACCTCTGTAACTTACTTACTCGTACGCTGTCTGATTCCAGGCCCCAAATGCTTTCTTTTGTTTTGCAATGTAAATTTTGGGGCAGCTACGAGTCAACAGCTTGGTGCAAATAAAGATATTACTATTGAGATTTCATACGATACCTGTGAACAATCAACCATCGAAGGTTATATTGAAAATAAAGAAATAATAAAGTCAGAAGTCGATGTAAGTATAGATCATTATGAATCTGACAATCAAAAGGCTGTCTGTAATTTTTTGCAATGAGAGTAAGAAAAATACATGAAAAATGAGAAACGTTACAGATGTGCGTAACGGAAGAAAACATAACTCGTTTTAAGTGTAAAGCCAATGATATGAGCGATAGCGAGTTACTGAACAAGACTGATGAAGTATGTGTCACAAATTCTATTCTTTACTATCGTAGATAAATAAAATGTAAAAAGACTTTACAGTATATTATTACTAGAAATAAGCCTAAAAAACTTCATGGTATTTACCTCGATCAATTCGTAAAAAGTATACTCCATTGTATTGATTCATGTTATTCAAGAGAAACAATATTTTTATGTAAAATTTTTAAAATTATTGTTTATCGAATATGCTCAGAAAGAGACAATAGATTTAGTCTAAAACGTCTTGCTGGAAAACTTTCCTAAAAAAATAAATATCGTCACCGTCAATAATAAAAAAATGCTAAACCGTTCAGTGGAACATTGTTAAAAATGGACTCATTACTGTTAGGAAAACAAGTTATTTTAAATCAAGCTACACACATTTTAAAATCAGCAATTCAAAATATACAACGCAATGCCTGGTCATACGAACCTACTGCGAATGATTTGATAGAAGGTGAATGTGACCAATATTGACTGATTTTTATTCAAAAATAATTTGTGTAAGTTTTAGATGTAATAGTAATGTTACCGTGGATAGAATTGCTACATGGTTTGAAGAAGATCTCATATTATACTCTACATTGCCTGGAAAAATCAAACCTTCAAAGCATATGACTCTTGGTATGACTGTATGGAAGTATGGGCATTGGTTTAGTTTCACAGTTTTGGAAGAAATTGAAACTGAAGCAACATTTGCGTCTATTCATAGAAACGGCAGCTATCCAGAAGGAATCGTACGTTCAAATGAACTATGCACTAGACTGGCACATATGATAATTTTGATAGATTCGTTTATATAAGTGAAAAAAAAAACGCTGCACAATAGCGTTGAGATAATGTTGTAAAACTTTAAACGATGATCTTAAAAATAAAGTAAAGAATTATGATTCAAAAAGCAACGTTTTTTTTTGAAGATCCTGAGACGAATCAATCTCAACTCACCAGACTGAAAAAGAGACGACGAACCTTTGACACAGTTACATTTGAGTTTCAGACATATAATATTTCTAATATCCGGTTTATAGCATACTGTGCCTTTAGATTCCCAATCTTTATTCACGTCTCTAGACTCAGTCTCAGGGTCCCTGACATTACCTTTTGAACTCCATTAAGCCATATTGCTTTCGGTTTTCCTCGTTTTTTTCGCTCAGGTAGCTACCAATTCAATATTATCTTCAGTAGGCGATGGATTCTCTGTACATTTTCGTACTAAATAAGTTGTTCTTGCTGTATTCCTGCTAGAAGAAAAATATTCTAAAATGGTGGAAGCTGATAATTAAAACATTGTGGTGTATTTGGCAAGGCAAGTTTACAAAAGAAAGATAACCGAGGCTGACAACGAAGACATTCAGTGGTGATTAAAATCTTTATTGTGGAAAACAGTTTCATTTAGGCATTCGGTGACAGAAAGGTACCAAATTTTGTTAATATAATTTATTTAGTGTCATAAGAATTTCAAGTTAAAGATAGTTTGTTTTAAATTTACATTGTCTATATAATTTAATTAGTGTCATAAGAATTTCAATTTAAAGATAGTTTGTTTTAAATTTACATTGCCTATATTAGATATATATGTGTGTTTCATAATAGATATAATAAAGATAATTTCAAAAAGTGCTTACAAACTAATTCTTTGAGAACCGCGATAAAAACCCTATATATATATATATATATATATATATATATATATATATATATATATATATATATATATATATATATATATATATATATATATATATATATATATTATTAAAAAACACTCATTGCTCATAAAACTTTTCACAAACAAAACAATCATCACGATTTGGCGCCCAACGGGGGCTCTCTATTTAAAAGAATTAGTTTGGGAAGATAAGTGCTCTCATATAATTAAATTAATTTTCATTGGAAAGAAATAAATTATAGATTTTATTTTTAATTATATTTGAACAAGTAAAGTCTCAAAATGTCTCAAGGAAAGAAAGGTACAAGAAGCAAAAAGAATAAAAAAGATGTGGAAGTAGAAACACAACCTATACAAGAGGAGAGTTTAGCTCAAGTTCCACAAGATACTGCAGAAATAAATCCAGAAAGAGAGGAAAATGTCAATATGGCAGCTTTGATGTCATTAATGATGCAGATGAACAAGACAATGGAAGAGAATGCAAAAGAAATCAAAGAAGACATGAAAAACATGGAACAGAAAATAGAACAGAATAGGAAAAAAATGGAAGAGAATTCAAAAGAAGTCAAAGAAGACATGAAAAAAGTGGAACAGAAAATGGAAGAGAATACGAAAAAAATGGAAGAGAATTCAAAAGAAGTCAAAGAAGACATGAAAAAAAAACAAATAGAAAAACAAATGGATAAAAAACTTAAAGCTGCAGAGAAAAAAGTAGCAAATGAAATAAAAAATATACGGCATGACTACAACAGAGGAATGTGGCATGTGGAACAGAGAATAGATGATATTTCACAAATAAGAGACACATATTAAAGATTATATTAGAATGACACTAAGTGACAATGCGGCAACTTGGTTTGCCAGTATTGAAAATGATTTGGATAATTTTCAAACATTTGAAAATTAATTTTTAAATTATTATTGGGGTGAATTAGGGCAAGCTAAATTTAGGGAAGTTCTATATTTTGGAAAGTGTAATTACAATTTAAGATCAAATATGGTAGATTATGCATTAAAACTGATAACGGTTGCAAAATATTTAGAACCACCACTTAGAGAGGATGAAACAGTCTTAAATGTATCTAGACATTTTGATGCTGATGTTGTGCAAACAGTAACTGTACAAAATATTCAAACAATACATAGTTTTATTAATTTTATTCAAAGAATACAAAGAGCTAATATGGCAAGTAATAATGATAGCAATGGTATTAGGATGAATAATAATAATAACAGAAAAAACAATAATAACTTTCAATATAATAAGAATAATAATCAATAATATAGACAATCGGACAATAATAATAGATATGGTAATTATTTACAAAATTTTAATAATAATAACAATAATCAAAATAGACAGAATTTTAATAAAAATACTAGTTATAATAGACAAAATTTTAATAACAATACTAATTATAATAGACAAGATTTTACCAATAGAGGAAATACAGAACGACTTAATTACAACAGACAGGTAAATTATGTACGAAGAAATAGAAGCTGCGAAGATAGTGAACGAAATAGTAGAAGGCAAGAAAATATGAGAAGTCATAGTAGGGAAAGACATAGGACATTAGATATAAGTGGTCAGACACAAACTGATAATTCTAGCAATCAAAATTTTGTTCAGTAAACTTTCTGAATTACAAGTTGGGCCAGTGCTATTATGAAAAACCTTCTGAATTTATTTCTTTAGATGAAGATAAAATTATTGAATCTATTAATTTAATTTATATAAACGCTATGACCAAAAATAAAATGATTAAGGTTATGATAGGTACTGTTTCAGAAAGTACTTTAGTCTCGAAGAATTGTATTTTTAATACATTAAAACTATCAGATATAATAAAGATTAAAAAGATCCAAAAATTAAAATTGTTGGTGCAAATAATAAGAACTTGGGTGAAATTAATAAACTAGCCAATTTTAAAATTAATATTCTTAATAAAGAAATTAATATGCAAGGATTTATTGTCAAGGATTTATGTGTTGATATATTAATGGGAAATGATGAATTGGAAGAGAAGAAAGTAAAGATATATTGTGATACAATTACAAACGAATTCTTCGAGAACCGCGATATATAGAACCCTATATATATATATATATATATATATATATATATATATATATATATATATATATATATATATATATATATATATATATATATATATATATATATATATATATCTACGGCATAAAGTGGACTCCGCCCATGTTAAAATTCAGGTTCAAATGAGCTCCGTGGTCAACTGGACACCGATATACGGAGCTCACTTGACCATTCCATAATATTGGCTCTGTCGATTCGTCAACATGTATAGTTTCATAATTTTTAAAAATTTTGTGGAGCCCTTAAGTACCCCTGTATTCATGAATGTATATTGCATAGTTCACGTGTATATCTTATAGGGGTCGTTCAGATCTTTTTCACTGTATATTGGAACCATAGGTATATCGGTTTAAGTAAGCTCTGATAGTTTGGCAACTCTGCCATTAAGCTGTATACTTCTCGCGTATAGTCTGAACGGTTGATATGGACTCCTTATTTTTGTTATCGTTCATACGCATTACAGTGTGTAACAGATATGTATACTATTAACTACCTGTTTTTGGTAGGTACGTGCTTTTCTAAAAATAGCTTTATAGATACAAAAGGATTTCGTTACCAAATTGGATTTTTTTCATATGCGGAAATTTCCTAATGTATTTTGTTAACGTGAGTATGTCTTCATACGTTTTATTTAAGAATTCGATAAATAAGAACTTTTTTTATTTCATCCAATGTTTTATGATATCTTATATACAGATCTTTATTATTTTATTTCTGGTTTTATCTGTGTACTACATATAATTCTGGATAGAAGGTTATCTTAAAATAAATATTTATTTGCTTAAATAGATATTTTTGTGTAAAAATGGATAGTAGTGCACAAAAAAGGGAAGAATGCTTAATTTATCTAACAAGAATTATACCACTTCACCCATATTACATACTTCTGAATATTTTATCTCCTATTTAGGGGTAATATGTAGTCAATATAAGTGTAGCTAGTGTCAAGTTTGCAATGATCTTTATAAGTACTAGCTTACTGACTGTACTTTACATGTTGAGTTCAAATAAATAAACCTTGTCCCTTCAGAAAAGAGCGATTTGAATGGCAAAGTCAACGAAGAAAGTGTAATGTAGTGTAATAATCTTTTATCACCCCAGATTCACACAGGTTAACCGCTGTTTGCAGGCAAGAGTCTTCCTGGCAGATTTAAGGAAGATAACTACCATAAGGAAGTTCCTTTTGAGGGTTCAGATAGCGAGAAGCAGCTTATTTTTTTTGTATATCTTGCAGATGTGTTGATCTAGCCAGTTTTTCCTCGATTCTACTCATAAAATGGGTTGTTTTGTGTTATGCATCGAGTGAATGTTACGAATATAGACTTTGTTTCTTTTGTTCTCTAGCTACTTATCTTCGGATATTAGGTGGATTGATAACTACGATATTGTAGAGCTTATGTATGGATGAGAGTCTTAATATCCGCTTAATTTGGCTGACTAATTTATAGCTAAATCTACGTGTCAAGTATGTATTGATGTCACCCATACAAGCTAGGTATATTTGGCAGCAGAAGCATAGAGTTTAAGCGTCTACGTTTTAAGAGTGGAAGAATGTGCTTCCCGTTTTTAGCTGACAAGTTCGCGGAGAATACTATTTTTCTGGTTCTAGTTTGCCATTTAGTTTTAAACAAAGTTCTGTAAATTACAAAGTGTGTTTAATGATTTCATGACACTATTGGTTCAGGTATATGTTCAAATTTGTGAAAGCGTCTCTGTTAGGGACATTGAAGGAGCACACCTGACTTTTTTCAGGGTTTGGCTTAAAATTGATTTATAATCTATTTTTATTGTGTTTAAGATATGATTTAGATTTTTCTCCACTTCAGCAACAAAAGTTTGTGGTTCTGCAACAATAGATGTATCGTCTACATAATAAATAAAAGTCCTAGTATTTACTGGAATGGGTTGTGTAAATGTTATACAGTCAATCTTCATCTTTTCTTACCATTAAGTGATACGGAAAATCTTCTGTTGTTCTATTACCTAAGGGGATATCACATAGATTTTGGAGAAATGTCCTTTAATTTAAGGTGTCGTAAGCAGAATTTAGATTGACAAATACCACTCCTCATGTCTGATATTTTTTATATCCGTCTTCGTTGTGTTTGGCAAGATTTAGTATGTGTGACGAACATGATCTACCCTGTCATATATAGCCACTTTTATCTTTAAATTTAAGTTTTCCTTCTATTATCGGTTTATATTAAGGATCATATGCAGAAGTATTGTGTATAGCTGAAAAAATAAATAGATATATTGCTTAGATTGATAGATAGCTTTTGTGATCGTTGGGGTTTTTGTCAGGTTTAAGCAAGGCAACAGCTTTGTCTTTACTTTGCTTGTCTACAGACTTTGGATATTAGCCACTGTTGTATTTTTTTGTCCAAATTTTATAATTAGTTTTGTGTTTAGATCCTCAGTCAGGAGCCGTTATATTGTTCATAATATACGTGGATAGTGGATTCAAACTCAACATCGTTGAAAGGTTTCCTCAGCTGACTGGTTTTGTCCTCTCTTATTTTAAGTTTTTCTTTGCTTCTTTGCCGGCATTTATTATGTTTATTTCGTTATTTTCAGCGATTAGCTTAATACCAAATACCCTAGGTTTGGCCCTCTATTTGCTTCCTGCAGTAGAAATACGTCACATTTGTATTAAGCGTATATGTCTGATAAGCTTAAGTAAAGTAGAGTGTGTGTATCTGTAGATATGTCCTTAATATTTATAGAAATAAGTAGAATAGTTGGTCCTAAAAAGGACCGATTTGACAAACATCATATTGAACGGGTGATTGAAGAATTAACCGATTAAATAATTATTCATTATCCAGAGTAAGAGTACGCTCGATTGCGGTGGTCTTATTGTAACTTCAAATTTCGTGAAGGCTTCTACTTTGAACTCCATAAAAATTTAAATTTTACATGCTGTTACTTATAGACGATATTTTGAGTCAGATTTGTTTAGTAATAACTGTACTTATATAGTCTCTTTGTGAAAAGTAAATGAGCTTGTAATATCGGTTTACAACTCATATATGGATAATAAGGAAATAAACAGGTTAAAATGTGACAACAAATTGCTATATAACAGTACGAGACAATATTCATATGCTGTGGCAAAATCATCATATTTGGGTTTCATATTTCAATTATCATATTTACATTGATATTTATGTGGCAATCAGCTGTAAAAGTTATTGCCTTTTTTTCTGTCGTATCATATTTTAGCATATCATATTTTGAGTGAAATTGATCCTAAATTCGTCTAATAATATTAAGTTTTTAAAACAGCTGTGTTTTTATGCACATTCGTTCACCTTTTGTAAACCAGTCTGTGTAAATATAAGGGATTTATATAATCTTTTCATTTCGTAATCTTTTCGTTTCATAATTATAGTTCTCTTGCTTTTATTTTCTATATTTTCTATATAAAGATCATCGTCATCGTATAGTTAGAACGCAACAAGATTCTATTGCCTTTTTGAAAATACAGCCACGTAAATGGCGTTTTTAAAATTTATGTCAATATTTCTGAAGTGCCTTTTCTAGGATAATTTTTTTAAGCCTAGTTCGTTTGATTATATGTAATTGATTTGATAGTCCACAACAGATAAGTATTGATTGTAGGTAGGATAGCAGGTGTTGATAAATATGATGGGTCGGTAGATAGTCTAATTATTCCTAAATCTGACCATATGTTACCTCCCCCTTCATTTGTGGAAGTCCTAAGGACATTTTTTCTCTTGGGGCATCCTCCCAATTTAACTTGACAATGCAGTTATTATAGAGTCTTTGGATAAAGCCAGTGCAACTTGAGCAACTAGCATTGAGATTTAGTTTCTTGTACGACGTTGCTATCTTTATATATGTGTTTGATCTTGGAATTAGTTCTGTTCGGTATTGGTTAGTACTCGGACCTCTGTAAGTCGGAAAATACCTCTGATAGCTTTTCTAGCAATCCTGGTCTAATTAATACGTTCTCGTCACGTCTCCACATATTAGCACTGGTTTGCTCACTATTTTATATACCCTAATTTTAGGGATTCGAATTAGACTTCTGGATTTAAAAGAGGGTTATATATACATATACATCAGTTAGCTACCTGAATATTTCCTTTTATTTCTTATGTAACAACGTTACCTACGATATCTAAGACGCTGCAATCTTTCAAAATTATATGGCTTTATTGTTCCGTTATGCCCTAATCTAGATCCTCTCTTTTGTATGTTAAAGAACATTTATTTGATTTTCTCATTAGTGACTATTAGACCGCTTTTTTGCTGCTACTAGCATTATTTTATAGCATTCTATTATTTAATTTATGGATTAAATCCGGATAGCAAATAGATATTCTTCACTTTCTCAGAGAAATAATATTCTAACATACAACATCCTATTAAATTGTCAAAACCTTCCTTGTATATTCTATTCACTTATGAGGAGCAGCAGCAATATCAGTACCATAATAATGGGTATAGTTCTAGACTGGCTAATTGTTGGATAATGAGAAGCATGAGTGTAGCAGTTTTAATATTTTCGGGACTGCTACCTGGTATCGGGGAGCAGAATTATCATTACCGAGTTATATACCGAGAATATAGGAATTATTGCCTGAACTTTATTATTATTAAACAACAATATATGTCCTAGTAAAATAATCATGAATTTACAGTAAGAAAAATTTTTGAACGTTGGTTATGAAAACATCATGTACATACCACCGGGTTCACTATGTCGATATCCAGTAAAATCCTTGTAATAATGATACGGGAAACCAAAGATGAAAATATGCTCCAAGAAACTCTGTGTTATAAAACAGTCGAATAAAATACAGATTCTCAATTCAAATAGTCAAAAAATTAATGAACAGCTTACTAAAATAGAAATAACGCCTATTTAAGAAGTACTCCATTAACGGCCCAAGGGACAAAGCACTCCTAGCATATGCTAATGATATATATCTCATAACTCTAATAAGAAACTCTCCCGTCCAAAAACTTATATAATATAATATAAATAAAGTGAAGACAGCACGAAAAATGTTTCACTTAAAATCAACGAAATGAAAACCAAATACAACCGAATCAACAAAAGAGACCAATTCAATAAATCTCGATAAAATATTAAAGTTAACAACTACAATTTTGAAAATATGGAACACTTTAAATATCTTAGATAAATAATCGTGGTTAATAAAAAAAACGGGTGTGGCAGTCCAGTGGGACTGCCGGTAGAAATTATACTTCTATACACGCGTTCGCCGTTACAAATTAATATGGGAGTCAATCTGCACAATCATTACATATTTAATGCTATAGGTAAGAGAGAGCAGAAAGAGAAAAATAATTAGGTATATAGGTATATGGTGCATCGTTTGCTGTATATAAACATTTGACCTGTAATAGGAGTATAATAAATGAAGGATTGTATCAATATTTTAATGAAAATATATATTTTTATTTTCATATATGTATAAAAGGAGTTGAATGCAAAAAAAAAATTTTTACCCATACTCTGCAGTAAAATGCATTGTTTATTTTGTTATTAATATAAAAATTACAATACAATACACTGCAACATAATTCAATATAATAATACAATACAAATTAAAATGCAATATTCATAAGTATTTAAAACTGCCAATATACATAACTTACTTTACGAAGATAAAAATAAAAAACCAACAACTCGGATTATGTTGTAAATTTTGATTTAATTTTAAAATTTAGCATTTTTGCGTATATTACATATATTTAATAACATTAACGTGAGGTTTTTAAATATTTCAAAAATAAAAAAGGAAATTCATATTGGGATTCGAACTCACGTACACCAGCGTATGAACCAAACACGTAAAAGATTTGCCAATTAGACATGATACTAACGGATTTCAAAATTGACAGTTGTCTGTCATACAGTGATTATTTTGAAATGCAAAAGCCTAAAATAATTATGAACATTTAATAAATAACATAAAACATATCACATAAATAATAATATTAATATATATTATATTATATAAGTATATAACATTATATAATATAATATAATATATTTATAATATTAAATATATATACAAAAGGAACATTTTTATTCCCGAGGTAGGAAGAGAGAGAAAATATATCTTATGTCTCTCTCTTACTCATTATCTTACATATGTAATGGTTTCACAGATTCACTCCCGTGCAAATTTCCAACGCCGACCGTGCGTATAGAAGTATAACTTCAAAAATGCCACTAAAGAATCACAGAGCATAATTCAAACTTTAGACCTATTTTAATACATGGATGCGAATCATGGACAAAATAGGAAAGAACTACGAATATATGAAAGAAAAATAATAAAAAAAATGTTTTAACCTCATTATCATATCGCTTACCAATCCGTATAGAATAAGAACATATACTGAATAAAGAAAGCTCTTATACCTACCGATATTGTTCAGGAAAATAAATCGCTTAAGGTAGATCGGACACATGCATAGACGTCAAGATGTCAAACTTGTAAAACTGGTGTGGAAGGAAGTTAGCACAGAAGAATGGCACTTGGGCGTCTCAGTATGCAATGGAGAGAAAACTTCCAATCATATCTCAAAAAATTAACATTTCGTTTGATTACAGATTCGTGGAAAATCGACCAACTTGGAGAAAAGTTAGCGAAGACTCACCCAATGTTATAGCGCTACGTAACGATGATGATAAAAAGAAAGGAGAAACAGTGACAAAAAGCAACAAAAATGGACTAATGGAGCAAAGCTGCTTCAAAATCTTGATTGGAAGGGATTGAAATGAAAGTATAAGAAATACAATGGATGAGGGGGATTTACTTATGAGGGGCAAAAGCAATATCAGTACTATAATAAGGCGTATAGTCCTGGACTGGCTAATCGTTGGATAATAGGAAACATGAGTGTAGCAGTTTTAATGTTTTCTTGACTGCTACCTGGGATCGGGGAGCAGAGATATCAGTACCAAGTTAAGGCATATAGGAATTGTTGCTTGAACTTTAATATTATTAAATAGCACTATATTTCCTAGTAAAATCGTCATGACTTTACAGTAAGACAAATATTCGAACGTTGGTTATGGAAACGCTAAGGACATACCACCGAGTTCCCTATGTCGATATCCTGCAAAATCTTTGTAATAATGATAACCGAATCAAAAAAACAGAGATTAAAATAGGCGCCAAGAAACTGTGTTATAAAACAGTCGAATAAATACAGATAGTCGATTTAAATATTCAAAAAATTTATGAACAGCTTACTAAAATAGAAATAACGCATATTTAAGATGCAATCCATTAATGGACCAAGGTACAAAGCAATCCTAGCATATGCTAATGATATTGATTTCATAAGAAACTCTCTCCCGTCCGCAAACGACATTAACAAAGTGAAGAGAGTACGAAAAATTTTTCACGTAAAATTAACAAAATGAAAACAAAATACAAGCGAATCAAAAGAAGAGAGCAATTCAATACATCTAGATAAAATAATAAAGTCAACAACTTCAATTTCGAAAGTATGGAATACTTTAAATATCTTAGATCAATAATCACGGTTAATAATAATGTCACTAAAGAAATACAGAGCATAATTCTTCTAAAAATTTTTAACCTCATTATTATATCACTACAAATCCGTATAGAATAAGAACATATACTGAATAAAGAAAGCTCTTATAACGATATTGTTCAGGAAAATAAATCGCTTAAGGTAGACCGGACACATGCATAGACGCCAAGATGTCAAACTTGTAAAACTGGTATGGAAGAAACTTAGCACAGAAGAATGGCACTTGGGTGTCTCAGTATACAATGGAGAGAAAACATCCAATAATATCTTAGAAAATTAACATTTCATTGAAGATTCGTGGAAAATCGATCAACTTGGAAAAAAGTTGTAGTTAGCGAAGACCCACCCAGTGTTGTAGCGCTACGTAATGATGACGATAAAGAAAAAAGAGAAAGAGTGACAAAAAGCAACAAAAATGGACTAATGGAGCACAGCTGCTTCAAAATCTTGATAAGAAATACAATAGATGATTGATGGATTCGAGAAACTTGAGACTTGAGAAAGGCACTCTGCCGAAACAGCTGTAGTGATAAGATACAATTAATTTGGTGAAAGTTTTGAAAACAAAGTTTTTAGTATTTTGTTGTTAAATAAAATGGAATTAACATACGACATTATATACGCTATAATAACTAGACAACTTGTATGATACGGACATATAAAGAGAAAGTATATAAAGAAAGAAACATATAAAATGAGGAAAACTATGGCAAAAGGTAAAAAAAAGTAGTAATTAAAAAATGAGAGAGGTACCTTGTGGACAACATGTGCTTAATTAGGAACGAATTGAGATAAATAATCAGGACGACAAAGAACATTTTAAATTGATAAAATAAATCTATACGATTTTTAACAATGCATATTTATAGGTCATTTTCAGAGCCAACGTGCTAATTGTATGTAAAATGAAACTTTTTAAGGTTTTTAATGTTTGTATGAAAGATAAAACCGTATGAAACATGACCGTGAAATTTATATACCAATCTATAAATCTCTTTTAAAAGAATATTGACACCTATACATTATCACAATACTACATATCATAATACTAAGAAGTCTGTTATTTTAATCTAAGAATAGGCTTTATAATTTACGAGAGATTTAATTTAATGTATTTAAAATTTTCCAGGATCCGGTATTGTAATAAGAAAAAAATTTCACTACAAGGCATGAAAGCGTGTTAAATTTGACTTTAGATATTCTTTTTGAGATTTAAAGATTTTGTCTTTCTTCCCAAGACTTTTCTTCTCTCTACTCTTCCTTGCATGATGACGCGTAGAAGAGAGTATTTATCGTTTCGAACTATGTGGTCCAGATACGATGTCCAGATAGACAATTCGTCTTAACGCTTTATCGTTTGAGACTTTTACAGTCCAAGGAATTTTAAGAATACGCCTATATAGCCACATTTCGAATGCCTTTAATTTGTTTACAGATCTGGCTTTCAGGGTCCAAGCTTCTACCCCATAGAGCAGTTGCGACCATACATTAGATCGACGATCTCAATCTAATAACCATACTCAATTTCTTATTTGTAAACATTGACTTTTATCTGTTTAGTTTAGTCCTATCTTTTTGCTTTATCTGTTAATGATTTATATAAGAATTTGTAAATCATCTATATTTTCTGTCATAATTGGGGTTTAGTATGCAAATTTTTTGTTATTAATGATGCTCACTCCATTCCTTACTTCTTTCCCATAGTGTCTTCTAAAATATTAGTTGGGAGTACACATTAAATAATTGTGGTGACATTTCACATCACAACACACATCTCTGGCTGACTCCTTTTTGAATTTCTGCTTGATTTGTCTCATCTTTCACCCGCATGACCGCTGTTTGATTTTAGTAGATTTTTTATTAAATTAATATCTTGGTAAGTACTTTTGAAAATCTATATTAGATAAGAATACGCTTTCATTATAATCTCTGCATTTTTGTAATAGTACCACCATTGCGCACGATTCCTCTTTTGTTCCCAATCCACCTCTAAATCCAAACTATGTGTTGTCCAATTGTTCTTCACATTTTTTATTGACAGACCATTTAATGTTGTTATTAACCGGATGACATTTATGACTTTTATTTAATTTTGATAATCGTTACAAATCAAGTCTTTTAGTGACATATTATTCTTTTAATTTTTACTTCCCATTTAATGTCTATATTTTGTTAGTTATTTTTAGAGTAAATATATGATGACTAAAAACGAATTGATCAAGAGTAGTGAATCGATGCCGCTATTGGCTTGTATTTCAGTTCGTACGATTTTCGTTAATTAATTTAATGATACTTCTGGAGTTACAAGTGTATACTCAGTTTCTGTTGTTCCGTTTATTTATCTGAGATATGTTATTCATTCTTCTCTAGGGATGTACTTAATCTCAATCAATTCTTTGATTTGGTTTTTGCCCTCTTTCACATCTGTTTCAAACCCTCCGGTGGACTTTTAGGTCTTCATTTTATATAAGCATTTTTTTTCTTAGCATTTTACTTTTACCTCTTTTAATAAAGTGTGTCTATTTTTCTTTCTCAAAGAGCCTCTTTTATTTTTGCTTTTATATTGGTATTATAATTTTTCAAATTAATTCGACATTATTCCCACTTGATTCTTTTGTTTCAGTTATTGCTCTAGCCTAATTTGACATTTTTTTCCTTCAAATCATCAAATTTTCATAAATTGTTTATATTTCGTTGTAGTAAAATTCATATTTTCCAATAAGCCTAACATATGCAACAGCGGTGTCATGAAACCGAAATAATCCAGTTCTGCATAACGTTTTTGCTGATCGATTTACAAATAAATTTTCAAACACATCAAATTAATCATCCTTTTAACTTTCGTATACGCTCATACTTATCCAAATTAAATTTTCAATTTCCAAAAACTTATGATACCTCCTCAATCCGCAACCCTGCGCCACTGACAATATCTATTCCGGCTATCGACATCAGTCTAACAAACCTATCTCAGTTAGTTTCAAATTGTCGTCAATTACAACCAACTTTTCGGCTGAATTATTCGCAATTCTAAAAAGACAACCCCCTTCTACTTGTTATTAAAAAAGAACTTAAAAACATTTCAAATAAGAACATCCAAGTTCATTTTTTATGGGTGCCTTCTCATGTCAGAATTGAAGGTAACGAAGTTGTAGATAAACTAGCTAAAAACGCACCAACTAACCTGATGTCCGAAGAAAGTAACATAATGGTACAAAACGATTTAAAACCATACTTAAAACAAAAAATAATTCAAAAATGGCAACAAACTTGGAACAACACTCCATTAAGGCTATACGAAGTTAACAAACATCCATATCTTTGGAAACCAAAAGTAAAAGACAGAAGAGAGCATGTGATGCTTACCCGTGTAGTCTCCGGTGTAATTAATAAACGTATGAAAAGTCGATAGCATCTTGGTGCAAGCCGGTACGCCCTTATTGTGGCATTGTCTTGAAAAAGACAATGCCTTTATGGTTTATTTACTTTTGTAGAAATAAAACACAGGTTTTCTAAGAAGAAAAAAACTCAGCTTCAGAGTCTTAGAAAATTCGCAGAGCCCTTCGAGCAAAGTGCTCTAGGGAGCTACCCTAGACGGGTAAAACCATACTGACTTGAGATCCGAAAATGTCCCATATTTAAAGATAAATTAACTTTTATATGAAACTTTTTCATTTCTCAACCAATTAAATTTAATTATAAGTTCCAGAAGGAAGGGCGACGCACATCGAGGTGCGTGATTGGTGGCACCTGATGACACCCGTCTCCGTATCGGCCAGACACGACTTACTCATGGCTATTCACTACAGCGCAAAAATAAACCAGTTTGTGAAGTGTGTTTTAACGGTAAAACATTTTTTAATACAGTGTCCTTAATATAACAGTGAACGACTCAAATATAGCATACCCAACTGCCCTAGAAAAAAATACAGATACCCAAAGAATAATTTCTTATCTTAAAGACTGTCAACTTCTTCATAAGATTTAAAACATACATTGTAAAACACATACATATTATTATTATTATTTGTAAACTAATATATATACACTATTTGTATCAAGTGTAACATTAATCTAAATACGCTAATGCCTCTGCGTGGTAGATGCGTTTAAAAAAAAAGGTATTTTTATTTGATTATAGATTATATTAGATTTATATTAGATTAGATATTCAGTTTTGTGAAAGCGCCTGTCTTAGACAAATTAAAGGAGCGCTCCTAAGATTTTTCGGGGTTTGGCTTAAAATTAATTCGTAGTTTATTTTTATTATATTTAAAATAAAAATCATTTAGATTTTTTTTCACTTCAGCAACAAAAGTTTTGGTTGTGCAATGTATCGTCTACATGAAAGTCCTAGTATCTACTGGTATCGGTTAATCATTTGTGTAAATGTAATACAGTGTAGGTGCCATTACGCTACCCCAAGCGAGACCATTCATCTGCGTTCTTCATCTTACCATTGAATGATACGAAAAATGTTCTGTTCTGTAGATATACGCGGATAAAACACGTGATGTTTTAATCTAAGGCGATGTCATACAGTTTTGGAGAAATGTCCTCTAATTTAATATGTCGTAAGTGGCATTTAGATTGACAAATACCACCCCTGATACCCGATATCTTTTGTACCCGTTGTTGCTTTTTGCAAAATCGGGTACGTTATTAAGTACGTTAATAAGTATTACGAATAAAAATAAATAAGCAAGAAGAATATAAGTGATCTATATTTAAACCAAATGACAAAAAAAAAGGATATTATATATACATTTACTTCTAAATTAAATATTAAATTTTGATATGCCTGACAGTGAAAGATACAAAAACACAATTATTTAAAGTTGAAATAATCATAGCTTGTACAAGCACAAAGCATTTAAAACAATAAGACCGAACATATTATATGTAATTGTAATAGATATGTTGCCGAGAATCAAGTTACACTAAGGTACCGAAATATTTCTTCTTTTAGTATCTGCCGTAAGTGTATCTATATGTTTATGTGTATCTAAAATATAGTATATAGGATATTGAATTCCCTACATTTAAAAATCGAAATACTGAAATTAGACAGTAAAAAATTGGAATTTTAAGAATAATTTATAAATTGTTATAATTCAAATTTTACTACTTCATGAAACAAATATTTTATTCGTCATAAACTGTAGCAATCGAAACATCGGAACGTACATTTATAATATAATAAATGTTTCAGTGCCAATGCATTAAAAAACATACTAGTACATAAAAATGGACCCTTGCCTTTTCAAAGTTTATAATAGAGACTAATTTCAGTTTATCTATAATTAAAGCAAGTAATATAAATTACCACCATAAAATATTTAACTACAATAACCAAGTACGTATTTGTGAAATTTCTCGATGACTAAATTAATTGATATTTAAATAAATTTGAAGATCCAAAACGTACCTGCTGTAAAATTTAAAAATCTACGATTAATCAAATTATTGGCAACATCGGAGGTTTTTAGTTGGGTTCGCAAAAAAATGTATACGGATCCCAAAAGTGTTTTAACCTATTACGGAGTCCACTTAATCCGACGTGTTGGTCGGAGTCCACATAAAGCGCTACCCAGATAATAATATACACGGTGTATATTCGCCTGGAGTTAGTATAATACCGTTTTAGAACGGAGCTTACATTAACCGCTAGATGTATATATATATATATATATATATATATATATATATATATATATATATATATATATATATATATATATATATAAATATTTATATATATATATATATAAATATTTATATATATATATATATATTTATATATAAATATTTATATATATATATATATATATATATATATATATATATATATATATTGATATGATTGGTATTTATAGAAAATAATTTATAAGTTACACTACTAGATAATATTAGATATTAAAAGTATTTGGTTAATTTAATAAATTATATACTAGAGAATTTAATAAAAATTATTTATGTGAGGGCATTTTTAAGAAATTAGCATATAATAATTGTAAAAAGTTGTATTTTAATGTTGTAAATATATTTAAGTGAGCCATGTGACTAGGCAACCAACTATACATGTGAATGATAGACAGATATACATACTCTCCAAGTGACATTTTAAATAATTAGGAATATAAAGTGGGGTTATAATAATAATAATAATAATAAAGGTCTTTATTTTCCCTTCAAATTCATACAATACACAGAATATATAATTTATATATGCATAAAATACAATAAGAAAGAAAAAATGCCGAAGATCAGTTGGTGCTGATTTCAAGAAATCAGTACCTCTGCTTTTCATCTTAAGCAAGAGAGAAAAAAAAATATATAATATATTTTTTTGCATGTTATGTAACAATCAATTAAAAACCATAACCAATAGAAACATTTAACATTTAAATATTGTACAAAAACTATCACACAGTTTATACATACTTCATAACAGGTCATCAAATAGTTGCACATGTGTTACTCACTTAGCAATTTAGATTTAAGAGATTTCTTAGAAGATATAATCGATTTTAATTTTAATTCTTTAGCTAATCCATTATATACTTTTGATATTTGATATGTAAATGAATTTTTGAATTGTTCTGTACGATGTGGCGGAGCTGTAATTGTATTTTTATATCTTGTATTAACATTATGTATGTCAGTTCTGTATATAATTTTTTTAAAAAGATATGCTGGTAGAGAGTTTTTGATAATTTTGTGGAAAAGACAAGCAGCATGTAGAAATCTTCTCTTTTCCATGTTCAACCATTTAACATGTTTTAATTTGTGAGAAATAGGCTGGTGTCTTCTTACACCACAGATCAGACGAAGACACGAATTTTGAACCACTTGAATTCTTCTCCTGTCATCTGAACTAATGCAAGGCCCATACACAACATCTCCATAGTTAAATTTTGATAGTACCAGACTTTCGCACAATATTCTTTTTACTTTGTATGACAGATAGCGGCGATTATGGTAAATTGTTCTTAGACTGAGAAATGCTTTACTCACACAGGTGTTAATATGTTTTGTAAATTTGAGGTGATTATCTAAAGTAAAACCTAGATTTTTTGCACTAGTTACAGGTTTAATGGTTTCATTATTAACAACTATTTCAATGATGTTACTCATTTCCAAACACACCCTGTTTGGACCAAAAACCACCAGATTAGTTTTTTTAGAATTTATATTTAATGCATGATTTTCTGCCCAAGCAATCAATGATTTAATATCTTGATTAACAATCTCAATAGCACTTGCTCTGTGAACTGGGTAAAATGAGTGGTAAATTTGTGTATCATCTGCATAGAGATGAAATTTACAGGTATTCAAGGAGGTACCAATATTGGTGGTGTATAAAGTAAATAAGATTGGACCTAAGATTGAGCCCTGAGGTACACCTGACAAAATGTTTAGAAAATCAGAGATTCTTTCGTCTACTTTGACGCTCTGTTTCCTGTGATGCAAGTATGACTTAACCATATTCAATGCATCTATGGAAAAGCCGATTGACTTCAAAATTGCACAGAGTAGTGAATGATTGAGAGTGTCGAATGCCTTAGAGAAATCGATCAAAACTAAAATGGTAACCTTACCCACATCTCTTTCTCTCAAAATGTCATCAGTTATTTTAAGGAGTGCTGTTTCACAGTTGTGAAATGGCCTAAACCCGGACTGAAAATCAGTTAAGATATTATTGTTAGAAATATAATCACCAAGCTGCATTTGCATAATGCGTTCTAACACTTTTGATAAAGTAGGCAGAATACTAATAGGTCTAAGATCCTTATATTCGGTTGCATTGTTACATTTAGGTATGGGTCTAATTAATGCTTTTTTCCATTCATCTGGAAAATAGTTACTTGAGAGGCAACAATTCATTATATGCGCTATATAAGGAATGATTAATGGGCAACATTGAAGCAACATTTTTAAGTTTAAACCGTCTGAACCTAGAGCATTAGATTTAATGTTAGAATGTCTGAACCTAGAGCATTATAATAATAATGTTAGTTTAAAATGTTTAATTTATATATATTTAATGATTTAAGTGTATATTCTGATCTGAAAAGCCTAAATGTCAACAAAATTATTAATAAAAAAGTATGGAATTCTCTAGATCACCGGAGATGGCCTTGTTTGCGAAATGGTTTGTTCAAGAAAATTCAGACATGTATTTAATAGAACAAATGGAACATGATTTCTTACCAGATGGTTCTGGAACATCCAAAAAGATATAAATACCCGGTGATTTGGATTCAGACAAGCAGTCAGTCAGAAAGTTTTAGTAAGAAAGTCCATTCAGTTAGTCAATCAGTTATGAATGATGGCCAGTTTTAGTATGAAAATTAGTTAGAGGCAGTCAATCAGTTACAATTGTTCAATATAGTGAGTTAAATCAAGATTGGGAAACAGTATAAAGAAGGTATTATTGAAGATTAAAAATTATGTTATGTATAAATGATGATAATGGAAGAAGTATTAATTGAATATTAAAACTAAATAATATTTTGGTGATTGGATATTGATATATTGAAAAGAAGAATAAAAATAAATGCTGTTTGCTGGTTTGCTTGGTGGTTTATAAATGCTGTGAAGAAAAATATCTTAAATTGTTGGAAGCTGATAATTGGAAAAAGTAATTTCACAAAAACAAGGATAACCGAAGCTGAGAAGAAGACATTTGAGTGGTGATTATAATCTATATAGTGGAAAACAGTTCATTTAGGCATTCAGTGACAGAAAGGTACAAAAATTTGTTAATATAATTTAGTTAGTGTCATAACAATTTCAATTTTGAAGATAGTTTGTTTAAATTTTACATTGTCTATAGAATTTAATTAGTTTCATAAGAATTTCAAATTAAAGATAGTTTATTATAAATTTACATTGGCTATGTTAGATATATATGTGTGTTTCATAATAGATATAATAAAGATAATTTAAAAAAGTACTTACAAACTAATTCTTTAAGAACCGCGATAAAAACCCTATATATTATATTATTAAAAAATACTCATTGCTCATCATTCACAAACAACACATCATAACAAATTTGGCGCCCAGCGTGGGGCTCTCTATTTAAAAGAATTAGTTTGGGAAGATAAGTGCTCTCATATAATTAAATTAATTTTCATTAGAAAGAAAAAATTATAGATTTTATTTTTAATTATATTTGAACAAGTAAAGTCTCAAAATGTCTCAAAGAAAGAAAGGTACAAGAAGCAAAAAGAATGAAGAAGATGTGGAAGTAGAAACACAACCTATACAAGAGGAGATTTTAGTTCAAGTTCCACAAAATACTGCAGAAATGAATCCAGAAAGAGAGGAAAATGTCAATATGGCAGCTTTGATGTCATTAATGATGCAGATGAACAAGACAATGGAAGAGAATACGAAAAAAATGGAAGAGAATTCAAAAGAAGTCAAAGAGGACATAAAAAAAATGGAACAGAAATTGGAAGAGAATTATAGAAAATTAGAAAAGAAAATAGAAGATAATAATAATAAAATTGTAAAGCAAAGAGAAAAACAAATGGATAAAAAACTTGAAACTGCAGAGAAAAAAGTAGCAAATGAAATAAAAAGTATACGGAATGACTACAAGAAAAGGATAGACAATGAGAGGACAGAAGTAAAGAGGATTATTCAAGATAATAAGATATATATATAGAACAGAAAATAGAGTTGCAGAAATGTAACTTAGAAGTAAAAATTAACGAAGACAGGAGAAACACAGAAGAAAAATTAGACGATATACAACAAAATATCCAAATAAATAGTAATCAAATAAGAAATGTGGAACAGAGAATAGATGATATTTCACAAATGAGAGACATAGGGAGACCTTACTTAAATTTAACAAATGAGACTGGGATTAAATTCTCTGGTAATATAAAAAATTTGCATCCTAGAGTATACATAAATAGTTTAAAACATAAATTAAGATTTATGAATAATATTAATGATATTAAAGATTATATTAGAATGACATTAAATGACAATGCAGCAACTTTTTCAAACAGTTTTCAAACATTTGAAAATAAATTTTTAAATTATTATTGGGGTGAATTAGAGCAAGCAAAGTTTAGAGAAATTCTATATTTTGGAAAGTATAATCACAATTTAAAATCAAATATGGTAGATTATGCATTGAAACTGATAACAGTTGCAAAATATTTAGAACCACCACTTAGAGAGGATGAAACAGTTTTAAATGTATCTAGACATTTTGATGCTGATGTTGTGCAAACCGTAACTGTACAAAATATTAAAACAATAGATAGTTTTATTAATTTTCTTCAAAGAATACAAAGAGGCAATATGACAAGTAATAATAACAACAGAAAAAACAATAATAACTTTCAATATAATAAAAATGATAATCAACAATATAGACAATCATATAATATTAATAGATATGGTACTAGTTTACAAAATTTTAATAATAATAACAGTAATCAAAATAGACAGAATTTTAATAACAATACTAGTTATAATAGACAAAATTTTAATAAAAATACTAATTATAATAGACAAGATTTTAACAATAGAAGAAATACAGAGCGGCCTAACTATAACAGACAGGTAAATTGTGTACGAAGAAATAGAAGCTGCGAAGACAGGGAAAGAAATCGTATAAGGCAAGAAAATATGAGTAGAAGTCATAGTAGGGAAAGACATAGGACATCAGATCCAAGTGGTCAGATACAATCTGACAATTCTAATAATCAAAATTTTGTTCAGTAAACTTTCTGAATTACAAGTTAGGCCATTGCTATTATGAAAAACCTTCTGAATTTATTTCTTTAGATGAAGATAAAATTATTGAATCTATTAATTTAATTTATATAAATGCTTTGGCCAAAAATAAAATGATTAAAATTATGATAGATACTGGTTCAGAAAGTACTTTAGTCTCGGAGAATTTTATTTTTAATACATTAAAACTATCAGATATAATAAAGATTCCAAAAATTAAAATTGTTGGTGCAAATAATAAGAAGTTGGGTGAAATTGATAAACTAGCTAATTTTAAAATTAATATTCTTAATAAAGAAATTAATATGCAAGGATTTATTGTCAAGGATTTATGTGTTGATATATTAATGGGAAATGATGAATTGGAAAAGAAGAAAGTAAAGATAGATTTTGAAGACGTTTTATAAACCCAATAGTAGTAGTACGTAAAAGATCAGGTGAAATCAGGTTATGTTTGGATGCAAGGAATATTAACAAGATCACTAAAAAGCAATTTGAAGCACCAATGAGTATAGATGGAATACTAGGAAGAATTACAGGAATGTCATTTTTCACTAAAATTGATTTACAGCATAGCTTTTGGTTAATACCTCTAGAAAGAAAAAGTAGACAATATACAGGATTTCAGATAGATGGAGTAGTATATCAATTTAAAGTAGTACCAGTTGCACTTCAATCATCTTGCAGTGCTCTATGTAGATGTCTTCATGATATTTTTTGGATCAATATGAACATTTTGTAATTCACTACATTGATGATATATTAATTTTTTCTAAAACGGCTGAAGATCATGAGAAACACCTAAAAATTATAATAAATAGATTAGACAAAGTTGGACTAAAAATAAATCAAGAAAAATGTACATTTTTTCAAAAAGAAGTAATATATCTAGGTTATAAACTTAACACTAAGGGAATCGAAATGGATTCAGAACGGACACAGGTCATTCAGGAATATAAAACACCACACAATTTAAGAACTTTAAGAGGATTTATTGGAATAATTAATTATTATAAAAGGATGATACCAGATCTAAGTATAAAAGAAATTCCATTACTTGAACTACTGAGAAAAGGTGTAAAATGGAGATGGGATCAGAGAAGAGAACTAGCATTCCAAGAAATTAAAAACATTTTTCTGTCAAATTTAAAAATATACTATCCTGACTACACACAGCCATTCATATTAAGAACAGATGCATCCATAGAGAGATTATCAGGGGTATTATTACAAATATATGATGGGGTCGAATACCCAATACAATTCATTTCAAGAATTACAAAGCCACATGAAAAGGGTTACTCAGTTTCAGAATTAGAACTAGCAAGTATTATACACTGTGTCACAAAATTAAGATTTTATTTGTTGGGTAATGAATTTACAATAGAAACAGATCACCAAGCTTTAACATCTATATTAAATAACAAATATGGAAACAGTAGAATACATCGGTGGAGTCTAATATTGAGTGAATACTCCTTTGAAATCAAATACATTTCTAGAAAATCCAATATAGTGGCAGATGCTTTATCAAGGTTAGAAAATACATCACAAAAAGGGCAGCGAACAATAAAAATTGGATTAAATCAATTAGTAGAAAGTACAGGATTATATTCTAATGAAGAAATTATAAGACATCAGATCAATTTGAGTGAAAAACAAAAAGTCCTTAAGAAAGATGGAGTTTATTATAAAATAATAAATGGCATAGAAGTATATGTAATAACTAGAACTTTAGCAAGGAAAATATTGAAAAATTTACATAATAATTACATGCATATTGGTTCAAGAAAGCTATGGATGCTATTTAGGGACAATTATTTTGCAAAGAATGATATA
Source organism: Diabrotica undecimpunctata (assembly GCF_040954645.1). Taxonomy (NCBI): domain Eukaryota; kingdom Metazoa; phylum Arthropoda; class Insecta; order Coleoptera; family Chrysomelidae; genus Diabrotica; species Diabrotica undecimpunctata. The sequence goes on along the minus strand of NC_092806.1, from coordinate 88,973,575 downwards.
AGTATAGCAAAAGAAATTACTATCCAATGCCAAATATGTCAAATAAACAAAGAAAAGAATTTCAAAAACCAGAACACATATAGATCTAATGTTGTATATGAAAAACTAAATACAGTGTCCATGGATTTTATTTCAAATTTAGTTCGAAGTCCAACAGGAAAAAAGCATATACTAGTGATAGTTGATTTATATACAAAATTTATTAAACTATATCCCTGCTCAAGAACAAATGTTAAAACATTGAAATTATATATTAATCAATTTTTCGAAGAAATAGGACCATTTAGAAATTGCATAATAGATAATGCTACATATTTTAACAACCAAAAATTTCGAGCATTTTGTGAGAAAAAGGGAATCAACATTCATTTTACAAGTATCAGATATCCTCAGGCAAATCCTGCAGAAAGATATATTAAAGAAGTTATAAAATATTTAAGAATAGTGTGCCAAGATCAACATGAAACGTGGCAGCAACATATACCACAAGTAGAATATTTTTTAAATAATACACATAATTTAAATACAGAGGAAGTACCAGAATATTTAATGTTTGGCCATATAGGAAACAGAAAATGGATTAGTGAATATAATCAGGATATGTTAGAACAAGTAATGCAGAAAGTGAATAACCGAATTAGGAGGAAAGCTGAAAAATATATCAGAAGACAAAATCGGAAAATAAAAAAACCAATCACATTTCAAAAGGGAGATAAAGTGTTAATTCGTTCACTTAGAAAAAGTAATGTTAAAGAAAACCGTTGTAAGAAATTACAACCAATGTTTGAAGGTCCATACAGAATTGAAAATCAGAATGGACTAAATAGTTATGTGTTAGTAGATGCAGAGAACAGACTAAGAGGCATGTTCCATATCAACGACATCTTTAAGTATTATGAAGAGAATGAATAATGTTTTCTATACTTTTAACATTAATAATAACAACTGTTACTGATATATCCATTTTATTCAATAGACTTGATTTGTTAAATAAATGGTAGATTTCATTATTGTGAATCAATTTGACATCATACTTGTATCTTGTACATATGGAAATTATTTTGTATCCTAAAAATCATAATTTGGGGTTACATACTAAATAGATTCTATAAATAATTTGCTAAAAATGTCTTTCTAATATAATAAAGTGTAAAACTTACCAATTCATATGGATGAAAGCCTGTTGAATGGAAATAATTCCTAGATTTTGTTTATAAATAAACATAACACAATAATAGATGATTAGATTATATATGTTTATTTTCTCATATTATAGCCTCCATTGTTATATTTGACATGACAGTTTGACATAGACAGCGAACAGAGGTGTACTTAATAGAACAAATTTTCAATAAGAAATTACATTAGTGGACAAGAAAATTAATATTTAAAAAAATAATAAGTAAATTATTTATTTTGAATATTATTTTGGGGTATTGATATGATTGGTGTTTATAGAAAATAATTTATAAGTTACACTACTAGATAATATTAGATATTAAAAGTATTTGGTTAATTTAATAAATTATATACTAGAGAATTTAATAAAAATTATTTATGTGAGGGCATTTTTAAGAAATTAGCATATAATAATTGTAAAAAGTTGTATTTTAATGTTGTAAATATATTTAAGTGAGCCATGTGACTAGGCAACCAACTATACATGTGAATGATAGACAGATATACATACTCTCCAAGTGACATTTTAAATAATTAGGAATATAAAGTGGGGTTATAATAATAATGTTAGTTTAAAATGTTTAATTTATATATATTTAACGATTTAAGTGTATATTCTGATCTGAAAAGCCTAAATGTCAACAAAATTATTAATAGAAAAGTATGGAATTCTCTAGATCACCGAAGATGGCCTTGTTTGCGAAATGGTTTGTTCCAGAAAATTCAGACATGTATCTAATAGAACAAATGGAACATGATTTCTTACCAGATGGTTCTGGAACATCCAAAAAGATATAAATACCCGGTGATTTGGATTCAGACAAGCAGTCAGTCAGAAAGTTTTAGTAAGAAAGTCCATTCAGTTAGTCAATCAGTTATGAATGATGGCCAGTTTTAGTATGAAAATTAGTTAGAGGCAGTCAATCAATTACAATTGTTCAATATAGTGAGTTAAATCAAGATTGGGAAACAGTATAAAGAAGGTATTATTGAAGATTAAAAATTATGTTATGTATAAATGATGATAATGGAAGAAGTATTAATTGAATATTAAAATTAAATAATATTTTGGTGATTGGATATTGATATATTGAAAAGAAGAATAAAAATAAATGCTGTTTGCTGGTTTGCTTGGTGGTTTATAAATGCTGTGAAGAAAAATATCTTAAATTGTTGAAAGCTGATAATTGGAAAAAGTAATTTCACAAAAACAAGTATAACCGAAGCTGAGAAGAAGACATTTGAGTGGTGATTATAATCTATATAGTGGAAAACAGTTTATTTAGGCATTCAGTGACAGAAAGGTACAAAAATTTGTTAATATAATTTAGTTAGTGTCATAACAATTTCAATTTTGAAGATAGTTTGTTTAAATTTTACATTGTCTATAGAATTTAATTAGTTTCATAAGAATTTCAAATTAAAGATAGTTTATTATAAATTTACATTGGCTATGTTAGATATATATGTGTGTTTCATAATAGAAATAATAAAGATAATTTAAAAAAGTACTTACAAACTAATTCTTTGAGAACCGCGACAAAAACCCTATATATTATATTATTAAAAAATACTCATTGCTCATCATTCACAAACAACACATCATAACAATATATATATATATATATATATATATATATATATATATATATATATATATATATATATATATATATTATATATTATTACAAAACACTCATTGCTCATAAAAACATCATTCACAAACAAAACATCATCACAATATATATATATATATATATATATATATATATATATATATATATATATATATATATATATATATATATATATATATATATATATTGTGCAATTGTGCAATGGAATGAGCAATAAGTGTTTTTATATAACATAAATATAGGGTTTTTATCGCGGTTCTCAAAGAATTAGTTTGTAAGCACTTTTTGAAATTATCTTTATTATATCAATTATGAAACACACATATATATCTAATATAGACAATGTAAATTTAAAACAAACTATCTTTAAGTTGAAATTCTTATGACACTAAATAAATTATATAGACAATCTAAATTTAAAACAAACTATCTTTAACTTGAAATTCTTATGACACTAAATAAATTATATTAACAAAATTTGGTACCTTTTCTGTCAGTGAATGCCTGAATGAAAGTGTTTTTCACAATAAAGATTTTAATCACCACTTAATGTCTTCGTTGTCAGCCTCGATTATCTTTCTTTTGTAAACTTGCCTTGCCAAGTACACCACAATGTTTTAATTATCAGCTTCCACCATTTTAGAATATTTTTCTTCTTAATAGTATTTATAAATCAATAAAATATTTTTCTTTCTTCTTTTCTATTTATCCTTCTTTCTAATAATCTTTTTTTTTCTTTCAATCTCCAATCACCATATATTCACTCCAATCCAATATACATTACCTCCAGTAAATATATCTCCTATCACAATATACAATATATATTAACATAATTTTTAATCTTCAATAATATTCTCTTTATTCTGTTTCTTAATCTTCATTGAACTTACTATATTGAACATCTCACCAACTGACTGACTGTATTCTATCTTTAACTTACTGAACAACTGTCCCCATTGAAAATCTGATCTTACTGACTGACTTTCTGACCTTACTATCTTAAAATTACTGAACAACTGACTCTTTTGAATCCAAATCACATCATATTTATATCATTTTTTCTGTTTACGAATGTTCTTGAAAAAATATATGTTCGAATCTTTCTATTTCATAGACATAACCATGTTCGCGAAGATTCTACGGTGAACAAAGGTTAAATTCTGTCTATTGACGTCCCGTTTTAATATTTCTAGATAGTTCCTTCCCATTCTATATTGGCGATGTCAAACGAAAGAGGCGGCACGGTGCGGTAAAAATTTGAACTAGTGCACGTAGGATAACAAAACATTTTGTATTTATTTATACACACATGACATAGTTATAAACATTTTAAATATTATTAAATAAAGCACAATAAGGTAACAAAATGTTAAAAAGTATTGTTCTGCACCGCAATGCAGTAATTATCGATCGGAAAGAATAAGTATGCACTTTTTTCCTCGTGACAAAAATCTACAAGATCGTACATGACATTCCTTCGTTTTTTTTTTTTCATAAGTACATTCTTTTATTTTATTTTGAAGTGTCACAATTTTAGTTTCTTAATTTGTTGTAATTAATGTAACTAGTCTTAAATGTATTAATATTTGTTTTACCAATGTTCATATTAAAGTTAAGTTCTCCTATTGTACAGAAGTGATCAGTAGTAAAATGTAAATATAATATTGTATAATTTAGTTACTATTAGGACATTTACAATATGTAAATATATTAAATGTCATAATAGTAACTAAAGACAAACTGCTAAGTAAGACTTTAGATTAGAAAAAGTTAGTTAGTTTAGGTTAGAAATAAATTACTTATTATTCGATCAGTAAACAAATCGTAATATTGCTTGTTTTTTATGCTAATCAAACATAAAAAAATTGTACCATTTTGGAATAATAGTGATATAAAAACAACCAAGTGTTTTATTTATATATATTTAGGAAATAATATATCATATTTGCCACACAACAAAACGTGGCCAGCCTTTAACAAGGCCTCGCCTTCTTTTAAAGGTCTTTTTGTGTCTCCTATATATTTCAAAGTATCGAGCAGACTAACTTCAATTTCTTTATTTGCCATTGCATTAACAAAAAATAATAAATACAGATTATAACAGCCACCTGTTATTTTACCTACTAATCTCCCGCACTATGTACTCAGCCGCTTCGTCGACTTCCCGAGCAGACACGAAGCCGCGCGAGAGCGGCAGTCCAACAAGTGAAGCGAACCTAAGAACAACTCCTCGTGGTTCCTTCGCGTTATACATTTTATTTTATTGTAACAATGTTTTAATCTCCAATATAAATCTACAGTAACAAGTGTTAAACGTATATTTCGTGTACCCACCCCCATCCCACCTTTTATATTGTCGCCCAACGAGTGGCACGGAATAAAAAACGTTATAACTTTGTGTATTGTAGTTTTAGCGGGATTTCGTTCTCCAAGTGTGTTATATAGGACTCTGTTATCGCAACCTATATAGTGGGAACTATCTGTTATGTGTTGTTTCTCGTGTGAGCTATCACCGGAAAAATAAGATCGTTCGCGGAACAATTAAAGTTACAAGATAAAACGTTTGGCGCGTGATTTTGCCGGCATTTCTTCGTATCCCTGCGTAGAGGCTAATTGTGTGTACAGTCTGTTCCAAAATTGGCGCGTAAATTACATTCCTGGGTGCATTCTACATGAAATACTTTTGGAAATATTTTACATCAGGCTTACCAGTGACAGAACAGGACTTTGTTTATAGAATCTAGGAAAAACAGTAAGCTAACTGTTTCAAACTGTAAGTTTTTCTTTTAATATTTTTACTTGCTTCCTGCTGCAATCTGGACGTAAACCATTCGTACAATCTTAGATCGAAAGATAAGATGGCTAATACTGCTCCAGTGACGCTTTCGCAAGAACAATTTCAAGAACTCTTAACTCGCATTGCTGGTGTTAATGTTCAACACGATATTCCTCCAGTAAATGTGCAAACCGGTAACTTTGCAAAGTGCAATTCGCGATTTAACGGTAGTTCGGAGACTGATGTCAATGCTTTTATTGATGCTATTGTGGTATACAAAAACTGTACGGGTATTTCTGATGAGAACGCTCTCATGGGACTTCCTATGTTGCTTGACGGGTTCGCTGCGACGTGGTACCGTGGAGTCAGAGCTACCCTAACTGACTGGAACTCAGCTATTGACGTATTACGTTCAACTTTTGGTCCGATTAAACCTCCTCATCGCGTATATCGTGAATTATTTAGTAATGAACAAGACACTAAGGTCAAAACCGACGTTTTTATATGTAAGGCTAGGTCAATTTTAGCGCAGCTGCCTGCCGGTACGTTGACAGAGGCTATACAACTTGACATGGTGTATGGACTTTTAAATCGCAGAATTCGGGAAAAGGTTCCTCGCGATAAAATACAAACTTTTGGTGAACTTCTCACTCGTGCGCGATTAGTCGAAGAAACATTCGATAATATACCGGAAAACAAAGTTTCTAGCGAACAAAAACTTCCGTCTCAGAAAAAACTTAGATGCGCATATTGTAAATATACAGGACATGTTATCGAAGAGTGTCGTAAGCTAGCAAACAGTAGAAATAAACCTACTAGCGCTGCCCCTTTGGCTAAAACGGACTTTGTTGTTAAAAAGGAGCCTGCTTGTAATAATAATTTTACGTCTTCCAGTATAACATGTTATGGCTGTGGTAAACTTGGCTATATTAAAAGCAATTGTCCAGATTGTAGATCTAAAACAGCTGACGCTCGTGCTGCAGACTTTATGTACAATACTTTTGATGAAAATTTAACCATGGTCAGACCGTTAGTTTCGATTGATATTTTTAATTATAATGGTTACGCTTATATAGACACCGGGGCTAAAACCAGCGTTGCCGGATCTTCTCTTGCTAAACTATTATTGCAGGATAAAGTACCCTATACTGAAGATATCATGTTAATGACATTAGCAGATGGTCTACAACGTCGTGTAAACGTAAATATTTTTGAAGTAGATGTTAAGTTACAACATAAAACTATTCTTACACGTTTTATATCTGTCCCAGACCATGAAAACAGTCGAACCTTGCTCGGGTGCGACTTTATTCAACAAGCAAACATAATTTTAGACTTACCTAGTAATCAGTATTATTTTGGTGAATATCCACAACTCACTTTTATTTTTGACACTGATCTAGATCCTTTATGTTCTGTGAATAATGTAAAATTTGAAAATATCAAACTACGAGATGATGAAGCACTTGTTCTTAAACACGAACAAAAAAGTACGCTTAATGATCTTTTGCATGAGTTTAGCAAGGTTTTTGAGCCAAATGATGAACCTACACCTTATGCAGAACATGCCATAGTACTATTAGATGAATCTCCAATTGCATCACCTCCCTACAGAATGTCAGAGACCAAGAAAAATCAACTTAAGGAAGAACTAGACAAACTATTAGCGAGTGGCTACATTGAAGAGTGTGAGTCTCCTTACGCTGCTCCAGTCGTACTCGTTCCGAAGAAAAACAATAGTGTTCGTCTCACCGTTGACTATAGAGCCTTAAATGCAGTCACACGAGCAGACCGGTATCCCATCCCAAGGATAGATGATCTTTTACATGCCGCCAAGAAGACAGGATGTATGACAACTCTTGATCTTCGTAGTGGATATCATTTGGTTAGCGTCAAAGAGAGTGATAGAGACAAAACTGCTTTCGTGACACCTTTTGGTACATTTAGGTACACACGCATGCCTTTTGGACTCCGTAATGCGCCATCTACTTTTCAGCGTCTGATTGACCGCTTCAGATCAGGCCTGCAAGATGTCTTTATACTAGCCTATCTTGATGACCTAACAGTTATTTCGTCCAGTTTTGAAGAACACCTAGGAGACCTGAAGAAGGTATTCGAAAGACTGATCTTATACAAACTCACACTAAATCGGGAGAAATGTTCGTTTGTATGTGAAATAGTGCACTACTTAGGCCACATTATTACCCTCGAAGGAATTTCGCCGAATAACGAAAAAGTAGCTGCAATACTCAACATGTCGCCTCCTAATAATGTGAAACAACTCTTAAGTTTCTTACAAACTTGCTCATGGTACAGGCGTTTCATAGAAAACTTCGCTGAGATCTCAAAGCCGTTAAGCACTCTGACGAAGAAGAACTTTAAATGGACCTGGGGCCACAAGCAACACGAAGCTTTTGAAACACTTAAAACTCTACTGTGTTCGCCTCCAATTTTAAGACAAGCAGACAGCAGACTACCCTATATATTACGCACAGATGCTAGTGGTTATGCAATCGGTGCATGTTTACTCCAGGGGGAGAACGACGATGAACGACCAGTGGAATATGCATCTAGACTCTTGACTTCCGCAGAGCAGAACTACAGCACGACGGAACGTGAAGCTCTTGCTGTTGTGTGGGCTGTAAAGAAATTCAGAGGTTACCTGGAAGACGCTACCACCACTGTTGTTCAAAGCGACCATCAGCCCCTTAAATGGCTGATGTCTATTAAATCACCAACCGGACGCCTCGCCAGATGGGCTCTAGAATTAATGCCTTATGATCTGCGCATAGAATATATTGTTGGTAAGAAAAATGTGGTTGCCGATACACTTTCGCGACCACCACGCAATGAAACGGAAGAAACAATAGAAGTAACCTATGTTGTAGCCGATTTTCCTACACTTAGTGCTGTCGATATTCGACAAGAGCAGGTTTCTGACCCTGATATCGAGAAAATCATAAAAGGGCTTGAAGACCCTAACGAGACTTCTGTCGAATACAAAAAGTGGGTGGAGAGAGGATATGTGATGTCATATGGACTTTTGTACCGCTACACCCCAGACATTGATGAAGACGAGCCACAACTTGTAGTAGCTAGTGCTCGTATTCCACAAATTTTAAAACAATATCATGATGCTGATACAGCAGGTCATTGTGGTGTCGAACGCACATATCAACGCATTGCTAAAAGATATTTTTGGCCTGGTATGCGCAGGACAATAGCTGACTACTTACGTAACTGTGTAGACTGCCAGAAATCTAAGCCTACCAACTTAAAACCTGCAGGCCTACTCCAGACGCCTATACAGTCCCAACGCTTCGAAGTACTTAGCATAGATTTGTTTGGACCATTACCAGAGACTGCAGATGGTTACTGCTGGGTATTCATAGTTGAAGATGTCGCAAGTCGATGGGTGGAACTCTTTCCGCTAAAAACTGCAACCGCTGCCGCATGTGCCAAATGTTTAATCGACGAGGTCATACTGAGGTACGGATTGCCTCGACGGGTAATAAGTGACAATGGTGTACAATTCGCCGGATTCGTAATGCAAACGGTCGCAGAGTGTTTCGGTTTCAAACAATCGCTGATTCCTGTGTACCACCCCGCATCAAACCCTGTTGAGCGTAAAAATCGCGACATGAAAACCCAATTAGCTATCTTGTCTAAAGATGATCATACGATTTGGTCAGATAAACTTTCCGCCGTACGTTTCGCAATGAACTCTGCCAAGTGTGAATCCACAGGTTTTTCACCGGCGTATCTAACATTCGGACGCGAGTTACGCACCCCGGATGATGCCAATCGAGACTTTCGTGCGATAGTGCAGACTGAAAACTTTGTGCCGCAAATCACTCCGTATTTGCTTACTCTTAGTGATACGTTACGCGCCGCGCGCGAAAAGCATGAACTATCCCAGGACCGTAGAAACTCTTATCAGGACTCTCATCATCGTGACGTCGCTTTTAATGTGGGTGATCGAGTTCTCGTTGACACTCACGTCCTAAGTAATGCAAGCAAGATGCGTACATCTAAATTTGTGCCGCGTCGTGATGGACCGTATCGCATTTTTCGAATAGTCACACCTACAACATACGAAATCGCTTCTGTCAGCAACCCAGATACACCTGTTGGCAAGCACCACGTATCTGCGCTGACGCCCTACCATGCAGACCCTGGAGAAGTCCCTCCAGAACCCATTGGGCCTATCCGTAGAAGAGGACGCCCTAAGAAGAATACCACCTCGAAATAGATTCTTGCCCCACATTCGAGACGATTATGTGGTGCAAAGGGGGAGACTATAACAGCCACCTGTTATTTTACCTACTAATCTCCCGCACTATGTACTCAGCCGCTTCGTCGACTTCCCGAGCAGACACGAAGCCGCGCGAGAGCGGCAGTCCAACAAGTGAAGCGAACCTAAGAACAACTCCTCGTGGTTCCTTCGCGTTATACATTTTATTTTATTGTAACAATGTTTTAATCTCCAATATAAATCTACAGTAACAAGTGTTAAACGTATATTTCGTGTACCCACCCCCATCCCACCTTTTATAAGATAATTTTTACACACAACAATGATTCACCTACAAAGATTATGGAAGCTGTTTTGTTTTCCTACGTGCGTGATCAGCTGATCATCTGTCAAAGCGCCCCCTATAGTTCGTTGACATCGCCAATAGAAATTTACTATTCGAACTAAAATTCTATCGAGAATTTTATGGATATTTAGGCTTTTCAGAACAGAATACAAATTTATATATAAATTACATCTTACATTAATAAATAACACTATTTTTAATCCATAATTCTATATAAAAGTTCCTACTATTTATTTACTTGCGTATATACTTGGTTGCCTACAAAGATGGTGCACACAAATATATTTACAATATCATAATTATGAAAATAAACAAATACATTGCAAAATAACACACTTTTTAAACTTATTATGTTAATTCCTTAAGAATATGCTCATATAAATATTTTTTTATAATATTCTCTAGTATATAACTAAATTATTTCTTTAAACACTATCTTTGTTTCTCCTATATTTAATATCATCTCAATATATATATATATATATATATATATATATATATATATATATATATAAATATATATATATATATATATATATATATATATATATAAATATATATATATATATATATATATATATATATATATAATTTAATATATAATAATGTGCACTCGTAAGTGAATGGGATGTTTTCGGTCAATTTGGAGATAAAAAAAGACAAGAGTTGTGCTACTTTATCTATTTAATGACGACGTTTCGCCCACTGTTCAATGAGCATCATCAGTTCATCTAAAAGAGTGTTATTAGCGATACATCTAATATAAGAAACAATTAAGTAAATGATCTTACCTGTAAAAGATCTGTAGCATTAAAATGGTATTAATGTGAAGAAACATCAAAAATTAATCTATTAAATACATCAGCAAAAAACACAGAAACACAGAACGCCGGAAGATTCCCAATTAACGTAATTTTATATTAATTTTTTTAATTTAACTTTTGAAAACATTGATTGATTATAAAATCTATCAAAAAATGTAATTGTCAATTTTGAAATGTTATATTAACAACGACACGGCTAGGGTTCTTGACTGTTATGACCATATCATGCAAAATGAAGTATTTGAAAGCTCGAATGTCAGAAATGAAAATCAGCTGGTGAGATTGAAGGAAAAGTTTTGTAGATGCCAACATAAATGTTATGATATAATAAAAGAAATTGAAGAAGAAACCAATAATTAAAGTAGAATACGGAAGAATTAATTTTGTAGTATTAGTGCATGGTAAATTTGGCTTAAGTTGCTGATATCAGTTCTCTTATTTAATGCATTAGGTTGTTTCAAAATATGACACATCTCCATAAACTGTCTCTTATTAAGGTTACGTTCTCTACAGAGAATTCTAACATCATCACAATTCACAGTACGTTTGGTGTTGATTGCATGTTGTGCAAGGGCACAAGTATGTTTAGAAAGTTTAATGTCACTACGATGTGAAGTAAGGCGTCCTTTAAGGGAACGGCTAGTCTGACCAATATAACATGCATCACATTCAGAACAGGGTATGTGATAGACTACATTCACTCATTCCAAAAATGAAAGAGGTGTTTTAATTTTAGAAAACAAGTTCCTGACAGTCTTAGCTTTATTGATAGCAATCTTAACCGGGATATTGTTCTGTTTGTACAATTTAATAAGCTTTTCAGTAACATATGGGAAATAGGGTAGTGAAGAGTAATGGTTGGTGGAAGTTGCAATGTTAGGAGAAAGTAGAGTACTGTTGTTCATAATATTATTAGAAATCATTCTCAGTTGATCACCATCAGGTAAATCATCAATAGAAGACCCAAAACTTGTTGAAAAAAGGTATTTATTTATGAGAGAAGTAGGGTAAGAATTGTCAGATAGTATATTTCTGAGTAACAAAAAAAAATCCCTCTTGTTATCAGGATGTGTTAACCTATGTAGCCTACAGCTGAGTGCTTTTATAAGATTTATTTTGTATTCGAACGGATGGCAAGAATGATAGTTAAGAAACCTATTACTAGCCATAGGTTTCCTGTACCAACTTGTAGTTAGTGTATTGTCACTATTTCTAAAGACACGTATGTCTAAGAAAGAAATACTATTGTTAAGACAACACAGACCAACTAACGTCTAACTGACAGGAACCACGTGTTAAAAACCGAGCAGAGAGTCATGTAGTTCCTCAAGTATTAATTTATCCATTGTCATCGACCTAGAGTCAACACATAATTTAAGTTTGGAAAGATGTAACCCATATATGGATGTCATAGAAATCTAATTGCATTGTTAGCTTCAAGTACATAAGGCACTGAAGATGATCTGAGTAGATCGAAAACGTTATGCTGCTACTGCATAAATTTTGACGACACTTGTAAAAGTTTTAACTACATGTTTATTTTATATACCTAAATACAATGGTGAAGTGTTTTAACTTCTGTATGTTTTTTTAAACGATGGTATACAGCCAACTACTGGGATTTTCCCATTAATTTTTATTCAGATATCAAGTCATCAAGGACAAAGTTAACAAGGATGGGATATATGGATGAACAAATTGGTGTACCAAAAATTTGTAAGTAATATTTATCATTGAAAACCAAAAAATTAGTGTCGAACACCAATTGCAAAAGCTTTGCAAACACGTCCCAGGAAACGGGGGAGTTTGGTTGGATAGTGTTCCAATGATTCCTTAAAGAAGTGAGAACACTAGAAAAAGGAAGGTTAGTGAAAAGTTATACTACATCAAAGCTCACCAAAGTGTAATTAAGTGGTAGTTTGAAATTGTTAATAAATGCACTAAATTGAAAAGAATCAAAAATATTATAAGAATTGTGATAATCATAGGATTTAGATAGAATATCAGTTAGAAATTTAGCAATGTGTATATTTGGTGAATTGATAGAAGAAACAATAGGTCTCATACTAAGAGTTGGTTTATGTATTTTAGGTAAACAGTAAAATCTCGATGAATAACCATCATAGTTATGCAGAGATTTAGCTATGGTTTGGTTTATGACCTTAATATTCTTCAAATGCGTAATAAACTTGTTTATTCTATTAGTAAACTTCGAGCAAGGGTTAGAGGGAAGGAGTAGATAATAACGACTATCGTCCAACAAGGACTGGCTGAGGATATGTATTGATCTCTATCCATGAGAACTGTGGTATTACCCTTGTCACTAGTGAGGACCAAAAGGTTTGGGTGATTTTTTAAAAAAGATCCTGTTTCCCTATATACATTATCAATGATCGATTTGGACTGCTTAGGACGTTTGGTATAATTCAAAAAAATGTTATTGGAAGAAGACCTAAGGAATAAAAGGTCTGAGTCATCTGTATATGACAAAATATTCTCAACATCAGCAAAAATCCTACTAATGGAATAATCCCTGAAAGATGGTTGAAGGCCAAATTTTGGTCCATTAAATAATAAGATAATTTATTTAAGATAAGATCATTTACTTAATTGTTTCTTATATTAGATGTATCGCTAATAACACTCTTTTAGATAAACTGATGATGCTCATTGAACAGTGGGCGAAACGTCTTCATTAAATAGATAAAGTAACACAACTCTTATCTTTTTATCTCCAAATTGACCGAAAACATCCCATTCACTTACGAGTGCACTTACTACTTACGTAGTATAAAAATGACAAGGGACGGTTTTCTCTCTGCACCAGTAACCATGCGGATTGCAACAGACTAACACATGAACTTCGGTGTCTTTAAAGATCTCCTCCACCATATTTCGGATAACCCTCCAATCTAATTGGCGGCACTCCAACTTTGGCATGGCTAACTTTTGCACGTCGGACTCTAGTACGTGCGCTCTTAATTGAAGTAAGGCTTTCCATACATCTCGGTAGGTAGGTTGGTCACGGGCAGTGTCGTTTGTTACCAGGTAGAAAAGGTAACGTGATGCTTCTTGAAGTTTCAAGGCTTTCCTGACAGCTGTCACTTGGCATTGAAGTTCTGCAACTCGACCGAACTTCCTTCGAAAGACGGATGCCAACCCTGGTGCGTCTTTGATACTGGCCGGGATGGTAAGGGCCAGCGAGTAGTCATCGGGAAGCGCGAGTAGATCTTGCTTTTGTTAACACCATGTCTTGCTTTACCGGTACCTCCATAGGCCCCCATGAATTCCTCGTCATGAGGTCAGACACATCTTGGACTTGGTTTACTTCTACTTCTTCATCTACGTCGTGGTCACCTTCGAAAGACGCCAGGTGGTTATGGTGTACTATCATCGATTTTCCCTTCGGAATCTTGCTTATTCGCTAGATGACATCGTTTATCTTCTCCATAATGAGGTATGGACCTTCCCAAAACTGCTGCAATTTGGGAGAACAACCTTTTCGTTTTTTGGGATTACAGAGCCTTTGTCGTTCTTCTTAAAGCAACCCTTTTCGGCTTGTGTATCGTACCGTTTCTTCATTCGGTCGCTATCGATCTGAAGGTGGGAATTAACCAACTCATGTACATCATCCATTCTTCTTCGTAATTCGATCGCATAATCTTCACTTGCTACTTCTTCTCCAGGTCGACACCCAAACTCTAGATCACAAGGTAGTCGCATCTCGCGTCCGAATACGACTCTGGCTGGTGTCTGACCTATTGATTCGTTAACAGCAGATATGTAGGCCAATGTGAAGAACGGAAAATATTGGTCCCAGTCTCGCTGATGATCGGACACCATCTTTGTCAAATACTTGCCAACTGTCCTATTGATCCGTTCTACCATACCACCCGATTGCGGATGATCCGCTGTAGTTCTTGTTTTCTTCATGCCTAGTCTATCACATATTCCTTGGAATAGATCGCTTTCGAAGTTCCTTCCTTGGTCACTATGGATCTCCAAAGGCAATCCAAATCGGCTGATATATTCTTGGATCAACTTATCTGCAACGGTGGCGGCCTTCTGGTCTGGAACTGCGTAAATCTCGACCCATTTAGTAAAGTAATCCATTACTACCAACATGTACTTGTTCCATTTTCACTTTCTGGAAATGACCCAGCGATGTACAAAGCTATTTTTTCAAACGGGCTTTCAACATTATATTGTCTCATAGGAGCTCTCCTTTTTTGGTGAGGCCTGTTACTCGTAGCACAAATACTACATTGCTTACACTAGTCCTTTACGTCGTTGGAACTGTTCGTCCAATAAAACCGTTCCCGAATTCGCTGAATGGTTTTCTTTACACGGAAATGTCCTCCTGATGGACTGTCGTGTAACTGACGAAGTACTTCGGCTATTCTGCTCATTGGGATCACCAACTGTCTTCTCTTCTCTGAACCGTCATCATTTTCCAGTACTCGTTTAAGCAAGCTATCTTCCATGATAAATGAGTCCCACTGGGCCCAATACGTCTTAACTACTGAGCATAGGTTTGATATTTCTTGCCAAGGCCTTCGACGGTTTTTCTCTTTCCATTTTCGAATATTTTGTATAACTGGATCTCTCTCTTGTTCTTCCCTTATCTTAGTTATCTCACTGCGGCTTCCTTGGATTCCGTTTTGTTGCAGTGGAAACACTCTGCTGGGCATGGCCTTCTGGAAAAAGACACAGCATTTCTGTGACTAACTCCGGCCCGGTGCTCAAACTTGAAATCGTATTCTTGAGTCGTTTGATCCATCTGACTATCTGACCCTCTGGATTCTTAAACTGCATCAACCACTTAAGGGCGGCATCGTCAGTTCGGATTAAAAACTTCCTTCCGTAGAGGTATTGATAAAAGTGCTCTACTGATTTCACTACTGTTAGTTCTCTTCTCGTGACGCAATAATTCCGCTCAGGTTTTGATAGAACTTTACTAAAATATCCAAGGACTCTTTCCTGTCCTTGAATCTGAGATAGCACTCCTCCAATTCCCACATTACTTGCATTTGTATCTAAGATGAACTCTCCTTCTGGCAGTGAGCTCATAAATCGTGATCATTTTCACAATTGATTTTATATATTCACTTTTGGACACCACTGTACTATTTTTAATAATCTAATTTATTGAATTTATTTATTATCAAAAGTTCTACATTTATAACACTTACAAGTTTATTTAAAGTCTTTATTTGTACAATATAACTAATATAAATAATTTATTTCACACTAATAATTATATAATTTAATTAAATTTATTACAATACGCGTTACAATTCGAAACTCGGCGCGTTATTTTTATTAGACTAACAGTTTCCAACAAATTTCCCTCCTTAAATATAAAATACAATTATTCGAGAATCCCTTTGAATTCGGACGGCGACCCTCTCGAAAATTCAGGTTATCGAACATGTCTTTTAGCTGAGCGGCGAAATTACTAGAATAGAATTGAATTAGAAATAATATATTTACAGTTTAATGCGTCCTAATATTTATCGTAACATTACTTTTTCTATAAAGTATGTCATTGTTCATTTCAAACAACTTATGCTCACTGGATTGTAACGTCTCCTTTAATTTACATATATCATCTTGCCCTTGTTTAATAGCTAAATTATGTTCAAAAGTGTTTTCCTCAATTTTTAAAATACTTCCAAAGCACCTACTTAAAGCATCAACATGCTTCATGTCTGTTCCACTTCTGTGTTCAATAGTATAATCAAAATTATCAAGAATGAGACTCCATCTCATAATTTTAGGGCTAACATCCTTCTTCTGTAAAGCTGTTTTTACACTATTACAGTCTGTCAATATCTTAAATTTAATTCCATATCAGTATACTCTAAATCGGTTAAGTGTGTTGATAACGGCTTTTAGTTCCAAAATAAAACTATGCTGGTTAGATTCTGCTTGGGTAGTTCTCTGACTTTAAAAGAACACTGGATGACATTTTTGGTCTGCTTGTTTTTGGAGTAATATCCCACCATAACCAGTAGAGCTTGCATCACAATGGATTTGGGTTTCAGCTGTAGGAGAATAGAGAGCTAAAACAGGTTTGGACACTAAAATTTGTTTTAAACTATGAAAACTTTTCATTTGTTCTCTTCCAAATTCAAATGAAATATTCTTTTTTAATAGATCATAAAGTGGTCTAGCAATTATTGAATAGTTGGGAACAAATTTTCTAAAATATGAAGTAAGGCCTATGAAACTGTGCAACTGTTTAACATTTCGTGGTACTGGGTACTCTTTAATTGCACTAATATGTCTATCACTTGGTCTTATCTCATCACCATTAATTATGTAGCCTAAATGATTTATTTCAGTCATTAAAAAGGAGCATTTGTCAAGACGGAGATTCAATTTGTTTTGAACCTATAAGCAAAATATCTCTTTTAGAATATCTAAATTCTCTTCAACAGTTTTTGTTGCATTAATAAATCATCAATATAAATTTGTAATTTTTTATGTTCCATTAAGTTCTTGAATATAGTATGAATGTATCGTATAAAAACAGATGGTGAATTGCGCAAACCAAATGGTATTTTCAAAAATTCATATTGAGCACTGGGAGTTACAAATGATGTGTATTTAATTGAAGATTCCTCTACATTAACATGATAAAAAGCACTTTTGAGATCCAAAGTTGAAAAATAATGTTTATCTTTAAGTTGACAAAGTTGATCTTCAATTAGTGGGATTGGAAAATTATCCCGTAAAGTGATTTTGTTTAATGAACGATAGTCTACATATAGTCTGAAGTCATTAGTTTTCTTTTTAATTAAAACTATTGGTAAACTATACTCTGAATTACTCTTACGAACAATATCCTTATCTAACAAGTCATTAATTATTTCTTGTAAAGCATTTTTTTCAGCATATGATAACCTACGCGGTTTATAATAAAAAGGACCATGATTTGATCTACAATAATTTTCATTTCACATTTAGTCATAGTTCATTAGGT
Source organism: Diabrotica undecimpunctata (assembly GCF_040954645.1). Classification (NCBI taxonomy): domain Eukaryota; kingdom Metazoa; phylum Arthropoda; class Insecta; order Coleoptera; family Chrysomelidae; genus Diabrotica; species Diabrotica undecimpunctata. The sequence goes on along the minus strand of NC_092806.1, from coordinate 88,955,570 downwards.
CTTTCTGGATTTACATAATCAGTCATAAAAATATCAAGTAACTTTTGTCGATCTAAATTATTTAAATTAGGATTGATATCAATATTAATTTCATTTTTATCTACATAGTCAATATGTAAAATATCATTGTCAATATTTCTATTTTCAATATCTTTAGAAGAAATCTCTACTTTATTCCCTGAAAAAGATACGGTAAGTTTGTCGTTCTGCATCAAATCTCTACCTAACAGACATTTATATGGTATCGTTTCGTTTGGTACAACATAAATGAGTAAATCAATAAGTATGTCATTAAATTTCATTTTAAACAACACAGAACCCAAAATTTCTAATCTACCTTAGTTAATACCCTGGAAAGTTTTCTCAGGAATATCAGAAAATTCAAAATTGAAAGATTTTACAGTATCTAAAGTTATTAAGGATATAGCACTATCTGAATCTACAATAGAATCAATGTAAATAGAAATTTTGTCCTTCAAAAAACAAATTGGCAACATATACCCACTTGCATTATGCTGTTCCACAAAAAGTGCAGTGTTATTTTCTACCTTGACCTGGGGTGGATTCATCCTGGACTCATTCTTGGGGCAATTATTTCTTTGGTAATGCATTGCTCCACACATATAACATAAACCCTTCTGTCTAGCTGGTTTAGTACATTGAACTGCAGAATGTCCCATCTCATTACAGTTGTAACTTGTAATAGCTTTGCTTCGTGTAGCTGGATTATTTTTAAAAGTAGTTGGTCTTTGCCAGTTATATTTTGAATATTCACGTTTTGTATTATAGTTTTCCTTTGCATTAGGTTTCTCTCTTCTATCGCTTATTCTATCTTTTCGGGCACTAACAATTCTTTCATAACTCATGATGTCTTGATACAGGGTGTCTTCATCACGATGCTCTTTTGGCATAATAAAATTACTTAATTCCTTACTCCATAAACCAATGGCAATTTGTTCTTTTGTTTCTTCAAATGGCAGTTGAGTGTTTTGCATAGAGAAACTTTCATATGGAAATAAATGGAAACATCCTTATTTGGACTTTGAGTACACTCTTGCATCTTTCTCCATAAATTTGTTTTATTTTGTGAAAACAGAAACGTGTTCCGGAAAGCTGTTTTGAATTTGGACCAATCTGTGATTTCTTCATTTCGGCCTATAAACCAGAACTTTGCAGCACCTTCGAGATTGCTTTTGGCTGTTTGGTATATAAATGCACCTGGCCAATTGTGTAGTACCGCTGTAGACTCAATTTGCTTTAACCATACTGCTGCTTGGCTGGAATCACCTTCACCATTAAATTTTTTAATAGTTGTAGATAAATCTGGCATTATTATAAAATTTTGTACAGGATTACTTATTGTTCACATGCTGTTTTGTAGTTGTAACATTTGAAGCATCTGTTCATTCTGTTGAAGCAATGAATTAACAAGGTTTACCATATTATCATCATTCGGATTAGGATTCACATTATTATTATTATTTGCGCCGGAGCAATTCACTTGGGGTGTTATCAACTACACGTGTTGATAACACAGGTGGTGGAGTACCCTGTAAGTTATTTTCGAGGTTATCCATCCCAAAACAGAAAACATAATTTCCTTCTGTCCTAACAATACAGGGGGAACATAAGTATAACCCCACACCTGATTCTGTAGAAAGCATGTCTTCAATTTCTTAAGAAATAAAAATAAAACACCAACATGGTTCACACAACTTTATTCCAACTTTATGTCTTACAGTCTTCTCGTCGTCTATCATCTGTCAGCTGTCATTACACAATAACAACCTTGACAGAGCATCAAATTTAAATTAAAAAACGGCGGTAACAAGAAGCTTACAATATTTGTTTTTTTTTAACTTGATTTGAAAGTTTCCTTGGTGTTTCCTTTGGTCTCTTTTAAACAAGAGGTTCATACAGAATCTTTATTATAGCAATCAAGAAGCTACGAGTTACAAGTTACATGACCCTGGCCGGAATAGCGGTACCGGATGACATGTGTCTGTCATCAGTCTTCTTCTTTTTTACCTTTAACATAATAAATTACACGTTCCCTTTTTTTTAGATAGTACAAAACTAAAATACAAATTCAACTAAAATACAAATACAAACAAGTAGCCACAATTTCAATTTAACACATAGTCCTTTAAATATGTAGGAGACTTGTGAGATCTCTTATTTGTTTTAATGGTAGTGTTACCTTCCTACTGATGCCTTACATTCAGTAGGTTATGTGAAATGCAAGTGTTATTTTTATATCTAGGTAAATCAACAATAACGTCATTATTTAAACTAACATTTTCAAACATCTTAATCTCAATATCAGTAAGACCTTCATGGTCACTATGATTTTCACAGATATCACTATCATTCTGACTTACAATTTTAATATCAGATTCAGTTGGGATATCATATCTACCATGACCAGTTGGGGTACTAACATTGTGTACTTCGTTATTGTCAAGCAAGATATTTTCATTTTTAAATAAATTCAAATGAAGATCGTATAATAAAAAGTTACACCATAAATTTGTTCTATTTAGAAACTTTCTATTCCGTCTACATTCTGTACCTTTTGAATCCTGAACAATATAAGACCTATCATTAACTATGTCTCTTATTACTCCCCTTTCCCATACTTTTCCTTTCTGAATTAAAATGTTATCCCCTTTATTAAGTTTATCTAATTCTTTTGCATTTCGGTCAAAATATTTTTTTTTGAAAATTTTGATTATGTTTCAATTTTTCCTGTATCATACTGGAATCTAAAACTTTTGGAATTAGATTTTCATTAGACATAGGTATCCAAGTTTTTAACATTCTGTGCAAAAATAGTTGGGATGGAGAATAGTCTAGATTTGTTAATGGGGTGTTACGGTATTCCATAAGTAGAATAGGCAAATCTTTAGTAGATTCAGACTTTTGTAACATTTGTTTAGTTATTCCTACATATTTTTCAGCAAGTCCGTTTGATTGGGAATGGTACGGACTGCTAAAAATAACTTCAAAATCCCAATCTTGAGCAAACTTTTTAAAATTCTCAGAATTATATGGCATATTATCTGCATAAAATTTTTCCGGGATACAGAATTGAACAAATTTTTCTTTGCAAAAATTAATTACCTCTTGAGATGTTTTACCTTTAGTTTCAGTTACTTCCAACCACTTCGAGTAGGAATCCACAATCAGTAAATAGTTCTTATTATCGTATTGAAAGAAATCTGAAAACAAATATTGCCACGGTCTACAAGGTATTAAATGATTACTTAATGGCTCTTTTTGATTAGATCTTTGAAATATTTGACATTTTTCACACTTTGAAATCATATCCATTATATTTCTACTTAAATAGGGCCAATATAGTAATTGTCTAGCTTTGGCTTTAGTTTTTGAAATACCAAAATGTGCTTTATGAACCTATTCCAACATTTCTTTCCTTAGTGAATTTGGAACAATAACTTTATATTCCAAAAATAATAAATTATTAGATAAATAAATCTTTTCTCTTAATTTATAGTAAAACTTTAATTCCTTGTTCAAATTTTTATCACTAACAGGCCAAGATTCAATACAGTATCCTTTTATTTTTCTTAACGTTTCATCATTATCAATTTCCCTTTGAAATATTATTTTCTTATTCTCACTCATAGGAATATCCTTAGATATGGCATGAATGGCATATTCCATTTCTGGATCATCCTCAACTTCTGTTTTAAATATGACCTAGATAATATGTCTGCAATTACCATGTCCCTACCTGGCAAATAAACAAGGTTGATATCATACTTTAATAATTTAAGTAACATTCTTTGCAATCTAGCACTGACTTTATTAAGATCTTTCTCAATAATTTATATCAAAGGTTTGTGATCACTCTGAACCACTCTTTTATACCCATAAATAAAATAATGAAATTTTTCTACTGCAAAAACAACTGCAAGTAATTCCTTTTCTAGATGTGCATACCTTTTCTCAGCATGAGTAAGACAACGGGATGCAAAAGAAACTGGATGCCCTTCTTGAATAAGACAACACCCTAGCCCTTCCCCAGATGCATCACACTGTATTATTATTTCTTTTGTATGGTCAAATATCCTCAAAGTTGGTGAATTAGTTATAAGAAACTTCAATTGATTTAATTCAGATTCATGATCACTACTCCAAGAAAAATGTACATCTTTCCTGGTTAAATTTCTTAAATTTGAAGTTATAGCTGATAAATTAGGAATAAATTTCAAAAAAAAACTTGACCATACCAAGTATTCTAAGAACTTCTGATCTATTTTTAGGTGATTCTAAAGACATTACTGCTTCTATATTTTTAAAATCTGGTTTAACACCTTTTCCTGATAAGATATGTCCCTTAAATGATACCTCAACTAATTTGTATTGAAATTTTCCCCAGTTAAATTTTATATCATTATTTATATCAATAGCAGTTCGAAATACTTTTTGAAGAGCAATGTCATGTTTAAGTTCATCTCTACCCGATATAATAATATCGTCAAGTCAAAATATATATTAACATTATCAATGACACCAAACATTTCAAAGTTATTCCCTTGGAAAATCTCTGGTGCAGAGCAAATTCCGAACGGAAGGCGATTGAATTTGTACCTTCCAAAAGGTGTGCTAAAAGTACATAAATCTGTCCTTTTTTTATTTAATTCAATTTGCCAAAACCCGTTTTTTATATCTATAACACTAAAATATGTTTTTTCCTGAAAGTCTACTTACTATGTCATTACTAGTTGGTATAGCAAAATGTTCTCTACGAATAAATTTATTAAGTGGCTTGGGATCTATACATAACCTTAGTTTATTTAAAGGTTTTTTCTCTACTATCAACAAATTGTTTACCCATTCAGTTGGATACTCTACTTTCTCAATAACTATGTCTTCCTCCAAACTATCTAGTGTCTCCTTTAGTTTATCATGCATTCACAATGGAATTTTTCTACTATATTGAATAATTGCCTTAGCATCATCTGAAAGTTCAATATTACAATATCCTGGCATTCTACCTAACCCTTGAAATATCGTTTTAAACATTATCAAAATATGTTCTTTTTTAGTTGGCAAGGTGGTTTCTATGGCATTTACTCTTTTTATCAAGTCAAATTTAATACAATCGCTAAGGCCTAATATTGGTTCAGCATTAAAATCAACAATCAGAAACTTTAATTTACAGGAGCTATTTTTATACTGACATTCCAAAAAAACTTCACCTACTGGTTTAAATTTAAAATTACCATAAACAACTAGGGTTGTTAATGTTTTATTAAGTAGCAACTTACTTGATAGAGAATCAAAAATATACTTAGGTAGAATGCTGATATCAACACCTGAATCTAATTTAAATTTTACCTCTTTTCCAGTTACCATCAATGTTTCATACCATGAATTTTTACTCTTGGAATGACACTCATATACATATATTAAATTATTTTTATTTTCTTCCTCCTGGACTGTATTAACAGTTCTTTCTCCTCTAGGTGGATCAGCGTTCTTCTTACTACTACCTTCACATGTTTCTTCACTTCTATTAGGACAAGCTTTGCAAAATGACCTTTAACTTGACAACTAGCACAAGTCTTTTTTTTTTTATTTAAAGAAACAAAGTCGCATCCACCCAAAGGTTATTAGCAACACTCCTGTAACATTTGTAATAATATTAAATTAACGTTTGTAACAGTCAATCATTGTAACAATTAATTACAATTTGTGAACAATTGAACATTTGTTACAATTAATTAAGTTAAATTGTGTGTAACATATTTATACATTTTAAGTAACCTAATAAATTGTCCGGAACTAAACCTTTGTTGAGTAGTGCTTTCAGGTTATTTGGCAAATTGTAAGACTATCTTTGATTTACATATTTAGGACAGTCTATCAAGAAGTGCTTTATACTGTCTACTGTATTGCATTTTGGAGGTTCACTATTTGAGAAGAGATAGGCATGAGTATACCTACAGTGTCCAAGTCGTAGACGTGTAATAATAGTTTGGCATCTTCTACTTCTGGCTGTGCACTTCCATGAAAAAATATCACTTTTGATGGTTCTGAGTTTCGAACTAGAGTCATTCCACTCCCGATTCCACGCACTTAACACCTTATTTTTGAAATAAACTTTTAGATCGCCTGCGATACTCCGACACTCTGTTTCTGATACGTCACTGGTGATAGCGTTACGCGCACTAGTATCTGCTTCTTCATTCCCTTCTATGCCTATATGAGATGGTATCCATAGGAAGTGGACTCTTCTGAAATTTTCTTGAGCTTTCATTAATTCGGCCCTGATAATTTTCTCAATGGGGTGTTTAGGGTATACATTTTGCATAGCTTTGACTGCGCTGAGAGAGTCAGAAAGGACTAGACAACAAGGGATGTTTTTAATATTTACTTGCTTGATGGCTTTGAGCAAACCAAATAGTTCTGCAGTATAGATGCTTGAATTTAGAGGAAGTCTAAATTGAAAAGTGTCATTTGGGGTTACCACTGCTACTCCAACGCCAAGTTCACCTTTGGATGCATCTGTATAAATTTTAATCCACTCATTGTATTGTTGATCTAGGATTGAATTTAGTTTAACTTTAAAAATAATAGGACTAGTTTCATGTTTATTATTATATGCTTAACGCTGTAATGACTTTGGGCTGTTCAATAGTCCAAGGTAGATAGTTATTGGTATTCGTTTGAAATACTGTTGGGAATTGAATGTTCAGTCTGGAGCTATATAATCGGATTCTCTCGTAATCAGGTTTGGGAGCACGGGGCTTATTATTGTAATAATTAATATATTTGTTACTAAAAGTATTACAGTAGAGGGTTTTTTTTATATTTGAGGCTATAGATGTAGCATGCGCTAGAGCTAAGTATATTCTTCGGTAATTTAGAGGTGTTTCGCCGGCTTCGCTCAGTATGCTTTCGGAGGGAGTTGTCCGGAAGGCTCCGAGTGCAATTCTAATACCAGCGTTGTGTATGCTGTCAAGTTTTTTAAGTAGTGTTTTTGAAGTAGATGCATATGCAATTCATCCATAATCTAATTTAGATCTAATTAGTGTTTTATATATTCTCAACAGAGTTTCCTGATCTGATCCCCAATTTCGGTTTGCCAATGTTTTCATTAGATTCAGTCTGTTATGACATGTTAAAACTGTTTGTTTTATATGTTCTTGCCAAGTAAGTTTTTGATCAAACCACATACCTAAGAACTTTGCCTTTGGTTTAAATGGTAGCGTAGTGTTGTATAATTTTAATGTAGGGGGCATTGATGAGACCTTTTTGGAGAAGAGTATACCTGATGTTTTTGTTACTGAAAATTTGAATCCGGTCGTTAGAGACCATTGTTCTAATTGGTTTAGAAAACATTGCAAAGCGTTTGTCATTGATTCGGTGTTATTTCCTTTGATATAGACAACAAGGTCATCTGCGAAAAGTCGAGCCTTTAGAGGTAAGGTAAGGTTGTTAATAATATTATTTATTGCCACTAAGAATAAAGTAGGGCTTAGGACTGATCCTTGGGCTGTTCCATTTTCTTCACTTTTCTCCTCTGAGTAAGTATTATGTACTCTTACGCAAAAAGATCGGTTCTGTAGAAAGTTTTTAATAAATTTCAGGCAATTTCCACGAATATTCCATGAATGTAGTTCTTTCAGAATATTGAATTTCCAACAAGTATTAAATGCCCTTTTCAAGTCGAAAAATATTGCAATACAATGTTGTTTGGTTGCTAGCGCTTCATGAATGTCAGATTCTAGATCAAGAATATTGTCAATGCCCGAACGATTTTGTCTGAAACCGTTTTGTTCCGGAACTAAACGATTTGATAATTCTAATGTCCACGTTAATCTAAGATTTACCATTTTTTCCATCAATTTGCTCATAGAACATGTTAAGCTGATTGGTCTGTATGAGTCAGGTTCTAGGATTAATTTTTGAGGTTTTAAAAAAAGGAATATAATAGCTTTAGACCAAATTGATGGAAATTTATTATTTTGCCAAATTAAGTTAAAAAGTTGAAGAATAAATAATTTTGCTGAGTAAGGAAGATGTTTTAGAAATATTGCCGGGATATCGTCTAGGCCCGGGCTAGTATTTTTTAATTCGGATAAAGCATTTTCCAGTTCTTTAAAAGTGAAAGGTAGATCTAATGGATCATTTAAATTGTCATTTGCAAAAAGATCAGTATTCTCTATTATTATTTTCCTTTCAAGGAGTGTATCACTGTAGTTACTGTTTGAAGACATTTCTCTAAAAGATTCAGCTAGGGTATTAGCTATTTCTTGAGGAGAAGTTGAAATCCTATTGTCAACTTTTAATTTAGAAATCATTGGCGTGTATTTCAGACCAGAAATTTTTCTTATTTTTTTCCATACTTCGCTGACAGGAGTTGAGGTATTTATTTCTGAAACATACTTGGACCAGGAAGCCTTCTTAGCTTGTTTTATAATAAGTTGTGTCTTAGCTTTAAGTGATTTGAACATGGTTTTATTTTCAGGTGTTTTATGTCTTTTATATTTATTAAATGCAGTTTTACTTGCTCTAATAGCTCCTCCACATTCTGAGTTCCACCAAGGTACAGGAGTCTGATTATTCTTTGTCTTTTTTGATTTTCCAACGAATTGCTCAGCACTACTTATGATAATGCTATTCAAATTGTGTAAGGATTCATCAATGCTTTCAGCCATTTTACAGTTAGGCATTGAGTTGTCGATATAATTTTCGAATTTTAACCAATCAGCAGTTTCAGTTTTCCATCTGGGTATGAAAACGTCATGGGTCAGAGCCATAGAGTTTTTTATTACTATAGGATGGTGGTCGCTCCCATAAGTGTATTGTAAAACTTCCCAAAATAATCGAGGTGTGAGTGCAGGGTCACAAAGACTTAGATCAATTGCTGAAGAATTTCCGGTATTAATGTTAAATCTGGTTGGAGATCCGTCATTAAGAAAATTCAATTGAAAATCTGAAATTATATTTTCGACAATTTTTCCTCTAGCATTTGAATAAGAGGAGCCCCAAATAATGTTATGGCTATTAAAATCTCCCACGATGATGCGAGAGGATGGTATTTGATTGAATAACTCCTTTAAATCGTTGTACGTTACTTGGCGACTGGAGGGTAAGTAAACGTTGCAAATAAAATACCTGTTTGATGATTGTATTTCCACGACTACAACTTCCAGATTTGTAGTCACTGGAAATTCTTTCGCCGATAGTGATTTTTTTACTAATGTGGCTACTCCGCCTGAAGAAAAATTATTATTTGTTATCCTGTCTTTGCGAAAACAGTCATATTGGTTGGAGTTATATTTTTTTGGGGGATTCAGATTAGTTTCCTGTAGGCATATTACATCAGGAGATTGTTCACCAATTAGATGATGGAGCATAGCAAGGCGATGGAAAAAACCATCAATATTCCACTGAAGTAGAGACTTGAATTTAATGTTGACTTAACTGAGATGTGTCACTTTCCGCTTTCGATGTCTCACTGTTAAGATAATTATGGATTTTTTTCCTTATGGACGTGAATTTACGTTTTATGGATCTTTCCTTTAAATGGGGATAAACTTGACTGAGCATATCGGACAAAGCTGATAGGTCTGTGGTATATTCTTTAATTGTGGTTATAGGATCTGTTGACCCCGTGATATTCATTAGGAGCATGTTAAGTTGATCAACGTTTAGAGGGAAAGGTAGAGGGTGATTTTCTATGAAGTTTTTAGTAGGGTCAAGTAAGAGAGAAAATGAGCATTCAGAAGTGCTTGCTGAACTAATTTTAGCTTTTTTAGATTTTGCTTGGACTTTAGGTGGTGGAAAAATGTTACATTCTTTTGAAGATGGATCTGCTTCAGGTGAAATAATTTCATCAACGTTTCTTTTTGGTTGATTAATTATGTGACTGTCCTTATTTGATGCATCTACTTTGTTCGGTATCTCCGGGATATTAGAAATAGACATTTGTTCACACTGGGAAGGGTTTATGTCATTGGATGCTTGCAGGGATATATTTGTTGCGCTGGATACCGATGCTTCATTGTTTTGGTTGGGGTTTAGTTGAGCTAGTGGTTCGGAGCACTGTGAAGCGATGTGTCCTGGCTTCTTGCATCTAAAGCAAACTAAACTGTATTGAGAAATGAATATTCTATATGTCGTGTTGTCAAAAACAAGAGTAAATGACTCTGGTAGTGTTAGATTGTGTGGACTGATATAGATTTGTCTTCGAAAACTAAGGATGTGATTGTATTCGGGCATAGAAGCACTTATTTTGAGAAAGGTCATCGGGGAGACAGGAACTATGCCGATTTTTTGTAACTCATTGATTGGCAAGTTGTGCGGTATTGAAGGACATACGCCGGAGAGCACAAGTCGTTCCGCTGGTGTAACTAACCTTCTTGCTCTGACAATTTCACCTTGTATTTCTATTTGACCATGATTATTCATAAAATCGTTTACTATTTGTTTATTGGATAAATAGATACATATGCGATTATTAGATAATCTAGAAGAGAAGATTATATTTTTCGGTTGAATTATATTTCCAAGTGGGAGAAGGTAGTCTTGAAGTTTGGTGTTTTCTAAGGCACTAATGATAATTGCTTGGGACTTTAAAGGAAATTGCACTCTCGACGCTGCCGATGAGTATGACTGTGATGTGTTTATTTGTTTTTGATGGTCTTGTATTGTAGAACTGTTGTGTGATTCCATGTTTAAATTCATTTCGATAAACGTTTATAAAAAGTAAGTCCGACTCTGTACACCTGCTAAAACAGGTATATCGGTCTTTACTAAAAGCGGTTATTTGCTGGTAAAACTGGATTTGTTTATTGACAACAATAACAAATAATTGCAATGTGCTGATTTGAATGCTAATTTAACTGGATATTATGTAAAGAGTTTGTACACTTACAGTTTATTCCAATATATCACTAAGATTCACAATTTATAACTTACATTAAACTTTGTTATTGTTAAAAATATTCGGAGCCCACATTGAGTACAACATTATAGTTATCGATGCAGAACCGAACTCCCGTAGCACAAGTCTTGTTAAAAGCAAGACATCTGTTAGGAAAATGTTCATAACAGCATTTCTTACACAATAATTTTTTCAATGGTTTGTACTGCTTGACAAAGTTAACATCTTCTTCTTTGGTAAGAACTTTAATATGCTCTTTGCTTAACTCAATACTCTTACAATATTCAAGGATTTTTTCAGTAGTCAGAGCGTGTTCTCTAAGGAGTCTGAGTTGACTTTCATTACATTTTAGCCCAATGATTAGCTGATCACGTATCATTCTATCTTCATAGGACTCACCACAGGTTGCTTTAGTGCATTCAAATTCGCATAATCTTGCTTGTTTCTTTAAGTCAGTCAGGTACTGGTCTATAGATTGTTCATTACCTTGAACAAGATTATGAAACTTAAAGGTTTCCATTGGAACTATCTTCTTTGGCAAAAAATAATCATCAAACGTACCTATTAATTTATCGAGAGTAGCCTGTTGGTCTTCTGTAAATGTATTATAAATATGAACACCCTCATCTCCTATGAAATTTAAAAGATTTGCAATTTTCACTTCTTCTGTTGAAGCACTCTTCTCACTTGCGGTAAGGTAAATTCTAAACTTCTGTTTCCATAAAAGCCAATAACTAGCTGGACTTTGATGCTTAAATAATGGACTAGGCGGTTTAAATTCCATTATTATTGTTAAAATCTCTAACAATCAGAAAATCTTTGGATTGGCGGGCTTCTAACCTCACTCTTTCCTCGTGGTTTCAAACTTAATTAACACTTCTACGTACTCAAAATTTGGGCAAACTAGCAGCCTTCACACCTGACACCATGTTTTGATTCCTTTGGTCATATATATATTAAACAAGAGGTTCATACAGAATCTTTATTATAGCAATCAAGAAGCTACAAGTTACAAGTTACATGACCCTGGCCAGAATGGCGGTACCGGATGACATCTGTCTGTCATCGGTCTTCTTCCTTTTTACCTTTAACATAATATATTACACTTGTGTTTATTTGTTTTATATTCCATATAAATTAAAATCAAGTAAGCTAAACTATTATCATGTGAACGCGTATATATAGTAGTGCATTTGTTTATTTGAGTAAAGTTTTGAAATATGAAATGAAGATGGCACTAACTACTACGGAGTTAATAGCTTTGTTAGAAGAAGACTCAGATTGTAAAAATGCTGTCTCACTTAATGTGGGTTATTTACCGCCGGAATTAGATGAAGTTTCCGATGTAGAAGACATTGATAATATTATTTGTGAATAATCAATAAAATCGGATATTGCAGGTACATATGAAATACAAGTGATCGACGATTCTGATTATGATATTACTCTGAATCACAGATAAAATGTCCAAAGAAAAAACCAGGCAAAAATAGTATATTCAAATTTGTCTCAAGTTATTATTATCAACAACAGATACTCCTTCGTACTGAGTAGTAATTCAACATTAGTCTAATTGATATTTAGTTAGACAATATAAAAGCCAACCATGGAGGCAAGTCATATATTAAAGTTTTTTCACTCTGTTTTGATGAACAAGTAATTGAGAGCATTCTATATTTTACAAATATTTATGCTTCGCAGAATAACCGTCACGATTTTGAAATGAATGACATAGATTTAAGAAAATTTATTGGCATATGTATATTATCTGGTTTACACTCTGCTTTAAGTTGATATATATTTATCGAAGGATGAGGATAGTGCACATTATAAAAGAAAGCATGAGCCGACGTAGATTGATATTTATAATTTATAATAGTGAAGAAACCGCAACATCAGTGTCAAACTTAGTACATGGACATTAATCTAAATTTGCTTTAGCAGATAAAACCAGATTCGACAATATTAGCCACATTAAAAAAAGAGACGATAGTGCAAGAATGTCGGATGTGCAAATGTAATACTATTTATTTATGTTAAAGGTGTAGAGTGCATCTACACCCCGAATGTTTTGAAAATTTTCACCTTAAAATTTAATTAATATTTAAGATACAATATGTTCTTTCATTTAAAATTATACTGTTTTTCCTTGAAAATGAAAAAAAAAATCTTTTTAGTTGTAAATTAGTCTTAATTTATGTGTTTTTAATCCAATCTAATAAATTAATTGTCAAATGTCTCTTTGTTTATTGTATCGCCCTAATGGGTTAATACTATAAAAAGAATAATAGATCAGTTACTGAGGGTTTTTACCTCCGAATTCTTTATAACCGAATCGATTCATTTGAAATTTTGTGTTGGTAAATAATTACTCAAGGAACAAAAGTTATATACAGCCGATGTGCGCTTTTCACTCAAAATAACTACGCTATTCGATAAAAGGACAAATTTCAAACAAAAAATGTAGTAAACATTTTTTTCGCTAGATCAATACTTTTTGAGTTATTCGCTGTTGAAAAGTGTCATTTTTCGTTACAAAAAACATGTTTTTTAAAGGTTTTTTTAGGAATAGCTCTGAAACTAAGAGTTTTATCAAAAAAGTGTAACAACTAAAATTAAAGCTCATAAAAAAACAAAAAGATTGGCTTTTTAATGAATATTTTTAGTTCCATATTAACTGAGTTATGGCTGTTCAAAGAAGGTTTGTTTTTGTTTTTGTCTTTCAATACGAGTATTTAACGTTAAATAACGGAAAACGTTATTTTAAAAATAAATTTTAAAGAGCTTGAAAAGACCTTTAAAATGAGTGGTGGTAAAAGTCTTTTGCACCCACTGTACGTGAGATACGATCAAAAAACGATGGGTTTCTCAAATTTTTGTAAAAAAAAAACGCAATAAAACTAACGTCATGTTCACTAGAATTGAAATAAATTGTTTTTCTTATAGAATTCACTTTATTTTATTGTTTTTTGTATCATCCAAAAGTTAAGCTACTTAAGAGTACCCAGTTTTTGAAAAAAGTATGATTACATTTTTTTTTGTGAATATTAAAAAAAAATTTTTTTTATAATAACTTAAAAATTATAAAAAATACGATGACAGAATACAAAAAAATAGTGTTCTGAAGTTATTTTCTTGTGGCATTTTAAATTAATTACTATTTAAATGGGAATAAGCCACAATTAAAGGTTAAAATACGTTTATTGTCGTTTCAATTTACACTTCGGATATCGTTCTCAAAATACAAACATTAGTAAATTTTTTTTTTTGAAAAAACAAATTTTGTTTAATTTACTAATGTTTGTACTTTGAGAACGATTTCCGAAGTGGAAATTGAAACGTCAATAAACGTATTTTAACCTTTAATTGTGGGTTATTCCCATTTAAATAGTAATTAACAAAAAATAGATTTTTTTTTCAACAAAAATTTTCGTTTTTTAATTTTTTTTGTAGCTTAAAAAATAACGGAGATATAGTTGGTTGAAGTTTGCTTTATAGCGCATGAACCACTGGTCTCCGACCCTTTGACCCTTTAAACATGAAGGACTTTGTTTGAAATTTTGAAATTTGAGAATGTTTTAACATTCCTATACTTATGTAGGAATATTTCTTAGTATAGTTTTATTCATTAGTTACGCCACTGCAAGATACCACTTAAACAATATGCTCAAGTCGCTATAAGAGAGACGGGATGCAGGGGCGAAGGGGACAGGAGATATGTAGACGAGATCACACATTCCTCCTGAGCTAAAAGGGATTCGATTTTCGTCGCCCGAACTGAGTAGACTTAAATTATCGTGCACGCCGAAAAAGACGAAAGACGAAACCAATTAACGACGGGGATGTTCGATATTTTAATTCGCAGACAATTATCCGTAATTTTGTCTAAATGTAAATAACATCACTACATTACAGTTTATTTTATGTAATAAAGACTTCTCGCATAGATCGCGGACTTTTACTATAACGTTAATTCCTCTTCAAATAATAAAAGAACTTAATTAGACCTACATTTTGGGAGCTCAACCGAGATTATTTCAAAAGAGACAGGAACGTTTATTTGTTTCGCTAATTATGGAAGCAAGATTATAAAAGAAAGTGCAGTTTGTGGCCAAACAAATTCGAATCAACGACGAAGTGTCTTTTGCAACATCATATGCCAAGTGTAAATAAGAGGCTGAAGTGACGAGACTATTGACGACGAAGCAGACGACAAGTGGCTGTTTGCAGACGACGATAAGATTAATTTATGGTTTATGGATGTTTGGACCCACTGGATGATGACAAATGATCAAGTGACTTTGTTCCTTTAATAGATCGTGCGAAGATTATTTTTTTATCATGAACTGTGAATATTAGGAAAGAACTTTTAAACAAACAAAAGTATTTGTAATTATTTGTTGATTTAACTTTACTCTGTTGATGTGAGGACTTATATTTTAATAATGATAGTTGATGCTTGACTATATTAATATTTTAAATTGAATGTTAAAATCAAAATCTTTTAGTAGGATATTTTGCTTTATTCTGAGATATTATTGTACTTATTATATTGTTGTAATATAAAGAGATAAGATTTGCGAATTAAAAGCGACCACAACCTCGTTCACAGTAATACTAATTTAGACTACACTCAGAAAAATAATCTATAAGTTTTTAAATTTTTAATTTTTTTATAAATTTTTTTATTTTTTATTTTTTTTTAAATAACTTTGATATCAATTTTTAAAATGCAGTCTAAACAAACGACTCTTACCGATTTTCAAAAAATTGGTCATAATATTAAAAATTCGGCATATAAAGCTGTTAAGGCGTTGCATATTATAGCATATGGTGATGAAGGGGTGCCGCGACAAACAAGAAGGAACTTGCGAAATTTTTCAGGTTTTGCGTGGGATAAAAATGCCAGCGAATATGCTGATAAGATAAACGACATAAAACAGAAATTAGATATGCCAGACTTAGTTGCAGTCTGTAAAGTATTGGATCTGGATTATTCGGGTGCAAATGACGACGTAATTGAACGTATTTGTTCCTTTTTGAATGAATTAAATGTAAATGACAAGAATGACGAAGAGGACGATGACGATAACGACGCGGACGACGATAAAGAAGCTTATGACGAATATAAAGACGGTTTCGAAGACGATAATGAATACGAGGACGAATTTGAAAGTAGGCGGACGATGGCTTTAGAGACGAAGAAAAAAACAAAATCAGCTAGAATGACGACCGGTAAAGTAAATGATTCTTTTGCTTTGACTTTTAAAGACGTAGAAGACAGCATAAGACCCTTCGACGGAAAAGACGATTATCCGGTGAGAAAATGGATTACTGAAGAAATTTCTAAATTAATGGGATGGAATGATTTGCAAATGCTAATTTTTGCCAAACGATCCCTAAAAGGAATTGCGAAACTGTATATTCAGTCAGAAAAAAGGATTAATAGCTGGAAACTATTGAAGAAAAGACTTATTTCGGAATTCGAAAATAAAATAAGTAGTGCTGAAATACATAAAATGCTGATGCGTAGAAAGAAGAATAATTATGAAAGTGTACAGGAGTATGTACTCACGATGAGGGAAAACAACAGACGGCACACAAATCCTCTGCAACTGAAACGCATAGAAAGAAGTGGATAAACAATGAAGTACGACGAGATGGCAGAAACAATGAAATACGACGAGATTATAGAAACAACGAAGCTAGAGGAGATGACAGAAGAATGTCGGAAAACAGAATTAAGAAAGAAGAGCAATGTTATAATTGTGGAAATCGAGGGCACAGATCGAGAGATTGTCCTGATAAAGCCAAGGGAACGAAATGCTTCAAATGCAACCAATTTGGACACGTTTCTTCTCGATGCAATGCTAAAGAAGATAGACCTTCGACTTCTGGTCAGGTAAATGTCATTGACGTAGTATACAAAAACTCAGTGACCTTAAAATTTGGAAAAATATCGTTACGTACATTGTTTGATACAGGAAGTGACATAAGTGCAATGAGACAAGATATATTGGAAAAGCGCTTTAATGACGTCATTCTTATAAAGAATATAGTAGAGTTAAATGGATTAGGAGGTATTAAGGTTAAGACTTTAGGTTCTTTTAACATAATAGTGGAAATTCAAGGCGAAGATTTTCATACTTTATTTCATGTAATCCCAAAAGGAGCATTAGACGTCGAAGTTATTCTTGGAAACAATATACTAAAACAAGCAGAGGTTACCATAACCAATGATGGAATTATTGTATGCAAAAAAGAAGTAGATAATATGATAATGAGGATTGCAGTTGACGAGGCAACACACGATGATAATCTACAACTGGAACATATAAAAGTGTAGACCTACACTTATAGCCCGTTAAATTACCTGTAAAATCGTTTTTTATGCATGTTCTAGCATCAAAATTAACCGAGTTGTTGTAAAAAACCAATAGTACTTTTTAGAATAAATTTTGGAGCATGGAAAAATTTTATAATTTGGAGCATTGGAGCATTTCGATGGAACCAATAGACATTTAACATATACATATGCATCTATGTATCTCTCTATCTCTCTCTCTCTCTCTCTATATATATATATATATATATATATATATATATATATATATATATATATATATAGGAAAAACGCAATTATAGTTTTTTCAAATTTAATATTGTTGTTACGGATACAAATAAGATATTTTCGTTAAACAATTTTTGGAAATGGCTTTGAATTTGTTGGATTAAAATAGATCTACTAGTAAAAAGGACCTAATTGTACAATTTAAAAAAAAAAAATATGACTTATATCACTTTTCACAATTATTTATTAAACAACAAAAGCCCTTCCGCAAGATATAGTAACAAATCTAATTATTAATTATAAATAAAAAAATGTGAAACTGAAAAGTTTTATGTTTACTTAAGGGGGTATATTTAGAGTCAAATACAACGTAAAAGTTTATTTAATTTTTAAAAATTTCAATTTCTGTGTGTACACTCTCCTCGTCACTACTATTTTCATCCTCGAATAACGTATTTGGTATATCCTTCTTCGTAGTTAAATTTCTATAAAAATCATGAAATGTTTCTGAAATATAAGGCAATAGCTCTATCGAGTTCTTTTTTTTATCGATGTTTATTGGATTGGGACCTTTATATGACAGAGGAATTTTTATGTTTTTAGGCCACATATTACCTTTTCTTAAAAAACACACGCTTTTAAATGGTTCGTCTACATTTAAGCTACTTTTGTATTTAAGGACACCAGGATTCTGTGAAAATCTCAACCATTTCATTTGTTTCCACATGACTTTTTCTCCTAAGTTGGTAATTTTTCTTTGTTGAAGGACATTCTTATACAAAGAAGAAAAGAAAATCCGATCTGCACATTTCAGTAACTAAAAAAGTTCGCTTATTTCCACATAGTCTTACCAAATTCATCCAGTCTCTTGGGTGTTCTATCGAACATGGATATCTTTTCTTTTTTTTTCTTTATAATTGCGTGATCTGAATCACACTCCATGCGGGTGTGACCAGGAACAAGAAATTTGTGGTTAATGTATGATAGATTGGGATTCTCTTTTAAAACCATCATGAACATTGCAGGTAGAAGTAAATTCTTGTTTTGTCCTGCACACGTATCAGAATATAAGGTGATCTCTTTTATTTCAGGTGAAATATGTGAAATCTGCTTGTATAAGCATGACGTAATCTGATTTGCACCCCGTCCAGCTACGCCCTCATGCCACATAAAACACATTGCTTGATTATCATTAAATCTTTGTAATCTTAAATTAAAGGTCCACAACTGCCTTTTATAGAATGCTATTGAAGTCTGAAGATCAGGTGTGGGGAGACACTGTTGCAAATCAAACGTATAAATGATTTTTGATTCATTTTCTAACGCAGCATTTTTATCTATACGCTTAGCCTCATAAGCGTTTGATGCTTCTTGTTGGTGATTATCAAGAAGATTTTGAATTTCTTGCATTTTTTGTGCATCTTTAGTTGTTTTCAGGAGCATATGATATTTATCGCATGTAGCGCAGGTATCCTTTTTAGTCTGTTTGATTTTTATTTCCATGGAATGGAATACTTCTTAATATTTGAATTTCGATACTGGGGTTTTCTCGTGAAGTAGCCATTTTTTGTATTCTTCATACATTCTTGTCAAGGTATAGTAATGAGGAAGATATATCTTTGATGAGTCACGACGACAATAGTGACTCTCATACGTTGGGATTGATCCAATGTGAACTCTTACTAATTGAATATCTTGTTCGGGAGTTTTGTTAGATGGTGGAGCAAGACCTCGCAAATCATCATGTGGCATTGCAGAAGCTGAAGAAATCTTTTTTTTTGTCACATCGGTTAGAAACCGTTTTGTTTCGTTAAAAGTTTTTAGAAAACAACTTTGACAAACGTTAACTAGTAGTTGACCATTTAGTGGTAAAAAATACACGCGTTTGTTAAAGCTCGCTAAAGACCAATATTCTTTGAAAATTTCCTGTCGTTTTTCTTCAGTTATCCTGTCTTTGCATTTTAAGCGGCAACTTAATAGCTCCTGACATGTCCGTGCTTTTATAACCTTCCCACTTTTCGTAGTGTACGATAACCCCAGGTTTCTGTTCTGCTTTCGTTCCTCACGAATTAGCCTAGTTTCATTTTTTAGCGATTTTCGTCCAGGTTTATTTTTTAAGATTTCTCTTCCTGACTCATGTGCAATAAGTGCTGTTGTATCTTTTTGCAGCTTTTTCTTTGAGATGTCATTATCGGATTCGGTATCACTTTCTCGTATATAATCTGGGTCCGCGTCACTATCATCAAACGCCTCCTCATTACCTGGATATTCCAGATAACCTTTGTCCTCATCATCAATCCCACATACTTGATCAATAACTTCTTCCAAAGTCTTTCGAACATTCGGTTCACAGAAGGACAGTGAAGGTGCAGGACTTGATCTATCATCTTCATCTGCTAAGACAGGTTCTTCAAGGAAATATAGATTTAATTTTGGAGATAAGACCTACATGCCAAACTTTGTCGAATGCTTGAGAGACATCTAGAAATGCAGCAGTACAGTAATTTTTTTGTTCAAGCGAATTTCTGATAGTCTTTACCACCCTATGAATTTGTTCGATAGTACCATGTTGTTTCCTAAACCCAAACTGATAATTCGGTAAAACATTACTGTCATATAAAATAAGCTCCAGTCTTCTCAGAAAAAGCCGTTCAAATACTTTAGATATAATAGGCAACAAGCTAATAGGACGGTATGAAGATACTTCCGTGTGATCCTTATTAGGTTTTGGAATCAGAACAATTTGAGCAACTTTCCATTGGAGTGGAAAATAACCTGTTTTTAATATTGAATTAAATATATAAGTAATTAAACTTACGCCTTCATTGGGTAGATTTTTTAGTACTAAACTAGATATTAAGTCATATCCAGGTGACTTTTTAATTTCCAGATTATCAATTATTTCTTTCATTTCAGATTTCTTAACAGGTTTAATAGGTGGAGCCATTTGATATGGTGCATTTATGACTTCATGGATAGCTTGTTCTTCTTCACCTGAGACTTCCCTCTGATGCGGTTGAAATACCTCGCATAGATGATTTGCAAAAGTATATGCTTTATCTATGTCAGTTTTAGCCCAAGTGCCATTTTGTTTCCTGATTGGCATATTCATTTGTTCGTTGTGTTTAAGTTTTTTTGTTAGTTTCCACAGCGAATAGTTTGTATCATCTGCAGGTGAGAGGTTCTTTAAATATTTGTTGATTCCACTGTCTTTATGTTGGATCAGTTTTCTTTTGAGTAGTCTGCAAGCTCTATTCAGATTTGTTTTATCTTCTGGATGCCTAGTGAGCTGCCATATCTTTCGCAGTTTTCTTTTTTCCAATATGAGTGTATTTATGTGTGCAGGATAGGACTCGGAATTGTGTTTGTAATAAATTTCTGGGGTGGACGTCCAAGCAGCTTGCTGAAAAACTGTAGTTAAGTGAGCAACTGCGTTTTCTATGTCACTATCACTTTTAAGAGGCAAGTTTAGATTGATGGATGTTTTTATTTCTTCTATATATCTGTTCCAGTTTGTTCTTTTATTAGAGATTGTTAAATGTTTAGAACAGTTATGAATTTGGCTTTGTAGATCTATGAAGAAAGGGGAATGATCTGATGAGAGGTCAAATGAAGGAGAAATTTGGAGGTAGGTATGTGATATTCCTTTTACTATAGCAAAATCAATAAGATCAGGAATTCTTTGTCTATCAGTAGGCCAATACGTAGGCTCTCCAGTAGAGAAAGGAATTAAATGATTCTCATTAATACTTTTTAATAATTCTCGTCCACGTGAGGTTACGATTCTGGAACTCCATTTATGATGTTTGGCATTATAATCTCCAGCAGAAATGAAACGGTGTCCTAGCATCTTAAAGTATTCAGTAAAATGATCAGCTTTAATTATTTTATTCGGTGGACAGTAAACAGCAGATAGAATAATCGAGCCTTATGAATCTTCGACCGACACTGATGTGGCTTGGAAACCCCAGGTTTCTGTTCTGCTTTCGTTCCTCACGAATTAGCCTAGTTTCATTTTTTAGCGATTTTCGTCCAGGTTTATTTTTTAAGATTTCTCTTCCTGACTCATGTGCAATAAGTGCTGTTGTATCTTTTTGCAGCTTTTTCTTTGAGATGTCATTATCGGAGTCGGTGTCACTTTCTCGTATATAATCTGGGTCCGAGTCACTATCATCAAACGCCTCCTCATTACCTGGATATTGCAGATAACCTTTGTCCTCATCATCAATCCCACATACTTGATCAATAACTTCTTCCAAAGTCTTTTGAACATTCGGTTCACAGAAGGACAGTGAAGGTGCAGGACTTGATCTATTATCTTCATCTGCTAAGACAGGTTCTTCAAGGAAAACACCCGCATTGCCCATCTTGGAATTTTCATCTAAAAATCCAGATTAATATCAAATTTTTGAAAAATTAATAAATTTTGTCAATTTTTTTTCCAGAAAAATGAAATTGTCACGCCAAAATTGGTTTTTACTTTTTATGGAAATTCGGTCCCCTCTAGAGAAAACCGAAAATATATTATTTTATGTATAAAATGATAAGAAATCTGAAATTGGAATTGAGTATGTAAGTTAAGCATCAACTTTTACATACATTAATTTTTAAAATTTTTAGAGCTACAAATTAAAGTAACGCCACTGATTAAAGTTAACCAAAAACAATAGGCATATTCACCAAGTTATAGTTGAGTTGCATCTAGAAAACTTTTACGCAAAAATAAATGTTGTTAATCTAGTATGTCGTATAAAAAATAATGATATTACTGTTTTAATCATTATTGTACAGATAAATAAACAATTATTACCTTGGAGGTCTCCAGTATTTACATTATCTTCTTACAATAGTTTGAAAATCAATTTGCTTCTTTGAGATGCCATAACCTCTAATTTTTATTTCTCACGGCTATTACTAAATAATCTCGAACAGGAATTGATGTTATATTACAACTAGGTGAGGTATACTATCACTACACTACTTATTACATTTCTCTCGAATACTTAAAGCTCATTTAAAAGGTCAAAACAAAAGTGGATAAAATCAACAGTAACACACGTGTAGCATTAAACCACAAATGACAGACAAGTCGATTGAGCGGGAACAAAGCGGTCATTATTTTAATAGGGAAAAGCGAGGTAAGTCGACCTAAAACTGCACAGTTTGAATTTCTATTGCCGTAACTACTAGTATTCGCTCCGTGAGTAACCATGGTAGGGGTACTTTGAAACGATGCCAGCGTGCGTAGCGGCGAAATATGACAAAATTGGCCCTACCTTTTAACGCATAAATTTTACCAAAAATGTGTGCAAATACATATTGGGTATTTAATTGTGCTAATAATAGCAAAAATAGTAAGTGTAGTTTTTATAGGTTCCCAAAGATTACATATAAATTAGAGAAAAGAAAAAGATGGATCCGTGCTATTAATATGAAAAAGTAAATATCACATAACTTCATTTTTATGCAATTGAAATAGGAAAACTTTAAATAATTTACCTTAAATGATATTTTATAAGGCTTCAAGCTAACTGCAGAGTGCCTGATGACTTTAGCTTTTATATTATAACTTTTACTATTACTGTTTTTAAACATATGCTCTTTCACGTGAAAAACTTGATTTGCCAGTACTAGATTTTTCCCTTTCTTTTCCATTTGTGGTTGAAAAGATATATTATGATGAATTTTGAGAAACCCAGTTTTTAATACTACGTTTATTTTGTACATAAACTAAAAAAATATAATTAAAAAGTTAATTATTAATAATTGTCAATTTCGCATGTATTTAACAATGTCAAACATATGTCATATGTTTAACCTGAAAATTGGTAGGTCCAAAACTGTTAGATGAAGGCGGTAGGTGTCGCGTCAGTCACGCACGGAGCGAATATCTCAACATATATCATCAGTTTTCAATTTTGGAGTTAAAACATTTGTGATATGTCAACATATAATGTTTTTCCCTATATTTTTTAATGAGAACAGTGATATATTTTTACATATACCTTTATTCACAATCATATTTTACCAATAACTTTTGATATATTTGCACTTGTATCACTATTCACAAATATTAATCATAAAATTATATAGGGAAGACTATTATAACTAGACTTATTTCAGTTTTCTCTATAATTTTTTTTGCTGTCTGGCAGATGGAGACAAAACAAATAGTACAGTAAAACCTCCCTTAACCGAAACCTTTTTAACCGAAACATCGTTTAACCGAAACGGCTGACAGTTTCAATAATTTCGTCAATAAAAAGTAAATGTTTGTCGCAAAACGTAAACAATTCCGTTAATTTCACTCACCAATTGATGTCTATGTGTGTTGGAAAATCACAAAAACCAAGAGCTCTAAAAGATATTTCCGAAAAGGCATTTTAAGGTATAGAAGCCAAAAAAGTTCATGGATGTCGACCACTTTATTTTTAGAATGGTTTGAAAATGAATTCGTCTCAAGTGTAAAATCCTTTTTAAAATCAAAAAACCTTCTCATCAAAGCATTGTTGCTAGTTGACAATGCGCCCTCGCCCTCAAAATCTACAAAATGGTGACAATTGTCAGATTTTTGCCACCGAATATCACAAGCTTAATCCAGCCGTTAGACCAGGGAGTCATAGAGACATTATAGAGAAGCATTCTTAAGACATCTGTTATTACAGGAGACGAATTAATCCAAAAGTGTTCCCGAAATTCTCAAATCTTTAACAATAAAACATTTTTATTGGTGAGCTGAGTCGTGGGCCAAGATCAAATCTTCAACTTTGGAAAAATGCTGGAACAAACTTTTTGATAAGATTTTGATTGACGATCCTGAAGAAGAAAATGGTAAGAAAACGACAGAAGAAATTAAACCTTTCATTAAAAATTTGCCGGGACATGACGAAATTAACTAAGAAGAGATAAGTGACTGGTTAGCAGCTGATGACTCAGAACGTGAATTCATCGACCAGGACATCATTGATATGGTTCTTTATCAAGATAACCTGAGCATATCAGATGTCGAATAACGACCCAAGAGGCAACAGGCAGCACAAGACCGTCGACGAGATTTTCAATACTTTAGAGGTAAGAATTTTATACAGTAGGCCTAATTAGTTAGGGACACGAATAGATTCTTAATTTTTGTTGTCATTACATAAAGTTTTGTCCTTTTCAGATTGCTTTACGTTTCGTCGAACAATCGAATGAGGCAAACTCATGACGTTCTGCAAATTAACGATGGAGGAAGAGAGAAACATCGTTGTCAAACGAAAACGCAAAAAAAATTAGCAGATTTCTTTAAAAAAGCATGTTAAACTTGTTCATTTTCCTTAATTTTATTACTTTATTTTGGATTTACTTATTAGAAAACATTACGAAATCAACTCATAGTATTTTTTAATACCAATACTTTGATCAAGAATATTATAAAAAACAATGTTATTTTTAACCGAAATTCTTGTTATCCGAAACGGCTTCCCCCCCAATTATTTCGGTTAACGGAGGTTTTACTGTACTAGAATATTTATAACATTTTTCACAATATTAAATGATATTAAAAATACTTATATCATGTAACCCAAACAAATAACACCTGCTTGCCTATATATATATATATATATATATATATATATATATATATATATATATATATATATATATATATATATATATATATATATATATATAACTGTTTTGGATGGGTTGGAGTCAATAATATTGCTATTGGTTAACTATTTTTTTATTCTCGAGCTTTCAATTGTGTTTACAATTATTATCAAGAGCTAAAAAAGACAAAATACTTACAAGGTTGAACTAAAAAGAAAAAACAATTTTTGTTAACTTACCAAATAAAAATTAGTTTGGTAAGTAAAAATCACTGCTTACATGTTCAAAATATTTAATACAAAAATGTTTTTATCTAATAAATGTTTCTCTGAAAAATTTTTATAATTTTGAAAACATTTTTTTTATTAATATAAGAATAATTGAATTTATAAATAAGTTCAAATAGCAACCAATTACAAATAGCCTCAATGTCATAAATGCCAACATAAAATTTTTAATTTTTGACAATTATATTGCCAAAAGTAAAACTTCGTTTAAACATTCTTTTTTGTTTAGTAACAAAAAGAAGAAGATTTATTCACCCTTGACAGATGTCTGAAAGAATGTGATAGATATATGGAGAATTAAATATGACATTTTACAAGTTTTATATATAAATCATAAAGAAAGAATATAATTATAAATTTTGCTTAAACTTTGAATTTCAGATCTTTTGTTTAAACTCTTATCACTTTTGCTAATACAAACCATTTCCAAAAAAGTCCTTTTAAATTTATTACTTTCACTACATAAAATTTTAATGTTATCAAAATCCATAATATGGTCTTTATCGATTACATGTTCTGCCAAAGCACAAGATGGTTTTTTAATTCTGCAATCACTTTTGTGAGAAATAATGCGATTTGAAAGATTTCTTCCGGTCTCACCAACATATTCAGCCTCACACTGAGTACAACTAATGCTGTATACTAAATTCGTTTTTTCAAATTTGTCTATAGGATATTTAGTTTTAGAATATAAAGATGAAATAGTTTTGATGTTCTTTGTTGCTATTTTTATATTGTCAATAACCTTTAGTGTTTGTATTAATTTAGGTGTTAATGATGGTATAAAAGGTAGTGAATGATAATAGATGTTCTGATTGTTAGATACAATGTTTTGAGATTGAGCAAAAAATGGTGTTAAATTATTTATATTACCAATATTAGAAAAAAGCATCCTATGTAGCATATCTGGAGGATAAGAGTTTTCAATTAGAATATTTTTTAATAACTGAAGATCTTCCTGTAGATAATCTGGATGAGAAAGTTTTAAAACACGTTCTTTTAATCCTGTTATAAGGTTCATTTTCATCTTATTTGGATGGTGAGAGTAATAGCTTATAAATCTATTACTACATATGGGTTTTCTGAACCATCTGGTTTTCAACATATTGTCTGTATTTCTTACAATTCTCATGTCAAGGAATGGTAGAGAATTATCTACCTCTTCCTCAACTGTGAATTGTATATGTTGATTATGACTGTTGAAAATGTTGACTGTTTCATGAATTTTGTGTTTAGGAAGTGCCAAAACTAAATCATCTACATATCTCTTAATAAAAGGAATGAAAAAAGTGCAATTACTGATACAATCACTGATAACATCATCCATGACATAGCTACTTAGAATGGGTGAAAGACTAGATCCCATAGGACTACCAAAAATTTGTTTATAAAATACACCATTAAATATAAAAATATTAGAATCAAAAACAAAGTTGATAAGTGTTTTGAAATGTAATAAGTCAATATTAGTGTGTTGTGAAATCTCATTCCAATGTTTTTCAACACTACTTATGATTAAATCTAAAGGCAAATTAGTAAAAAGAGATGTTACATCAAAACTAACTAAAACATAATTTTGTGGTAATTGGAAATTATTAATGAAAGAACTAAAATCAAATGAATCTTTAATGTAAAAATTGTTGTTTAAATTATAAGCATTAGTTAAGATGTCAGTGAGGAGCTGTGCTATTGGTCCATTAGGAGGGCATACAGATGAAACAATTGGTCTCATAGATAAAGTTGGTTTATGTATTTTTGGCAGAGCATAGAACCGTGGAGCAATAGAATTATAAATTTTGAGCTCTTTTGCTTTTTTATTATCAATAAATTTCTTTATGTTTAATTTAGATACTAGACAATTTGCTTTTTGTTGCAAAGTACAAACAGGACTCCTTCTAAGTGTAGTGTAATACTTAGTATCATTTAAGAGTTCTCCAGTTTTTTGTAGATAATCCTCTTTGTACATTACAACAGTTACGTTACCTTTATCGCTTTTAACAATATAAATTTCAGGATGGTTTTTAAGAAAAAGTTTAGTTTGCATATAGTATTTATTTAAAAAATGATCTTTGACTTCTTTATGCAAAAAGTTTGTAATAACGTTTGTACATTTAGATCTAACAACATCCTTTTGACTATCATTAAGTGGTCTGATTATTGATTCAATATCAGAAAGTAAATTAGGAACTCTAATATCAGATTTGGAAGGACATAAAGAAAATTTAGGTCCTAATGCTAAAAATTTTTTAATTTCAAAAGGAAAATGAATAGATGTTAGATTTTTAAACCATTTTTCTTGAAATTTTATCTTATCAAAAGCTTCTATTTTTAATTTATTGAACTTATTAATTTGTATTTTTTTGATTTTATGAAATTCTGTGTTGTATTTAATTCTTTGTCTACGATTAAATTCATTAAATGTGTGGAAATTTAAGATATTGTAGGCCTTGGTACGTAACTCATGTAATTTTCTTTCAAAAAAGTTTATATCAGCAAAAGCGATTTTAATTTCTAAATTAATAATATTTCTTCCAAACCTGTCACATAATTTCCAAGCATCATGGTGAATATTCCCAGTCCGATGATGTAAAAGGGAATTTACATTAACTAGGCCATTTGTAACATGTCCAGGGAAACATCCATTAGATCTACACTTCAACAAAAAAGTCTTTTGATTGTGTAAAGCAGCAAGTTTGATGGTAATTCTAGTCCAATCCTTCAGAATTCTGACTGTAGATTGCCCATAATCGTTTCGGATGTCATCGAAAAAACCCATATTTTTCTACAAGAATAAGAAAAAAGAAGTACTTGTGACTCGTTTGGAACAAATATATAACTGTTTTGGATGGGTTGGAGTCAATAATAGGGCTATTGGTTAACTATTTTTTTATTCTCGAGCTTTCAATTGTGTTTACAATTATTATCAAGAGCTAAAAAAGACAAAATACTTACAAGGTTGAACTAAAAAGAAAAAACAATTTTTGTTAACTTACCAAATAAAAATTAGTTTGGTAAGTAAAAATCACTGCTTACTTGTAAGCATTATGTAATTTTTATTTGGTAAGTTAACAAAAATTGTTAAGAAGAAGTTAAAAAGAAACCAGAACATGTAATCGATAAAGACCATATTATGGATTTTGATAACATTAAAATTTTATGTAGTGAAAGTAATAAATTTAAAAGGACTTTTTTGGAAATGGTTTGTATTAGCAAAAATGATAAGAGTTTAAACAAAAGATCTGAAATTCAAAGTTTAAGCAAAATTTATAATTATATTCTTTCTTTATGATTTATATATAAAACTTGTAAAATGTCATATTTAATTCTCCATATATCTATCACATTCTTTCAGACATCTGTCAAGGGTGAATAAATCTTCTTCTTTTTGTTACTAAACAAAAAAGAATGTTTAAACGAAGTTTTACTTTTGGCAATATAATTGTCAAAAATAAAAATTTTATGTTGGCATTTATGACATTGAGGCTATTTGTAATTGGTTGCTATTTGAACTTATTTATAAATTCAATTATTCTTATATTAATAAAAAAAATGTTTTCAAAATTATAAAAATTTTTCAGAGAAACATTTATTAGATAAAAACATTTTTGTATTAAATATTTTGAACATGTAAGCAGTGATTTTTACTTACCAAACTAATTTTTATTTGGTAAGTTAACAAAAATTGTTTTTTCTTTTTAGTTCAACCTTGTAAGTATTTTGTCTTTTTTAGCTCTTGATAATAATTGTAAACACAATTGAAAGCTCGAGAATAAAAAAATAGTTAACCAATAGCCCTATTATTGACTCCAACCCATCCAAAACAGTTATATATTTGTTCCAAACGAGTCACAAGTACTTCTTTTTTCTTATTCTTATATATATATATATATATATATATATATATATATATATATATATATATTTATATATATATATATATATATATATATATATTATATATTATTATATATATATATATATATATATATATATATATATATATATATTATATATATATATATATATATATATATATATATATATATATATATATATATATATATATAACAAGTTTTTTAAACAGGTAGGGATCTTTCTATATGGAACATCTGCTATAACTAAACCGGCTTTTTTTCTATGTGTGTATGTACTTTTTCGTCAGTATATATTGAAACAGCAGAAACTGAACACGTGGCGTAGCTTTTGTGTTATAATTTTTCCAAAAAAACGTTACATTTTCTTATAAGTTTTTTTAAAGACATGTAAGTACATAATATATACTACTTACTATATAAGTTAATTGCGTGATAAGTTATAAGTTCTAATTCTTAAAAATATCATTGTGTTGGAAATATCTTTATTATATATAAAAATTATTTATGTCCATGTCTAAGTTAAAGATGTAAGGATTTTATTTTTATCAAAAGGGGTGCTTGTAAGGGTTGAAAAAAGTAGACTCATTTTAAAAGTAAAAAATTAATTTTTGTCTACAATCAATACACTCTAAAAATGTTTCAAATCGTTACAAATATTTTTTAATTCATTTTTGACAAAGGGGGTGGTTGTGAAAACATGTTATTTCATAAGCAAGAAATTAATTTTTGTTAAATAAAATGCACTCAAGAAATGTTCCAGACCAATAAAAATATATTAGATTAATTTTTTAAAAAAGGATTGGTTGTGAGGGTTGAAATGTTGAAATTATAATAAAAAGTTATTTTATATGCAAAAAAATAATTTTCGTTAAATAAAATGCACTCAAGAAATGTTTCAAACCGATAAAAATATTTTTTAATTCATTTTTAATTAATTTCTGTCATAAGGGTGGTTGTAAGTGTTGAAAATTTCCAATAAATAAAATATTATTGTATAGCCAGGGTATTAATTTTTATTTGTATTTAAATACATAATTGAAATGTCTCAAGCTGCTACAACTTTTTTTTCATATTATTTTTATAAAAAGTATTAGCTTTCAAGAGTTTTTAAAGGGTTTTAAGGGTTGAAAATTGTAAATAATTAATTTCCATATTAGAAAACATATTACAATATTTACCTTATGCGAATAAATAAGATTTAAGTGCATAAAATAATTAAATCCGTGTTTTTCCCAGTTTCTTCAATAAGGGTAGTTTTCACCCCTTAAAAACAAAACGCGCACCTAGGGCGTATATAAATTTTTAAAGTGGAGGGTAAGATAAGCTTAATTTGAAATTTTTAAAGAAATCGATGCAGTTATAAAAAATTCGGAGGTATTACCATATTTTACGCCTCAGTAACTGGACTATATCCAGGAGGGAGAGACTATAAACACATTATTTATTTTTTACCCACAAACTGAATCTTAGAAATTTTTTATTAATTTGTTGAAAAATTATTGTATACAGGCAGCTTGCCGAGGTAAACTTGGGTCAACTTTTTACTATAATGTTATTGTTGTAGCATTTATTATTTCGATTAAAATAATGTTCAGCTTGTAGGTAAAAATAAACAATGTGTTTTTAACGTTAAAGTTTAAATGTTCGTCAAGTCTATAAAATGGCCTCGAAACACGTTAAAATCAGCTCTTTTCGGCATTTTTAACTGTTTATTTGCATTTTACGTTTATAGTAAGTATTTTACGAAAAAACACAAAAATTACTTTTGTCTTAGAATAACTCAAATTATTAAAAAAAATAATTTTGAAGCAAAAAAGATTTTTTATAATCTGTTTAATAATGTGAAATTTGTTTAGTTAATATTATTTATATCAATAAATAATATTAAATATATAAAATAGGTTGCCAATTTTTCCAATGAGAAAAATTTTAAATTCCCAATTTTGATTTCAACTCCCCATTGATTTTTTTTATTTTTAAATCCCTATGTAGAAATAATTGAGTAGGATAATTTGTTTTTTTCATAAAGTCTATTATAAATAAATTATTTACGAAGTTTATTTAAGAAGTATATATTAATCATAACTATTTAGGTTTTACAATAAAAATGACCTCAAATATTAAAAAAAAAACTAAAAAAAATTGTTTAAACAAAGTAAAAGGTTTATTTAAATAATACATATTCGTAATGTACGCAAAAAGTGCATACAAATTAAAAAAAGAAACGTCGGAATCCATAAACAATGACAAGAGATACAGTTAACAGCTCCTTCCCCCTCCAACGCTCCCGCGAGTTTCAAAGCCGCCCGATTTTGAGGACTACATTTTTAACCCTTCGTCTGTAATATGTTTCAAAACCAAAATTCCTGTAACGCTGGGTCCCACGGACCGAAAAATTAATCACACTTTAAAATTTATTCTTTTTTTTTCTATTTATTCTCAAATTTTTTAATAAATAACTGAAAAGTTCAAACCTTTAGCCATAAATTATGTTTACGAATAACTTTTTGTGGGTTGTTGTTAACTTGTATCTTGTTAGTAAAAAAGTCACAGAAAAAGTGCTAATTGGTTTAACTACAGTTTTATTAAAAAAAATTAAAGATAGGAACAAAAAAAATTTCTGCTAATAAAAAGTAATATTTAAAGTAAAAAATACTAATACTAACATATAGTATACATACAAGCTACCGTCAAGAACAAATGGAAATTATTCATCTACATTATGATCATGAAAACAGTCACCACACACTCCGTGCGAATGTTCTACACAGATAAATCCGTTATAAACTTCACACCTAAACATAGTTTTACGTTTTTTTTTTCTGATTTCGCAATCTTTGCTCGATGAGTTTTATTGTGATTTAGTGGATCAGCTTGAACGTTAAGGCCAATAATTTCTTTTAGCCGCAATCGATAAGCTCTTGCGAGGTTGTCTTGTTTGGCTCTTCGCAAAACGTGTTCGTGGAATAATTCATACCCCAGCAGTTCCAGAAATACAAGCCGCTTCATAGATGACTGAGTATTGATTTTATTAGTAATATAAGAGTTAATTGCCGCTAAGTTCATCAGTTCAAAAAGTAAGACCAAAGGCCAAACATCAAGTTGATCTTGCACAATTATCTTCCTCAGACATTTGATTAACAGAAGGTTTGAAATAAATTCTTCAAAAATTTCTCTAAAGGTGGCTAATTTATCAGTTTCTTTTCTTACTTCTCTACTTATTTTGCTATCAAAACGAATGTGGGTAAGAAGGGATTTAAATCTTTGTTCAGGCATGCTGAACCGATAAATCTCGATGGACATGCCATTGGTGTGGAATAGATCTTGAACACTTTTATTCGCCCCGGATATATACAGCAAATCTATGAAAGCTTTAATTTCAGTCAGATCCGTAGTCTTGTAGATTCCATTTTATATGAAATCATACTCTTTCGAAACAACAAATTCACTTTTATATTGCACTATTGTTTAAAATATTGCAAAAATATTGTTTACAAGGAAATATGACCATATTTTAGATAGTTCGCTAACCCTTTTGAAACCACTCTTAGGTCCAGGTAAATGTCCTATAAGATTATGCTATTAAACATTTAGTTTTTTGCCAACATGCTTTTTTCATCTGGTTCCATCTTTGGCAATAAAACAAGGTACTCGATGTCTCGTAGCAAACACATTATTACCAATATTATTTTTATTATCAGTTAAATCATCTTCCGTCTCACTACAAATTAAGTTCTCCTCTATGTTATCCTCTAAAAGACTTCCATCACTATCTTCCGGTTCTAAGTCTGAATCGTTGAGTTCATCACTTAAAATATCATGAAATAAACGTTGTAACCTTTCCTGTTCTTTTTCATAACTTATAATAAACTAATAAAGTTTTGAAATGTAAATTTCTCTACAAAACGTTACCTTTTTTTCCCAGACCGTCTGGGAAGGTGTGTCGGATTCAGTCCGGCACGCTTCACTGCGTGGCGAGGCCGCCTACCGACTAAACTCACCCCCTCTTCCTCCAGCCGATGGGTCTGGAACCGCACTTAGCGTGCATGTCTGACCCGCCGACCTTACTCCTAATTCCCTCTGGCACTTTTCGCGTGCATTCCATTGGTTTGGCGGCCACCTATCCTCCCCCCTCCGCAAAAGCCTCGCGGCAGACTGGTCGGTGAAGTGACCGTTCGGCGCAAGTCATTCGCGGGTCGTGCGACCGGGCTGCCCTCCCTCCATGATGGAACTAGCGAGACGGAACCAGTTAGTAATAACAAGCAACGCCAAACATTCTTATTTTCATCAATTCATTCATTCAATACACACATTCATTCAAAACTCAAGATTTAAAACACGGAGGCAGTCGGCATAGGTTGGATGTATATGTCCTCCCCTGCTAACTGCCCAGGGACGGACACGGGTAGAACAAGGAAAACATAAATCAAAACAGAAACAAAACAAGAAATACAAGAGGCACTCAGTCTGAGTTGGATGTAAAAGTCCTTCCCTTGCTAAATGTCTCTTAAGACATACACCACAGTTAAATAAAATTAGAGTAAAAACGGTAAAATGTTGTATAAATAAAATTGGTAAATAAATAAATAGATAAAACAGAAGAAATAAAATAAAATAAGGCAGTCAACGTAGTTTGGATGTAAAGGGCCCTCCCACGCTGACTGCCTTACATGACACAAACACGTTAAAAAATAAATAGTGACGATCGGTCATCCCGCTTGCAGACGCCTCTCTTTTTCCTCTTTGTGTTTGATTGTCTTGGTAACAAAAGCAATGACCAGGTCGAAGTCTCTCTTGCTATCGACAGCTTTATCGATTAACTCGTGAGGCTCGCCTAGAGGGGATCCAAGACCCAGCTGTAGCTCGGTACGCCCTGCATGATATGCAGGGCACTCGAACACAACATGCTGCGCGTCATCCACCACTCCACACTCGGGACATAGATCGTCCGCGGTCTTCCCTATACGGTGGGTAAATTTCCTAAACGATCCATGTCCCGTCAAGAACTGTGTGAAGTAGTAGTTGACGCGCCGATGCCGGCATTCGTACCACCTCACCACATCCGGAATCAGGGATCTAGTCCACGCCGCCTTTCCGACTTCGGCTGTCTATTCCCTCTGCCACGTCTGTAGACTTCTCGTCCTTTCCTGTGGTCCTGAACCTATTGCTCCATTGCCCCTTCGGTACATTCGGACTCTTTCTCCGGCCAGAATATGCACCGGTACAGAACCAGCCACCACCTGTAAGGCTATGGTTGATACGATTCTGTACGCGCTGCACACCCTGATCAGAGGTTTTCTCTGAGCCCTAAGAAGCATGTCTTTGTACTTTGTCATTCGAAGTACCTCGTGCCACACTGGGGCCCCGTACAACACTATGGACAGGATTGATTGCAGCATCACTGTCCTTTTCTGGGATCCAGGACCCCCTATATTTGGCATCAGTTTATTTAGTGTGGAGGTCCTTTTTTCTGCCTTCCGACATGCTTCTTGTACGTGTTGTCCGAATGTAATCCTGTCATCAAATATTATACCTAAGTATTTCACTGTCTTCTGGGGTCTTATTGCGGAGCCTTTGTATTCAAATAAAATATCATTTCTTTTTCTCGGTCCCCTCAAGATTATTGCTTCCGTCTTCTCTACTGCTAGCTTTAGGTCATTTCTTTCTATCCAAGCTGCGGTCTTTCGTATTGCTCTATTTACTTTTGCTATTATTCCCCAATTCGTATCGTCTTCGACTAGTAAATCGCTCTCACTCCACTCTCCTTGTTTACTTCTAGTACCCCGTTATATAATATATTCCATAATAAAGGTCCCAGGACTGACCCCTGGGGTACTCCCGCGGTCATCTCTTTCTTCTTTTTT
Source organism: Diabrotica undecimpunctata (assembly GCF_040954645.1). NCBI lineage: Eukaryota > Metazoa > Arthropoda > Insecta > Coleoptera > Chrysomelidae > Diabrotica > Diabrotica undecimpunctata. Next base: position 88,920,456 of record NC_092806.1, on the reverse strand, counting down.
TTTTTTCGACATGCATACGGTTCTGTCAGATAGGTAGTCCTTTATTATATTGGACATATATTCTGTGGCCCATTCGACGATTTTGTCTACTATAAGGCCCCAATTTGCTAAGTTGAATGCATTTTTTATATCCAACAAAACAAGGACCACCCATCTTTTCTTGCTTGTTTTTGCCGCGTCCCTACCTTTACGAAACCCATACTGTTGATTTGATAACACTCTCATATCTTCCAACACGCCTTCCAGCCTCTTCTTGATAAGTCTTTCATAGAACTTACCAAGGCATCCAGGAGGCATATTGGCTGATAAGAGGATGCTGAATCGGGGGGTTCTCCAGGCTTTAGGAGTAGAACTAGGTTCGCTTTTTTTAAGTCCTTGGGAAACTCTTGTTTCTGCAGTAGGTCGTTACATATTCTTCTGATCAAACCTGGTTTCTCAGTTGCTACAATTTTAATTGCCTCTGGTGGCAGCCCGTCGGGGGCGGGAGCTTTCCACGTCTTCATTTCCTGACCAGCGGTTCGTATTTCCTCTTCTGTGAACTCCTCTACCATTGTTGGAAAGATTTTTATAAAATTTTGGATTTTTTTGGTGGGGAATAGGAGTTCAGCTGATTCCATCCGCTGGTCCTCGTCGAGTTTATATGGGGCCATGACCTTCAACGTCTTCATGGTAATTTTATATGCGTCGTCCCATATATCCTCTTCCAATGCTTTTATCAGGGTCTGCCACTTTTCTTTTTTTTTCTCTCTTATTTTTTTATTTAGGGTTCTCTTTAGATCTTTATATATTTATTTAAGCTCGAGGATGCCCTGGCTTCTCGTGTAATTCCTTCAAGCTCTGAGGCATCTCTCCCGTAGACCTTCTATCTCATCCGTCCACCAGTAGAGGGATTTTTTATTTTCTTTTCTCTTCACGGTGGCCAACTTTGCAGCGTTTTCTAGTGCTCTTCTCAGTTGACCAAGGTCAGAAATCTCGTCCCCATTGATATCTCTGACCTCCGATAGGTACGTGGTTTTATTAAAATAGATTTCCGTGTGACCTATCGGCCGCCTTACTCCCCCTTTTACCTTTATGTCGTATTTTATGTAACGGTGGTAGGTGAATAATTGATCGTCGAGGACATCCCACCCGTGTACTCTTCTGGATAGCCCTTCACTCGCGATCGTGACATCAATGTGTGTTTGGCTGGCCCCTCTCACGAAGGTTGGTTTATCGTTGTTTAATACTTGGAGGCCAGCCTGGGCTATCCATTCGTTCCAGAGTTTCCCCTTTTTTTCGTTTATAGGGGGAACCCCATAACATGGATTTCGCGTTTATGTCCCCAGCGATCAAATTTTCATTTTCATTGGTGGCGGCGATCATTATTTCGTCTACGATGGCTTTACCTCAGCATAGGGATTGTTAAGTATTTGAACATTCTTATTTTTGTAACCGGCAACACTGGCAACATTGGTTCTTCTTCTGCCCACAGCAGCCGCTATGTATGACAGCCGACGAAGCATGCATGTTCGAAGAAAGAAAAAAAGAAGACGAGAGACTCGATTCTAACCATAATAGACATTACCATATCACCACGCGTACCTACTAAAAATCCCTTTGTTCAGTTTATTTTTGTTGTATTATTAAAATAAATTTAGTAAAGTGTAATCTCCAGTGTAGTTATTTATTACAAAATTAATAGGCGTTAGGTGGCATCAACATAAGTCTGGTCCATCAGAAGCCAAATAAACAGCAATAAACACGATTTATAGTTCAACACACGAGACACGAGGTCAAATCTAATGGCACCGCTAATAATGGTAAAGTAAGTGCGTAATCCTATCTCATATCTATCCTAAAAACTTAAAAACAGACTCTTTTGTGGTTGAATGGGTTATCGCTTGTCGTTTTGTTGAAAGTTAATACTTTTGATGCTTATACACGATAATACCATTTAACTAAATACATGCTTTACGGGATATGGGATATATTTAAAATAAAAACTTATTTTTAAAGTCTTAAAATACTTTTCTTTTTCTTATCACTAAATCTTAAAATCCTTTTTCTTAAAAAAATTACATTTCTAAATACTTCACATTTAAGTACTATATATTTTCAATACTACACATTTCATAGTACAGGAAAATTTGGAATCTTATATTAAATACTTAGAATACTTACTTTTATACTAGAATTTTTATTAATCTCTTTTGGTAACAATTGAATATTCGTTTATTTGTTTTACCAAAATTTAGTTGTTTTATAATGACAGAAAACATATCGTTAGAATCTTTGAAAAATACTAGAAAAGGTTTAAAAAGTTCATTAAGTAGGTTCGAAAATTACATTAAAACAAAGATAGATAATCAAAGCTCTCCTGACTTGGCTGATTTAGAATCTCGCTTCTAAAATATATCAACGCTACTGAAAGATTCGATGATACGCAATCAATGATTGAAGCTTTGACTAGCAAGGATGAATTTATTGTAGACAATGATGAAAGAGTTGCATTTGAGGACTCATTTTATACTATTACAAGTAAAGCTAAAAAACTTCTTTCATACACTTCTAGGATCTCAAATCTGCAGGCTCCTCAATCAGCTCAACCTTTTAGCTACATAAAGCTTCCGGATATCTGTCTTCCATCATTCTCCGGGCCCTATAAAGATTGGATTTTCTTCAAAGAAACCTTTATTTCTATAATTGATCAACATCCTCATATGCCACAATCACAAAAGCTTAACTACCTTAGAATGTCATTAAAAGGCGAACCTCTTCATTTAATTGATACTCTTGAAATATCTGATGAAAACTATGAAATCGCTTGGACCATATTAAATGACAAATATGAGAATATCGAAAAACTTATAAACAATCAGATTAAGGAACTTTTCAAACTTCCTGTTATTATTAAAAAAACTCACTCATCCTTAAGTCAACTCTTTGATAACACAAGTAGAATTTTAAAAGCTCTCAAAGCCCTAAACGAACCTGTCCAACATTGGGACTCCATCTTAGTATATTTAATAACCACAAAATTCAACTCTAGTGCTAAACATGCTTGGGAATCAAAAAAGACCAAACGTGAGAGGCCTAATCTTAAAATATTATTGAGTTTTCTGGAAGACAGGTGTGACATGTTCGAATCTATTGAGGAGGATAAGCCTTCCTCCACGAACCATCAACAAATTAGCTATAAAAATAAGTCTTCAAGCTCTAAATCACTTGTGACGTCTGACAATAATCCTACACAATCTTATAAACTCAAATGTACAGTCTGTGATGAAGAACACAGTGTATATAATTTCAACAAATTCCTTAAACTAAATACTAATAGTAGATACAATGAAGCGAAACGCTTAAAGCTTTGTCTGAATTGCCTGAGAAAGGGACATGGTGTGCAACAATGTCATGCCAGTAAATGTAGAAAATGTTCCAAGCCCCACAACACTCTTTTACACATCGAATCGCAATCTAGAACAAACTCTGTAGGTCAATTAGAAAATTCATCCACAACCACAATTTAGGAAAATGCTGTTGGAACTTCTACCTCTATATCTCATTGCTCGATATTCCCTAACACTTGTACCTTTCTGTCAAGTGTCTTAGTAAATATTCTCGATAGCAATGGTCAAACGCAAACCTGTAGAATTCTTTTAGATAATGGATCTCAATGTAATTTCATAACCAACAAACTTTGTGATAAACTAAACCTTCCGAAAACCAAAATACAAGCCATAATTTCTGGTATTGGTGATTCTTCTTCTAAGGTGACCTCTAGGACGAAGGTCATAATTCAATCCAGATTAAACCTTTACTCAATTAACTTAAATTGCCTTGTGGTCGAAACTATTACTGGCTTAGTACCTTGTAAAACTTTTAATAAAAATCAATTAAATGTTCCACCCAATCTAATTTTGGCTGATCCCAGCTTTGATGTTAGTGCTCCAATAGATATATTGATTAGAGCAGATACTTTTTGGGACTTATTATGTATAGGGCAACATAAGTTAGGTCCAAATGCACCAGTCTTACAAAAGACTCAATTAGGTTGGATAGCTTCAGGTTCACTTAATCTAAGTAGCAAGTCCAATGAAAAATCTCTTTGTTATTTTAATACTATTGACTTAAATCAACAGCTGGAAAAATTCTGGCAATTAGAATGTGTAAAGGAAACTCCTCACCTTTCAAAGGAGGAAATATTTTGTGAACAGCATTTTCAAACAAATACTTGTCGGGACAATACTGGTAGGTTTGGGGTAACAATTCCTTTTAAATTAGATACTTCAAAGCTCGGGGATTCTTTTCAAATTGCAAGAAATAGATTCTACTCTATGGAAAGAAAAATGCTGAAAAACGATCCTCTTAAACCCCAATACACTGAATTCATTTCAGAATACTTAGAACTAGGTCATATGACTAAACAAGAATCTATGGACGACTATAGCGGGTTTTTCTTACCCCATCACGCTGTTTTCAAACCCTCTAGCACTAGTACAAAACTTCGTGTAGTCTTCGATGGCTCAGCTAAATCTACCTCTGGCTTATCTGTGAATGATCTCATGATGGTTGGCCCCAATATCCAAGATGATTTATTCTCTATAGCAATTCGTTTTCGAAAACACAATATTGTCATTTCAGCAGATATAGCCAAAATGTATCGGCAAATACTTGTAACCAAGTAACAACGCCAATTCCAAAAAATACTCTGGCGATTTGATCCAACTGAGCCGTTGTCAATCTTTGAACTAAACACTGTAACTTATGGCTTAGCATCTAGTGCATTCTTAGCGACAAGATGTCTACGAAAAATAGCTGATGATATTAAGCAATCTAATCCCAAACTTAGCTTCATAATAGAACACGATTTCTATGTTGACGACCTTCTTTTCGGTGCAGACAGCCTAGAAGAAGTCATAGATATCAAAAATTCTTAGATACAAATATTCAAATCTTATGGTATGGATATTCGAAAATGGAACTCTAATAATTTGATGCTTATTGGTGATACTGATCAATTAGAAACTATTGAAATAGGAAACTCGGAAACTAGTAAAACTCTTGGACTTAATTGGAATCCTAAGTCAGATATCTTATCATATTCAGTTATTCAACCCTCGTTAGTCACCGTTAGTAAGAGATCTATTCTCAGTTCTATCTCTCAGCTTTTTGACCCACTAGGTTTATTATCTCCATTAACTATAAACGCAAAGATCCTTATGCAACAACTTTGGCAATTACATGTATCATGGGACGAATCTGTGCCAGCATCAATTCACACAAAATGGTCCACATTTCAAAGAGACTTAAAGCTAATAACTGAACTTAAAATACCTAGACTTGTTTTGATCAATGATAGAAAGGCCGTAGAATTGATAGGATTTGCAGATGCTTCCGAATCGGCCTATGGCTGCTGTGTTTATCTTCGCTCCACAGATTCCGCTGGTAATTCTCAGTGTCACTTGCTGTGTGCAAAAACTCGTGTAGCTCCTTTAAAAATGGTTACCATTCCAAGATTAGAACTTTGTTCAGCCTTACTTTTGGCTGAATTAATGGATAAGGTAAAATCTTCTCTACACTTACATGTAGATAAAATCTTTTATTGTTCTGATTCTACTATAACACTATCTTGGATTAATACTTCTCCTCACCTATTAAAGGTGTTTGTAGCAAACAGAGTGGCACAGATTCAATCTTTAACTAAAACTACCAATTGGAGATATATAAATACAAAAGAAAATTCTGCTGATTTACTAACCCGTGGAATTTCCACACTTGAGCTGATAAATTCCGATATTTGGTGGAATGGCCCCAAATGTCTGAGCAGCTTCGATTATGAATCTAATAAAACCTTTGTACCTTCATCGTATGAGAATCTCCCAGAAACAAAGCCCAAGGTTTTAATGACCACCTTATCTCCTGTGACAGAATTTCTATAAATTGCTAAACTCAATGGTTACTCCACACTTAGAAAACTTCAAAGAGTGTTTGCTTATGTACTACGTTTTATTCGTTTTTGTCGTACCAGATCTTCCGATAGAGACTTAGGTCCCTTGACAAGCGAAGAATTGGGAAATTCCTTAAAACAATTAACTCGCATTTGTCAACAGGAATCATTCCTCCTAGAAATTAAATCATTAAAGGTGAACAAATTAAATCCTTTTAATGGCTTGTTTTCTTTAAACCCCTTTATAGATGATTCAGATATCCTAAGAGTTGGAGGACGCTTGGGTAAATCCCATTTTAACTATGATAAAAAACATCCAGCTATTCTTCCTAAAAACCATCATCTCACTAAACTCTATGCCGAATCTAAACATATTGCTCTTCTTCATGCTGGACCTCAACTCACATTATCAGCAATTCGTGAAGAATTCTGGCCTATAAATGGTCGAAATTTAGTCAAACAAATCGTTCATAATTGTATTCGATGCTTTCGTTTTAACGCTAAAACTGTTAAGTACCTGATGTCAGATCTACCAATTGATCGAACGCGACCTTCTCGACCCTTTTCGATATGCGGCACTGATTATGCAGGCCCATTTAAGTTACGCGATAGAAAAACTCGCAATTATAAGGTCCAAAAATGCTACATATGCCTATTTGTTTGTTTTAGTACCAAAGCTGTACACTTAGAATTGGTCAGTGACCTTACCACAGAATGTTTCATAGCCTCACTTCGTCGCTTTATAGCGCGACGTGGTATTTGTCGAAAATTATTTTCGGATCACGGTCCTATTTTTATGGGTGCAAAAAATGAATTAAGGAAATTCTTTGAAATCAAGACGATCAATCAGACGAGATTCAGACTAGATCAGTCAGGAAAGCATTGATTGGCGGTTTATTCCGCCTAATTCTCCGCACTTTGGCGGACTTTGGGAAGCCAGTGTTAAATCGGTTAAGCATCATTTGCGCCGTAGTATCGGCGAAAATATTTTAACATTCGAAGAGTTTTCAACCCTTTTAACTCAAATAGCGTCTTGTTTAAATTCCCGACCAATTTCTCCCCTATCTGATGACCCTAATGATCCTAGTCCTTTGACACCTGCGCACTTTTTGATAGGAGAGCCACTTTTCTCTAAACCAGATCACAATTGACTTGATGTTAATGAAAATCGTCTCAACCAGTATCAGCTGATCCAACAAAGACTTCAATTATTTTGGAAGAGATGGTCATCCGAATACATTTCACAATTATAATCTCGAAACAAATGGAAGAAATCAGAGCCCCAAGTATTGACTTCGGGTACACTTGTACTAATCAAGGAGGATGGGCTTCCTCCTCTCAAATGGTCTTTAGGTCGTGTGCAAACGACCTTTCCCGGAAGTGATGGTGTCATCCGTAGTGCAATGGTGAAAACTGCAACTGGAGTGATTCATCGTCCAGTAGTTAAATTGTGTGTGTTGCCTTGTGCTTAAAGGCATATCAGCCTTCAAGGGAAGCGGCGATGTTAAGTATTTGAACATTATTATTTTTGTAACCGGCAACACTGGCAACATTGGTTCTTCTTCTGCACACAGCAGCCGCTATGTATGACAGCGATCTCGTTGTTGACGATTACTTTGACCGTTTCCGGTTGCTTCTCCCTTTCTTTTATCTGCTTGATGGCCTTCTCGGCCATCTCATACATCCCGTGTCTTTTTATTTTTGTGACGTATGTGTACCACTGGTTTTTTTGCCTAGCCATAGAGCTTCTCTTAGCATTCTCGATGTACTCTATGCTCCCCTCTTTGCATCCCTCTATGATTCAAAGACTTTTTCCCTATAAGTTCTTATTACACCTTCCATCCCCCCCTCTTTTACTTATTTTTTCGTTATTATTAGACATTCCTTTTTTTCTACGGTTTCTTGTAGGCTCCCCTGTTCCCACTCCGTTTTTTCAAAGACCTTTTCTTCCCATTTCTTTTTATGGATTTGGCTAAAGGCGTTTGAGTCTCCTCCTTTGTTTAGGACCCCAATTATTTTTTCTGTCTTCTTCCTCTGCCTTTCCTGTTCTATCTTTAATTGACATCGCATTTTTCCTCATCTTTCTTCTCTTGTGACACTTGGATTTGGCTGGTGTTATTTTGGATCGTGTTTATTTGCCCCAATAGCTTCTTCATTCTAATCCTTTCTTCTTCTATGGATCCATCCATGTTCAGGATATCGAGCATCTCCCTTATCTTCCTCTGGACCCTCTCTTTGTCCGTTTCTTCGGAGTATTTCTTACTCTTCTCTATTTTCTCCTTCTTAAATTTCTCGTTAATTTCCAAACTATCCCCCTTCCTTTTTTTTACTTGTTGCATTTCAATTCTCTCCTCCTCATCGAACAGAAAAGTTGCCAGGATGCTCTCTTCTATGTCCTGCCATCCTGCTTCCCCTTGGCTTTCTTTTTTTCTTTCGGATTCTGCCTTCGCATTCTCTACTATTTCTGCGGAGGAACCTTCATATCCATTGTCTTCCTCCTCTTTTTCTTCTTCTTCCCTATTTATTTCTCCTAGAATCTCTTCCCCTACCAGTGTTGAGTGTTTTTGGGCACCCGACCTGTTCATTTTTGGCTGCTTGCTATGCCAATTCAATAGTTCCAATTCAAATTTTCTCTGCTCTTCTTCGTCTACTCTGCCGTCTTGCGTCTGTTCTTTCCCATTCACGTTTTTATCTATAGGGTTGTCTTTATTCGTTTGCATTGGGTCGTCTTCGTCTTTCATCTTCACATTTTTTGATTGATTTGGATTCATATGAATTCCCACGAGTCGGGACGTGCTATTCGTCCGACGCGGCAGTGCGCCCTTACCGCGTTAAGGCTGGATTACTTCGGGAGGTCGCCAGGTATCCTGAAGGGATCGTTTATGATGCTCTAACCCTCACATCTCTCATATCTTTAACACGATGCCTTCCGCCGTGATAATGGGGATCTTTTATTGAGGTTTACTCCTCTAGGCGTTGTTTGTCACGGTTGCCTCCGGACGCAGTAGCAGTCTGTGTGAACAGGCTACTTGGAGTTTACACATAACTGCTGCCTCCACTGTTACGTGGGAAGTGGAACAGGACGTATGAGGAAAAGGGTAATAGGTAGAGTAAACATGTCGGCTACTCCATGTGAGATGTGTTGAGTTATAAGTTTTTTTTTGGGTGGACGAGATTAGAATAATTGGGATTGGGTAGCCGTAGGAAGATTGGAGGGTAGTTTTGTTGCTGAAGACAGAAGGCGTCGCAAAATGCTCACCTCAGTTGCGGCGCTTTTTGGCGTCCAGCGGCGGTATCCGGCGCCCACCCGGTGCACCGTCGCTGGACGCTGGGACTTTGTTTAGTTTTACTGGTCGTGCTCCCCTCACAAAATTCAGAGACCAAGACCAGCGGCCCTCGGCCCTCTCACCAGCGTCGAGGAGAAAATTATAGCCCCGGAGAGGGTAACAAAACGTTACCTAAGTACAACACAAAACAACTATAAAATATTTTCTTCCTCTGTAACGCTGCGTCCAATGGACCGATCTCTACAAAGGTTTCACAGCGGTTTAGAACTGTCTGGATACAAACTGCCACTTTCTGGGAATACCTAAAATGGGAGGCCGCTAATCGATAGGCCCACGAATGGAACAGAAAAAAATATTTTTTTAGGTCTAGCAGACAGGGCGTTACAGACGAAGGGTTAAAGCTTTGTGAACGATTCCATTAAAATGTAATGTTTTTCGAATTTTGCTCGTTTAAACTTTAAAGCATGTTCTTTCAGATGACCCTAATGAGATCTCTTAGTTGCTATAAACAAAGCTGCTGTCAATTTAAAAAAAAGGACTAACTTCATCCCAAATTGTCCTAGGTCAACTTTTTTTTAATTTGTAAAAAATGCTGGCTTTCTTAATATGAAGAAATAATTTTCTTATGAAGTTCTTTTCTTAGAAGTTATTTAAATTGTTTATATGAAAAAAATTGACGTGTGTTTGCAAAATAATTTTGCAATATTTAAAATTATTTTTTTTTATTTTTTTTTTAAATAATATTAATAGAATAAATCTTCTTCTTTCAGAAGCTACCGTATAATTACTATAACTACATAATTTTCTGACTAACATTGTTGCAAAAAAATTTAATTTGGGATAAAGAAATTAAATAACTTTTAAAATATTTGACCGATCGGTTTGAAATTTTGACCATTCTATACTTATGCACCACAAGATTAAACACTATATGTAATATAAAGGTTATAATTTATTTTCGAAATTTTTGACTTATTTTGCAACTTTCTAAGCAACAAATAAGAATAGGCTCATTTAAAAATGCCACTTTGAAGGTTTTCTTACTTTGAAGTTTCTTACTCTTAAATGTGTTTCAAATGCTTAATAGTTTGTTAATAACTAATTAAGTCCAACAATTTGACTGCAGGAAACACATAGATTCTCATTATAGAGGCCCATACTACTTAAAACCACTGTCGTTTGCCTGGCCGGACGAGTGTCACGAAAAAACACTTATTTCTCTGGGCTATATGGATAAACTGTATACTAATCACTACAGTACACTAATCTTAAGACTTCGTCCCAGCTATTATTATTTTTTATATCGTTTCGTATGACAAGGGATACTACTCCTTCTTGACTCTTGCGTTTTTATTTACTCTACTGTAAAAGTGTATACACATTGGCAACCAAATTCGCATCACATATTTAGATAAGTGATAAATACTGACGCTTCATAACTTAATTTAGTTGTGGTTCAATTTTAAAGATGAGATAGTGTTTCTGGCACTATCTATACTATATGACGCAGTAAATTGTAACTTCCTACTTCTGTAATCATATGGGATGTTTCGCTGAGATTTTAGCATTTGCATCGTTATAATATGTCGTTTATAATTATCTTTTAGATCACATCTGCTTAATTTAAATATACATTTTAATATAAAGATAACGTAGATACGTATACTGTATTATAATAGATAATAAATTTAAAGATATCAAAATAATTTTAATATACTTAAAAGGAACAACATGAAAGTAAGGTGAAACCATTTTTGATTGTCGTAATATTATCTGATGTTTTTCTTTTCGTCTTTGGTCCACGCATCGTTGCGAAATTATTATCTATCGACTCATCCAATGCATATGCCAACTTTTCTTGAATTTTTATGTGATATGTCTACGATAGTGGCTGAATTTCGTTGGCTCTTTTAAGATGTTGTTAGTCGTAGCCATAATGGCATAAATCATATACACTTCACCCAGGATAGCAATAGACGTGAGTTTCACGCAAACCACAAGAGAGATGCAGAATTAATTTCTGGCTTAAATTACAGGGTAAAATACAAGATTAATACAAATATTGCCGGAATCTTTGTATATACAGAAATGTTAGCATGAATCAATGTTTTGCAAAATAATGATGGTATAACAACGTGCATTTAAAATTTTTAAATTTTAAATATTTATTTAACAATGTTCAGTTAATATAATTTATTTATATTTTAGAAATAATTTATATAAGCTGTTTTCTATTTTGACTACTCTTTAATATTTAATTTATTGAATAATCTTTATCCCATCAATCATCTTCCGAATGTTCAGGTAACAAATATAAATCTTTTAACAACTAAGGTAATCCGTCATATTAGTAAGCACTTCCTTAGTTAAGCGAAGAAATTAAAGCATAAAAATTGGTGTATTGGAAATATTACCGACTACTTAAAGACAAAAACCTGAGCAAAAAAACAAAAACAAAAATATATAAAGCAGTAATTAGACCGGTGATAGCATATGGAGCGAAAGTAAAGTGTGTTATAAAAAACTTATTATATTTTAAAATATTTTATTTCTATCAAATATTAAAGTTCGCAGAAAAAAGACAAATTGCAAAAATAAACAATTTATTTATAAACATATAGTGCATTAAAAACTTAAATTTTTTCTCAAGTACTTACATATAGTCTAAATACATAATGCTTTATTTTATTTTTGAGAGTAAGTGTTCTGTATAAACACTTTAATTTTTAGCCAATTCTTATTGCTAAGTAGCTGTTGATGTTTTTCTTTGAGTTGTTCCACTTCTATTCTTTTGGGTGGTCTTTTTTTCTTTATATGATCCTTAAAAAATGAGAAGACAACCTGTTTTTGTTCCTCCGTCGAGTTAATTAAAACTCTTTTTTGTTTTTGTTGCTTCGATTTATGTTCGCCTTCTTTAGGTACGTCAGCAGAAACTACCATTTCCATATTATCTTCGTGATCTTCTACATTTTCTGCTGCTAGGAGATCGTCTTCTAAATCTATCTTGATTTCATTTAAACTTTTACCTTTGTGCTCTGCTGCCAAACCTTGCTCCATTAATAAAAGAAGTTTTGTAATCTTTGAGGTTTGATAAACGTCATCAGGTAGTCTATAAGAACCCCTATGAGTTCCGGGAGTGTGTCCCATGAAAGTTGACAATTGTTCTACATCTTGATCAGTCATAGAAAAAAATTGTGACAATGTAGCCAAATGTTTTCTTAGTCTGGTTGCCGATAGCGCATTACTATTTTTAGCTCCACACTCCCTAGCAAATTGTTTTAAAACTTTATAGCCCGCTATTGGTTCGATTGTTCCTGGATTACCAAACAGAAAACAATTTTTAGAACCTACGAAATTATCACGAAACTTAAGCAATGTTTCTATTTGTTCTTGCACATCACAACTGAACAGTACTGGTACACCTTTACCCCATTTTCCTCGTATTACGATTCTTTTAAATCGCTGCATTAAAATTTTCTCACAGGGTGAAACAACTAAATCAAATTCTTCATATTTATTAGTAGGCGCTTCCGCTTTTTCATATAAGTACAGTGGTAACCTTTGCAGCTCTCCAGGTCTTCGTCTATTTAAAAGCAAAATTTTACAATAAACACATTTTAGGAGAGTTATAGAGTGAATTTTATTTTTATTTTCTTTTAATAAATCTTCCTTTGCATTTTTTGCTTTACGAGTTAGATACTCCTTTAATAATTTAAGGTCACTTGCCAGAGGAACTATAGTTACCTTGTTCTATTTTTTCATAGATAAATCACTATTAGCTTGATAAGAGACTTCAAATTTCCAGTGAGATTCTATAAGTTGAATAGTAGTCTTTAAATCAGCCTCGGCATTAGCTGTCGACATATTTCCAAAATTCTGTTTTCTTTTAAATGCTTGTAATATAGCAATATCGCAGCATTGTTTTAATGAGGTGCCCATGTTTAAAGCATACGTAGGTGACTTATAATAATTGTTAAGTGGATCATATTTTGCGACTGTTTTTGTTGCTGCTACTAACGTGTCAAAATAGTTAGGATGTAAAGCTTCAAATAAATCTTTTACAGTGCTTTCCATTTTCCTCACCTCAATTAATAATTTTGCTAATTCGCGCATTTTACGTGAAGGTACATTTATAAGATGGGTTTCCCTATATTGCTTTAGGTATCTTGCTGCAAATGCACAAATTAAAGTATCCTTTTTAGCAGCCATAGATATTTCGTCGGGTCTCATTCTTGGAAATACTTTCTGCTGAAGTTCTGGATCTACCCGTAGACCTTTCAATAAAATATTTTGCCCATCAATTTTTGAATTAGTTTTTGTTGCTCCTGGATATTGTTTCCTATGTCGCCATAACATTTTAGATGAATAGAAACCCAAACAGTTCCTACACGGTACTAAAATAGTATTTGTTAAATTTGGTTTTTTAACTGGTTTTTGAATGTGATTGTTATTAAGAAAATTACCACGTTTTCTTAGAGTGGTAATTAAATCTTTACGCGGCTTACAACCCGCTGGTAAAGACAAGATCTTCTGTACTTCGCTCTCTACAGAGTGATTTCTTTTAATGTGTCGCGCAAAATTTTTCACTAAACTCTCACAAAAGTAACAGAAATCTTCAGTAATTTTCTTTCCGATTCGTTCTTTCTTAAGTTCAGCCTAAAACAAAAAAAGTTAATCTAAAGCAGGTTATAAATGCATTAGAAATTTACCTTCGAATTTTCACCGTAATTATCATAGGGTAAATTTTCTATATTATTAATGACATTCGAAGTTATGCCCAAAATATTCTGATTGTCATGAGATTCAGTAGAGTTACTAGAACGCTCATTTGATTCACAGTCGGAATCTTCACTGCTTGGTGAAAAGTTCGGATCGTTAATAGAATCGTCAACAGGAGAATTCTCTGCTTCACTTTCAAATCTGCATACATCCTAGGAAAAAAAAACTCGGTAAAAAAATAGACTGATAACGAATGTACATGATAAACATATTTTTTACTTATTAAATTAAATGGATGCAATCAAAAAAATTCTTAATGACACATTAAAAATATGACTTTTAGGGTGTCAATTTGAAAAGTTGCCACCCTCTTTAATTTGGTCCCTATGGAAAATCTAAAAATATGCAAAAACACGTCAAATTTATATGTGAGGGGGACATTTTGTAGACCAGTTTTCAACTAAATTACACCAACCCTCTAACGGGGGCGGACACCCAAAATATTTAATGGAGAGAGGGGTTGAGTGATACATCATTTTAAAGGCCGTTCAATTATCTTTTCAAAAATACCACATACATTGTATTTATTTTCAGTATAAATTTGGAAAAGTCAAGTAAATCCGTAAAGATATTAAGTATCGAGTTCAGAACTCCAAAATTTTTTGGAGTATTGAGTCTAATATTTTTCCAAAAGTACTGAAAAGAAATATAGAGTTTGGTATTTTTGAAAAGTTAATTGAACGACCTTTAAAATGAGGTATCACTCAATCCCCCTTTCCATTAAAGATTTTGTGGGTTGTGTCCGCCCCCGCTAGAGGGTTGATGTAATTTAGTTGAAAACTGGTCTACAAAATGTCCCCCTTACAGATAAATTTGACGTGTTTTTGCATATTTTTAGATTTTCTATAGGGACCAAATTATAGAGGGTGGCAACTTTTCAAATTGACACCCTGTATAGTTTTTGATAAAGCATATTTTACGGTGATCTGCAGAGGAAACTATTGATGAAGCTAAGAGAGAAAGAAATGCGGAATAGTATGATGATGAATGTAGAACAGCGGTAGAAGAAAAAAGTCAAGCTAGACTTGAACAATTACAAAGGAATATCAGATATAACAGGGAAATTTATAGCGAGAACAGAATAAAAGCGACTAGAAAATGTAAAAGAAAGAAAAGAGAGGTTCTGAAAAAACAAGTTCAAGAGATTCTAAAGCGTAACAACAAACACGAAAGTAGAAAATTCTACAAAAATGTAAAAGAAACTAGAAACCACACAATTATGTAGACCAGGCTTGAAATTATGTGTGTGTGTTTTATTGGTAGGTACTGGTTTTAGCAACCAACTGGCCAGGTTGTTTTGAGATCTCTCTTTTACAAAAGATGTGCTTGGTATCTACATTTAAAACTATTCCTACTAAGTTTTTTTACTCTGTTTTTTTTTGTTTTACTCTATTTTTAATTGCTATTTTTTTGTATTGTATTTTTTTATTATTTTTTCCTTATTTAGTTTTTTTTTTTATTTTTTTATATATTTTTTTGTATATTCTTTTTTACTACGCTAAGTAAAGTAAGTTTACATCTTCTTAGTAGGTAACTTTTTATATTATTTTATTTTTTTAGAGCTTTAATTTTAAACAATTAATATGACTGTATAAAATTTTATGTACATCTAGATTCTTTGACTCTAAATGATATGTAAGATTAGAAGGTAATTGAACATTAACTTGAACTAGATTGGTATAGAAGTTTGATATTTCAATAAAATGTAGAGGACATTCTAACAGCATATTTTTGTAGATGAGCTAGCTCCCCACATAAACATTCATCATTATCTACAAGTCATATTTTTCTTTTGTAGACTGGAGTCATATAGTGATTGCTTCTTATTCGACAAATAGTTTTGATAAAGCCTCTGTTGGAAACTTCGTTAATTTTTTTTTAATTAAATTAATTTACACAAAAAGAAGAATGTACGTAATTTATTTAATTCAAATACGTTTTACTGCTATCAGAAAACAGAAAAAAATTAATATTTGAGAAGTAAACATTGCTTTTCGCTCAAAAACAATGTTCAAGCTGCCACTCACCTGCCTCTTGGAAGTTTGAACATTTAATTTATGCGAAAAGCAATGTTTATTTGTGAAAAAAACATTTTTTTTCTGTTTTATAATAGCAGTAAAATGTATTTTGAATTAGACAAATTACATACACCCTTCTTTTTGTGTAGATTAATTTAATTAAATTTTTTTTTGACACCCTGTATAAATAATTATGTCAATGTTTATATTACTGAATAGAGAATCAATTACGTCATCACACTTGGATGGATGACGTCACTAGTATGATAAATATGCCAAAAACTCATAATTTAAAAATAAAAATCAACTTGGTTCGGGATTTTTGCTTAAAGTCGCCGGTTTACGAAATAATGAATTTATTCCATTTGACTTTGTCACACTGTATAGATTTTGGGCAAGGTTTTGATAGTGTTAAAAGAAACAAAATGCTAGAAGATATTCGTAACCTAGGTATACCTAATAAATATATCAGTCTCATAAAAATGGCATTACAGTAGCCAAAAGCCACAGTTAGTTAGGGTCGATGGAGGACTGACACCGCTATTATTTGACATTAATGTGCACAAATGAGACGCACTATCAACCATGCTGTTTAACCTAATCCTTGAAGTGGTCATCGAAAAACGAATGTGAAAGGAGTCATATAAACACCAAGTCAATACAAATAACTGCTCCCAAGCAAGGGACCCAAAATCAACAAAGAAAATTTTACAATGGAAACCACCAGAAAGGCGAAAGAGAGGAAGACCCAGAATGACATGGTTTGATACCGTGAAAGACGATCTGAAAACCATGAACATAATACTTACAATGGAGAAGTAAGACGCAGCGCGAGAGAAGTCTAAATGGAGTGAAATAGTCAAACAGGCAAAGACCCATCCAGAGTTATAATGCAATAAGAAGAACAAGAAGAACCTATACTAAAGTTGTGTACAATTAAATAAAAGAAAATCAATTTTAAATTTTATGTCTACTGGAGCTACAATAAATTATGAAATTAAAAAATAGCTCGTAGGTATTTATGTATAAAAATTTGATTTAAAAGCTTTTTAAACAAAAAAAATTACGTGTGAATACAAGCTTTTTTTATTTCATAAATTGCGTGTACGCAAATATTTATTTTACGTTGTCATAATAAATTATATCACGATTACTTCAATTTACTTTAATTTTATATAATTATAAGAACCTACTTCTCTGTATAATTGTTCCACACTGGAATCCCCGGACGAAGTTACGCTACGATCTTGTAAACTATCTTCCATTTCTTTCACTGGTGAATTGTTTCTTCCGTCAGTCAAAACATCTTTTATAGGAGATAGTGGTTTATTACAGAATCAGTTACTTTTTTTCAAGTTTCTGCCATTGGTTGAAGTACAGTGATACTGTAAATATTTATTTTATTAGAACTTACAAAACATCTGAAATATTACAACTTACATATTCAGCTGGAAATAACCTTCCGATCATATTGTATCTCAATAACTAAAAAATATTATACCTAACAGCATATTTGCAATAAACCAGTCACTTACCTGGAAATACCGAATACTAAAAGGATATATCAAAGATTCTGGAGAGATAACTGGGGAAAAAGTTAGCAGACAATATAAAAAACACATACTGATCTTTAAGAAATAGCCTAAATAATATATGAGGATTAACTCACAGCGGTAAATATCCCACAGTATCGAAAATTGTTTGGAAATAAAAAATATGTTTTATTATACAATTACATCCTTCCAATTGAAAAAAAAAAGATACAAATTTTTCTCCAATTACCATCATTTTTATTTATTACAAATATGATAACTTTGGTCTGTTCCGATAAAAAATGATTTTTACAAAAACAAAATTTTCACAAAACACAATACTTTAAAAATCTAATGAGCGTTGAAGAGTAATAACCTTTTTCTACCAGAAATAAAAATTATGTTCGGTATCGATAATTTGAGAATAAATTGCAATTTTCTTTTAATTAGAAGGACAAAAAAATGGCAGATATCGAGATGTGCAAATAATGAAGCAAATCTGAACAGACCTAACTAAGATCTAACAAAGTTACTAAATAATATTAAAAACAAAGGTATCTAGGATTACCTAAGTTCCCTTGCAGCATCTGAAGATATAGACAACCCA
The DNA here is from genome assembly GCF_040954645.1 of Diabrotica undecimpunctata. Classification (NCBI taxonomy): domain Eukaryota; kingdom Metazoa; phylum Arthropoda; class Insecta; order Coleoptera; family Chrysomelidae; genus Diabrotica; species Diabrotica undecimpunctata. The sequence continues at coordinate 88,902,307 of NC_092806.1, read as the reverse complement.
TTTTGGAAGGCAATAAAAAGCTAAAACAACCACAACAATATTGTCCTTTAATAATAGACAGAGTAAATGGGCTAGAGATAACAAAAAAAGCCGCAGCCTTTTCTGAACACCTAGTAAAAGTTGTTGAACCAAACGAACCAAACCTCAACGACAATAATTATAGCGAGATTCATAACTTCTTAGAAGCACCGCTGCAACTGGACTTACCGATTAAAAACTTTACGTTTACCGAAATAAGAAATAAAAACCAAAAAAAGGCTCATGGTTTAATCTGATAACAGGCAAGTTATTGCAAGAATGTACAATAAAAGGGTACAAATACCTGCAGCGCATTTTGAACGCCATGATCAGAACGGTGTACTTTTCGAGTCAATGGAAAATTTTACAGATTAACCTGACACCAAAGCCTGAAAAAAAAACTATAAGACCTAAACTCCTATAGACCTATAAGTTTGCTGCCGATTCTATCAAAGGTATTCGAAAAGATTTATAAGATTGATTTTAATCTTAAAAAAACTAAACTTATTCCGGATCACCAATTCGGCTTCAGGTTAAAGAATGGGAAAATCAAACAGGTTCACAGAATAGTAAAAAAAATTCCTACGTGCTGAAAAGTAAATCTTACCTCTCAGCAGCCTTCCTTGACGTCAGTTAAGCCTTCGATAAGGTTTGGCATATGGGTCTACTTTATAAGATAAAAAAACAATTGCCATATCCTTTCTTTACACTGCTAAAATCGTACCTATCAGATAGACACCTTCTAATAAAGCAGTTCGATAAATACACTCAACTCAACCCTATCAAAGCAGGTGTTCCACAAGGAAGCGTACTAGGACCTATTTTATTTCTAATGTTCATTACAGACCTCCCAACCAGCAGTTACACACAAGTTGCTACTTTTGCAGACGACACCGCAATGCTGGCCATGGACTCTAGTCCTACAAAAACATCAGAAAATTTACAAAAACACCTAAATAAAATAGAAACTTCGGTAAAAAATGGCGAATTAGAGTAAATGAGACAAAGTCAACACATTCAACCTACACAATGAAAAAAGGTAAATTCTCCCCAGTCACTGGATTTGGTTGGTTGAAACTCTAAATTAACATTGGATGACAAACTGCTTATATACAAGGCGATCCTCAAGCTCATATGGATGTGGCATTCCGTTTTGTGGCACCGCTAGCAATTCTAATCTTGTAATCCTCCAACGTTCCCAGAATAAAGTGTTACCAACCATGCTCCAACCATACCCCACGGTATGTTACATCCTCCTCTACAGAAAAAGATCTGGAAGTGTCTTCGCTAAAAGAAGTTGTAACAACCTACGATACTGTCAAATATTGTGAGCGGATAAAAGTGCATCCCGATGTACTCGCGAAGTGCTTATTCGATGACAATAATGAAGTTCGTAGGCTAAAACGTCTTAAACCAAATGATATAACAAACAGATTTAATGTTTAAGTCAAACCAACTGTATTTTAAATTCTATCTTAATTACGTGATATGTAGTTGTGATTGTATTTTATTATTTTATTAATTTTAAATTACATACTTTTTAACTAAAATATTAATAAATAATTTTTTACAGTTACTAATTACTTATTATTCTTTATTTTTGATTAGATTGTTATTTTAATTGGTATTAAGAAGGATTTAATTGCATATTAAAATAGAATTTTTAATTCCAAACTACTTTTCATAATAAAAATTTTCGATATTGTGAAATATAAACGTACTTTACTCTTGAGCGAAAGTCATATTTTTTAACATACCTACTTCGTATAAGATTTATAAAATTTAAGATCTGTTGCATTTACGCCAAATATATGGCCTAGGAGGACAAATTCATGTCATCAGACACTTGGGCTGATACAAATTCAAACTCTGAAAGTCCAACGAATGTCTCCTAAATCTTCACCACCGCAGTGGTTAGCCTACAGAAGCGTCACCTGATTTGGCGGCCATGAACGAAAACGATATAATAATATCGTTTCCTGCCATCTGGCCTATGCAAAATGTGTAAAGATTAAATCTTCTAGTAAAA